>NC_140580.1:1060069124-1060479124 GCF_964204655.1 Triturus cristatus
AACCTACCAACCCTGGTGTGCTCTCTGACTGGCTTTAGGCAGCCGGCCACCAACAGACAAGTTTCTGGGCCCCTGGGTCGTGAGCCCCACCAAAGTGGATTCTCTTTTCTAACTCGACCAAACAATTCAGCTACCAGTCTTCTTTCCTCACTCAGACTCCGTTGCGGAAATGTCCCTTCAAACCTTAGACATTAAGAAACCAAATGTACTACATTGACATAGCTAAGGTTTGAGAAACCGTAAGAAATGTCATCTGCATTATTCACTAAGGGGAGTACTGCTTTATAGTCTGTTAAGAGCATTGATAAATCTACAGCCACACATACTACGAACAGAAATGATTACCCTCTAAGGACCTGTTTGTAGCTTGTGGTGCTGTAGATTTACATGTGCTCACTCTTCACACCAGAGTCAGTGTCTTGTTGCACATCTCTAATATTGACCTCTATTACTATTATACACATTCACTTGGTCACCATATTCTTACTACTCCATACCTATCCTCACATGTTTTGTGAGAAACAATGTTCGAGGGATGTGTAGCTCTAGATGCACATGCTTTGCATACTTGTCATCTACTATTGGGTCTGGATGTATGAAAAAAGTTTCTTTGAAGAAGTCTTTAGAGTCAGGAGGTAGAGTGACTCCTTGGTGATAATGCATATGGACATCATCTCCATTGTTAGATTGTTTTCTTTCCACCATCTGGTTTGGATATGTGTGCCTGCTTTCCGGTTTGACACTGTCACAGTGCTTTTTTCGGTTCGTGCAACACTATTCTTCTCGTCAGTTTAGTTCCAATCGCATATAGAGGTGTATCTAAATCGCTCATCCAGTCAAGCCACTACAACCGCAGCCCCTTCAGGGCCTTTCTTCAGTCTCCATCAGGTTCCTCATAGAATGCTTTGCTTGTGATGTACCAGACGCCCTTCTGTTATTGCCCTCACTTGCATGCAAAGTTTTCCTGAACCGACATACACCAAGCTTGTAACCTGTGTTGATCACCAGAACACAAAGAAGCAAATTGCAATGCCTGCCGCTTCTTCCACTCCAAGAAAATCCTTCGAGTCTGTCCTGCATGACGGCTCGATATGTTCCGGACAAGCATCTTCCAAGATATCTTCAGTCATGTAGACTTCGAAGAACAGGAAGAACACCCTCAGTCGTCGGCTGCGAATGAAGAAGCAGTTTCCATTGAGTGCAGTTCTGGTGCTGATCTCAAGGTCGACCTGGAGATTGAGGAATTTAAGCCAGCTCAACAGTTTGAATACTGTACCCCCTGTCCCTCAACACCATGTTGATCAGCTCAAAAGACATTTGACCCTCTGGAACTGCATACAGAGGCCTTCGGCCCACCACTGCCTTCTGGACATGGTTGACACCAAACAACTGGTCTGGATACTCTGGCTTGGGGCCAAATCAACAAAGAAAGCCAAAGTTTTCACCATCAAGCACTTGGGTCCCAGAACGCCACTTGGCGCCCTCACAAACCTCCATGCCGAGCCAACGATCACCATCGACTCGCACTGCTTTGACACTCATATCAGGAGCTTTTAGGAAGAGCTGCTGCGTTCAATGACGTACACCTCCATAAAGAGACTTTAGAAGAGCACTTTCTTTGAAACCCTTTCCACCATTTTTTGGCTACAAAGTATCTCCATATGCCAAATGGCATGTTAAGATACAGATGACATCTTTAATTACGCTATTAGGGCTAGGGTCATCTCTCCCAGGGTAGATCAGAATTATAAGGCTCTCCCAGGGTAGATCAGAATTATAAGGCCTCCCCATCTGTTCTCATCAACATCAAGGGCAAATTACCACTGCACTCGCATGTCATCACCACTGCTTGCAAGCGTCCCATTCTCCACAATTCTCATCTATTTCAAACCGTTTGGAGATGAGCTCTACCTCACAACATTCATCTGTTAGCAGAATACATTCCGGGAACAGACAACAATTTAGCATATCTCCTCAGCAGGATGCAGAAACCAGTCCACAAGAGGGAGCTCCACCCCAAGTCCTTCTCCCATACTTACACAGATGGGGGTTCCCTCAAATGGATCTGTTCACAACCCCAGACAACATCAGATCCCCAAACTTCGCATCCAAGTTCCCACACCACTATCCAAGGGCAATGCACTATGGATGAGTTGGCCAGGGATACTTGCCTAATCCTTTCCTCCCTTCCCTCTCCTTTCATTTCTGGTTCGGAAGCTCGGGCAAACATCTCACACTTATTTTCTTTATTCTTTTATTTTATTTTACAGAGTTTTATGTTGTGCGAACTTGACCCGAATCGTGTATCAGAGCGCTTTACATCGCACCAGTTGCATTACATAGGGACACATTAATTTTTGTTTGACAAGAGATTAAGTGATTTGTGCAGAATCACAGGATGTTCAGCGTCATTGCCGAGACTCGAACCCAGTTCCCTAGAATCTAGGTTGACCGCCCTAGTGGCTTCCACATGGTCCCGTTCGCCCTGGTTCACAACATTACTGGACCTCTCTGTAGCTCCCCAACAAGCGAGGCCTTCTTACTCCGACCCATGGCGCAATCGGGCACCCAGACCCCCAAGGCTCTCAACCTTGCAATCTGTCTCCTGAAGTCATAGAATAGGATTACCTATATCTGCCACCTGAATGTATGCCCATTCTTAAAGAAGCCCCTACGCCTACCACTCAAGCATGATACGCGGCTAAATAAAAAAGATTTTAATTATTGTCATTCAATACAAATTTATTCTTTTAATGCCACAGAACGGTACATTTTTGTTACCTGCTTCATTTACAACTCTCTGGACTAGCATTCACCTCCATAAGGTTACATTTTGCTGCAGTAGCGGCCTACAAATTGGGCAGCACATGTCGTTATTCAAAATACCATTTATTAAAGCCTTTATGGAAGGGCTTAAAAGAGTAATTCTACCACTGTTTCCACCTGCATCCTTATAGAATCTTAATGTTCGAGGCATGTGGGCTGCTGAATTCATATCTGTGCATAGATCGCCGCCTAGTGTTGGGTCCGGATGTTTGCACGTTGTTGTCCTGGAAGAGTCTTCGAAGTATCCTTGGATAGGTGACTCCTCCCCTGGACTACAGTGCGCATGGGCATCCTCTCCATCCTCAGTTTGTTTTTTTCCGCCATTGGGTTCGGATGTGCTTATCTTGACTCAAGTTAGGAAAACCTTTTTACAGGCCAAAAGGCCTTTAGTTCGCGTCGGTACTGTTCCCGATCGGTATCGATAGTATATTGTTAGTTTACTAACTTCCAGAACCAACTTTTTCGCATTTTCCCCGACCATCGACTCTTCATCGACGATGGAATCGAGGACACCATTCAAGCGGTGTCCGGTATGCAATGCGAAATATCCCCATATCGACGTCCATCCGGTGTGCAACAAATGCCTTTCACCGGATCACGACGAATCTACATGTATGGCCTGTGCCCGATTCCGATCCAAGAAGACTCTTCGGAATCGACGAGCAGCAAGACTCGAAGCGCAGCAAGCGGCACCGGCCCCAGCCAACATCTTCAGCGCCGAAGACGAAGATGTAGAAGACGTGGAGAACCTACCCTCCAGCCCCGCTTCCGAACACGACTCCGTATCGGAAGACGTCGAAGAACAACTCTTTTCCAGAGATGAAGCAGACACCGAGGTAGGAGACTACAATGAGGCCTTAGGGGCCGAAGAGAGTAGCTCCGGTGACGAGCCAGGCCTACCCGTACAGACTGAGGATATCCCAGTGAGCCAGTCTATGGACCCGGTCGAGGGATCGCCTTCGGGCCTTACCCAAGACCTATCCCGCAGTTCTTCGGCCCCGCCTTCTGGCCCGGCCTCGGACATTCAGCGGCATCCATTACTACCCAAAAAGGCTGGTTTCCCTTCTCCGAAACCGAAAGCCGCATTGGTTCACCAGAAACCGAAACCGAAAGTAACGCTGGTCGGATCGAGGCCCACCACACCTTCGACGCCAGCAAAACCCGTCGGCGCCGACCGCACCAAACGAGATTTTGGTGCCGAGCTTGCAGCAGCCGACGTGGGCGCCGACACACGGAAAAAGAGCTTCGGTGCCACCAAACCTCTTCGGCTACCGGCACCGACACAATCTGCTCCGACCCCAAAGGTCAAACTGCCTGCTGCGTCGCACCCCGCTTCGACAGCACCACCAAAGGCACACTCATCAAAGACGTCGACGGCCGTTGCCGCCCCTCGACTCGATGACCCGCCGGCACCGAAGAAGTCCACGCCCGCCTCTACGGAAACGGCCGGCACGAAGGACTCGATGGCACTCCAGGTGCAGACCGTTGCTGCGCAACGCACCAAACACAAAGCAGTCCTCCAGGACACCTCAGGCTCCGAGCCGATAAAAGCTCCATCGACCTCTTCGGCACTGACCAATATCACTTTTGGCCTGCCGCCATCCACGGCCCCAAAACTGTTCCAGATCAGAACACGGGTCACCCACACCACGTTCACGCCTGCCGAACGCTCTCCTGCGGAGTCGTCTCCATCACATGTCATCGACACCGGCAGGATGGTGCTCCACAAAAGGAGAATAACTTCAGAGTCAGCTTTGGACTCCTACCGGATCCCGCTTAAGAAAAAGCTGCCGGTGACTTCGGAACCAGTTCTTTCCGAACCTCTCCACTCCTTTTACCAGGATCCACAGTCCTTCTCTCCCACACACTCCGACACTGACGTTTTGGAGGACTACATGGGTGACCACGTCCCCTACCCCGGAGAGATGGACCCTGAAGGCCAACAGGACCCCGACCAAGCTTGGGATGACCCTGTAGACTCGGGTGCACCTATGGATACACAGGACCCGCAACTCTATGGAGCAAAAACATCTCCCACAGAGGACACTGCCGCATTCAACGCCCTAATTGAACGTGCTGCGGCCAATCATGGGGTGCGACTCCACTCTGACACCGTGGAGGACGACTTTCTCATGGACACTTTCGCATCCTCAGAAAGGAATATAAAAACTCTACCCATGTTAAAGGGTGTCCTCAAACCAGCAAAGGACATCTTCAAAGAACCCACCAGGGCAAGAGTAATAAACCCCAGAATCGACAAAAAATACAGGTCGGCGCCTGGGGACCCTACCTACATTAGAGGCCAGTTACCTCTAGATTCCATTGTAGTTGCGAATGCTCGCAAACGGGCACACTCGCAAACAACAGGTGATGCTCCTCCCCCGGACAAAGAGTCCAAGGTGCTAGAGACCTCCGGCAAACGGGTTGCGGCCCAGGCAGCTAATATATGGCGCATTGCCAATACTCAGGCGCTCCTCGCTCGCTACGATCGAGCACACTACGACACACTAGAACAATTACTCCAACATCTCCCTGACCAATTCAAAGAAGGTGCAGAGATCCTCATCAGGGAGGGACAACTCCTCACAAACGCATCCATCAAGTGTGCACTGGATGCCGCAGATACAGCTGCCAGAGCCATAAACACTAGCGTCATGTTGCGACGAAACGCCTGGTTGCGAATCTCCGGATTCAAACCTGAGGTGCAAAATAACATCCTCAACCAGCCTGTCAACCCCGACTACTTATTCGGGCCGGAGGTTGACACCACCCTAGAGAAAATAAAAAAGGACACGGACACTGCAAAGTCCATGGGGGCTCTTCAAACGCAGTCCTTTCGGAGCGGCTCCTTTCGTTGCCCCGGAAATAGAGGAGCAGGTAGAGGACAGGGGTCACAGCAAACCTACAACAAAGGCAACACTCAAGGCACCTACGATAAAAACACCCGGGGTGGTTATCGTGGCTCAAGCACAAAGGGCAGAGGACGCGGTTACGGCAACACCAGGTCCTCCCCCAAGAACAAACAGTGACTCCCTCTCCCTTCCTCCCGACCACTTAACACCTGTCGGGGGAAGGCTACAAAGGTTCCTGTCCACGTGGAACTCCATCACCACGGACAGGTGGGGCAAAGACATTATCAAATACGGTTACTGCCTAGAATTAACCTCAACTCCACCCACCATACCTCCAAAACACCGTCCTATGTCCTCAGAGCACTTAACGCTCTTACAGCAGGAGGTGCTAAGCATGCTACTAAAAGGCGCAATAGAGGTCGTACCCGTCCACGAGCAGGGTACGGGGGTGTACTCCCTGTACTTTTTAATACCAAAAAAGGACGGGTCACTCAGACCTATATTAGACCTGAGACCCCTGAACCGCTACATTCTCTCCGAGCATTTTCACATGCTCACGTTACAGCACGTCCTCCCGCTGCTCAAACAGGGAGACTTCCTGGCCACACTGGACCTCAAGGATGCGTATTTCCACATACCCATTCACCCCTCACACAAAAAATACCTCAGGTTCACTGTTCAGGGGCAGCACTACCAATTCAAAGTCCTTCCCTTCGACGTGACAACAGCACCCAGGGTTTTCACAAAGTGCCTAGCTACTGTGGCGGCACATCTACGGAGGCAGCACATACACGTCTACCCTTACCTGGACGACTGGCTCGTTCAAGCAAAGTCGGCCCAGCAATGTGCCAGCCACATGTCCCGCACCATTCACCTCCTTCACAGTCTGGGATTCTCACTAAATTACCCAAAATCCCATCTCCAGCCCGCACACGTACAACAGTACCTAGGTGCGACTATAGACACTCTGGCGGCCACAGCTCAGCCAAATTTAGTGAGGATCAACAGCATGCAAATGCTGATTTCCAAGTTCAAACCCCAACACTCCCTTCCTGCGCGAGTGTTCATGCAGTTGATAAGCATGATGGCCTTGTGAGAAAGTGGCTCTGTATATACTGTTCCCTAATAGGTACAGGGTGTACAGAGTCCACAGTCCCCCAGAGGCTGATAGAGGTCAAAGTTAGGTATGACCTTACTCTCAAAAGTGGTAGCTTGGTCGAGCAGTAAGGCAGTACCAGAGGACAGTGTAAAGCATTTATTGTACACACTCAGTCAGCAAATGGTTTCACACACTCAATAACTGAACTCTAGGCCAATGATTTGTATATATAAAATATATGCTTGTTTTATTTTTAGAACCACAAGGGGGTAAAAATATACTTTCTCAGAATGAGAGGTTGAATATAAATACTTTTGTTTCAAGCAATAAATTTGTGTAAACAGTCACAGTTGGTTGCAATAAACAATCCTATTTCCTAAACATAACAATGCATTGAGCTCAATGGTAAATTCAGGTTATTTGTAATAAATTACTTTTCAGATTACTTTTGGAATTCCAGGTCTGGATCCTAGAACCAGCCTGGGGTCAGTATTCAGAATCAAGTGATGAAAGTCGACTTAATAACTGTAATGATTTTTAAATAATATTTAGCTATTTCAAAAGTTAGCACTTAGAAAATATTTCACAGAAAACATTCAATGGATCTCTATGGCAAGAAATTCAAATTGCAGGTAGAGTACTTTATCGTTACTTTAGTAATCCAGGACTGGGTGCCTAGACCCAGGACTGGGGTCCTTATCAAATGCAGGTAAGTAATTTCGTTTGCAGAAATGGTACGATTTTAAAAGAATATTTCAAATTTGCAAAAGTAGACACTTAGAAGAAATTTCACAGAAAAGCAGACAATGGTTTCCTATGGGAGAAAAATGAGTTAGAAGTAAGTATAGTTGTGAACACTTTTCAGAGTCAGGGCTGGGCACCAAGATCCAGCACTGGGAGCTCACCTAGGAGCAGGTGAGTAAATTCGTTTTTGTCACTTGGCTGATTTTTGGTGAATTTTTGCAGTTTTGAAAAGTTCACACTTAGAAGATTTTTGAAGAAAAAGCCAGTCAATGTTACCCTATGAGGAAAATGAAGTTAGCGGTTTAAGGGTAAGTACTCGACTGGTAGTGTTGAAATTCCGGGCATGGACTCAGGGGTCCCCCAGTGTCAGGTAGGTACAGTTGGTTCACCCTCAGCGGTTTCAGGACGGCCGGGTGCAGAGAGAGTTGGGCCCAATGTTATCCTATGAGGGATAGGGGGGCCTTGGTTGGTGGCTGCTGTCTGGCAAGCCACGCGGCTGTGGGAGCTGGGCTCCTGGTCACTTACTCAGGGCAAGTGGGGAAGTAGGTTAGTGTAGAGAGGGCACTGCCAGGGCCACTCGGGCGGCTGGGTGCAGGGTGCTTTTGAGCCTTAGGGCGCTCAATGGAAATCAATGGGAATGTTCCGGTTTGGAAAGAGGCTGCAGGCTCGGGGACGAGGATGTTTCAGGTGCCACCACCACTTCGAGAGGTAAGTTGGGTAGTTGTAGGTTAGGTGGGTACCCCGGGATTGGGCACAGGGGGTCGCAGGGCGCCGGGTGCAGGGGTGCCTTTTGACGTCGGGAATCTTACCCTCTGGTTGATCGCGGCTGGGGTGGCACTTGGTTCTGAGGCTGCAGGCTTCTTCCGGGATGTCGAGGGGGGTCCTTGGGTGCCGGACTCTGGGTCACAGTCGCCGTGGGGTCGTCCTCTGGGTCTTTGTCCACTCCGGCACTGGCCAGGCTTGGCTGGTGCAGAGTGTGTTGGGTCCGCGGTCCCGGGCTGGTGCCAGGGATAGCAAGTAGGTTTCTTGAGTAGAGCCTCTACTCGTGGGAGTCCCAGGGGCTTAGAGCTAAAAGGTAGCCAGGTCCTCCGGGGTTGGTGAGGTTGCTGGCCACGTGGGATGCCGCGCTGGTGCAGGTTCGAGAGTCGACAGGCCGGTAGGGCTGGGGCCAAAGCAGTTGGTGTCTTCTTCTCTTTTTAGCAGCTGCAGGGCAGGTCTTTGTTCTTCTTGCTCTTCTTGTCGTTTTTCTATCTGGAATCTGAGGAAGGAAGGTTAAGGGGGCCCCTAAATACTAGATTTAGGGGCGTTACAGGTAGGTGAAGGCCAGGGACCAATGGGTCCTTGTCCTGGGGTGGGTACACCCCCTATCCTGCCTCTCTCCTGTGGGAGGGGGCAGTAGCCTAATCCTGATAGGGTAGGGCCTCCTATCTTCAAGATGGCGAGAGCCCGGAGATGTGCTTCACCTCGCCTCCCCCACCTGAGGGGTGGGGTGGGCAGGCTGGCACATCCCCTGTCCTTGTATGGAGTTTCCGGCCAAGCTTCCCGCCAGGGTGGGGGGTTGCAGTGGCCTGGGGAAACTCCAACTGGCGGCATGCCTTTGAAGCTTCCCTTTGCTCATCCTGGGGGAGGAGATTTCTCACCTCACCCAGGATGTGCATTGTTGCAGGCCCGGGAGAGCAGGGGCTCTCCCACCCAGGGGTCCAGCAACGTGTCTGCTGTGTGGCAGCCTGGGCAGCCTCAGAGCAGACGTGGATTGCAAGTTAGCTGTAAGGGGGCATCTTCTAAGATGCCCTCTGGGGCGCTTAGTACATTAAATCCTACACTGGCATCAGTGTGGGTTCAATGTGCTGAGAAGTTTGATACCAAACTTCCCAGGCTTCAGTGTTGCCAATATGGTGCTGTGGAGCTCGTGTTTGACAAGCTCTCAGCACCATGTATTCTTAAATGACAGCACTGCACTTACAGTGCCCAGGAATGGACCTGGGTACTGTAGGGGCACAGGGCTCCTGCTCCTGTGCCCACACCATAGGCGTAATGCACCCAGCTAGAGGGGTGGCTGACATATGCCTTGGCAGTGTAGGTGATGGGCATGGTACACAGTGATGTGTGCCATGTCGACTCTTTGTTTTGTCCTGCACCCAGACACTCAGCCTGCAAGGGCAGTGTGTGTGTGTGTAAGGGTACAGGGCCTCTGAGGGTGGCACAATGAGTGCTGCAGCCCTTAGAGGCCTTCCCTGGTCACAAGGCCCTGGGTACCTAGGGTACCATTTACTAGGGGCTGACATGTGGCTAGGGTTTGCCAATTTGGGGTTTGTGTGGTTTAAGGAAGGAACATAGGCCCTGGGCACCTGATTGGCAGGAACCCAGGGTACACTCAATCGAAGTACATTCAGCAATTTAGCAAAAAGTGGGGGCATACCATGCAAGAAAGATGGCACTTTCTCACAGGCCTCCTGCATTTTCATAGTCCCACACGCGAGACTACATATGCGCCCGCTTCAGGAGTGCTTAGCACGTCAGTGGAATCAGGCTCAAGGACAGCTGAAAGACCTAGTGTTGGTGAGCGGTCGGGCATACAACTCTCTGCATTGGTGGAATCCACAAAACCTTTGCAAGGGCCGACCGTTCCAAGAGCCTGTTCCACAAATAATACTGACAGCGGACGCGTCTCTCCAGGGATGGGGAGCTCATGTACTCCACTACACAGTGCAGGGACTATGGAAAACACAACAAAAGAAGATGCACATCAACCTTCTAGAACTGATGGCAATCTTCCTGGCTATGAAAGCATTCAAAGTACACTTGTGCAACAAAGTCGTGTTGATCCGGACGGACAACATGACCGCCATGTACTACATACAGAAGCAGGGAGGAACACACTCTCCACAGTTCTCATCTGGCTCAGAGCATGTGGAAGTGGGCCATTCAGAGGAACATGTTCCTCATGGCAGAACACCTCCCCGGCAAGGACAACCAGATGGCGGATCTGCTCAGCAGACACAGCCACCAGATGCACGAGTGGGAGTTACACCCATCAGTACTCCAACCGTACTTCCAGCAGTGGGGTCATCCAGAGATAGACCTATTCGCCACAAGCGAAAACGCAAAATGCCAAAGCTTTGCCGCCAGGTTCCCACATCCGCAGTCGCAGGGCAATGCGATATGGATGAACTGGTCCGGCAGATTTGCGTACGCTTTTCCCCCAGCACCACTAATACCGCTGGTGGCACGCAAACTCAGACAAAACTCCCTGACACTCGTCCTGGTTGCTCCAACGTGGGCACGCCAGCCGTGGTACACCACCTTTCTCGAACTTTCCGTGGTGCCGCATCAAAGGCTGCGGATCAAACCCGCGCATTTGACGCAGAACCATGGAGAGATTCAGCACCCAGATCCGCAACAGCTGAACCTGGCGATCTGGCTCCTGAAGTCCTAGAGTTTGGCTACCTAAACCTGCCACCTGACTGTATGGACATCATTAAGGAGGCCAGGAGACCCACTACCAGAGCTTGCTACACAGCCAAATGGAAAAGGTTCGTCATTTATTGTACTAATAATGACATTAACCCGCTAGACGCGTCCATACAAAACATAATTTGTTACCTCTTACACCTATACCGATGCAATCTGGCGTACACCTCTATACGTGTACATTTGACCGCAATATCAGCCTATCTGCAGACTAGGCAGCACCTCTCTCTATTCAGAGTGCCTGCCATCAAAGCATTCTTGGAGGGACTCAAACGAGTCATTCCACCAAGCCACCCACCGGCTCCAATGTGGAACCTCAACTTGGTCCTCACACGCCTGATGGGTCCACCCTTTGAACCTCTACACTCATGCGAGCTTCAATTTCTTACCTGGAAAGTAGCTTTCCTAGTAGCGATCACCTCTTTAAGAAGAGTTAGTGAACTCCAGGCACTAACCGTTCAAGAGCCATTTATACAGGTTCACGCCAACAGGGTCGTACTACGTACCAACCCCAAATTCATGCCCAAGGTGGTATCGCAGTTCCACATGAATCAGACTATTGAACTGCCTGTTTTCTTTCAAAACCCACAAACTGTCGCAGAAAGAGCACTCCATACACTAGACGTGAAGAGAGCCCTCATGTATTATATCGACAGGACTAAGATCTTTAGGAAGACAAAACAACTTTTCGTTGCCTTTGCGCCACACCACAAAGGTAACGCTATCTCCAAAGCAGGTATAGCCAGATGGATCGTTAAATGTATTCAAATTTGCTATCAAAAGGCTAAACGCACATTAACGATTCCCCCACGAGCCCACTCAACACGTAAGTTAGGGGCCTCCATGGCTTTCCTAGGAAACATTCCCCTGCATGATATATGTAGAGCAGCCACCTGGTCCACTACACATACATTTACCAAACACTATTGTGTAGATGTGCAATCAAAACAGCAGGCAGCTGTAGGACAGGCTGTTCTCAAAACTCTTTTTCAGACCGCTGCAGCTGGCACTGGTAGCCGCCGCTAATAGAGGGCACTGCTATGTATTCTATGCACAGATATGAATTCAGCAGCCCACATGCCTCGAACTGAATATGCTACTTACCAGTATGCATCTGTTCTTGGCATGTAGGGCTGCTGACATTCATATCGCCCTCCCTCCTCCCTGGCGCCTGTAGCAGATGCAGCTCTCAGAATTACTGTAAGCATGGTCATCACTTTCTGTATCTACTCCATCACTGCCACAATGGCGAAAAACAATCTGAGGATGGAGAGGATGCCCATGCGCACTGTAGTCCAGGGGAGGAGTCACCTATCCAAGGATACTTCGAAGACTCTTCCAGGACAACAACGTGCAAACATCCGGACCCAACACTAGGCGGCGATCTATGCACAGATATGAATGTCAGCAGCCCTACATGCCAAGAACAGATGCATACTGGTAAGTAGCATATTCAATCTTTCCTACACAACTCCTGGGACCTGCATACCTGCCCCATTCAATTTCTCTCTTGGAAGGTGGAATTTTTAATTGCTATTACCTCACCTAGATGTATTAGTGATCTCCATGCATTAACCTTGGAAGAACCCTTTCTCCAGCTCCACAGAGATGGGGTGGTCCTTCGCACCAACCCCAAATTCATTTAAACATTTCTCTCACTTTCACCTCTATCAATCAAGTTACCAGTTTTTTCACCCCAATTAGATTCCGCTGCGGAGAGGACTCTCATATCTGAGATATCAAAAGAGGCCTTATGTACTACATTGATAGGACGAAAAGTTTTAGGAACACTAAACTGCTATTCATTGCTTTGTCTCCTCCGGACCCAACAGTAGTTGGCATAAGTATGCAATTCATGTGAATTTACAGCACTACATGCCACGGACAGATGCTCACAGGGTAAGTAACATATTTCTTAACCGTGAAGTCTGTGCCCATGCCAATTGCCAACTAAGTCAGGAGTGAAAGGGTACCTTGTGACTCCAAGACTCGTTCCACTTGCATAATCCAACTCTAGTATGCAGAGGTTGTCAATCTACGGCACTGCATGCTACAAACAGATGCTTACCAGTGTAAGTACCATTTTCTTTCCCACATAGCAGTGAAAACCCAGATTTTAGAATGCAATATTCATGCTAGTAGTGCTCAGTGAGAGCTGTTCAAACCAGAAGGTGAAAGGTGCTGCTTTACCGTCTAATCACATCATGTGATCTACAGCAACAAATGCTGCAAATGGAAAATATTTTACCCATAAGACACAATTTGCTGCTTCTAGTATTCAGTTGTATGCGCCTCCTTTCAGGAGGGCTATAATGGTTGTAGTTTTCTTACGTTACGTTCGGCCACCTATTTTCCTGTGTGGAAAAACCTAGTCAGAGATAGTCTGTGCTGATGTATTGTGGGTTTATGTGAGCATGTCCATGAGTCGTTATACATCCTGTTCGAGGCATGTGTGCTGTAGATACACATGCTGTGCATAAGCCCACCAGCTAGTGTTGTGCTCAGATGATAACCAATTTTTGCTCGAAGAAACTTTTCGAGTCAAGAGGCTGTGTGACTCCTCCTCTCGGTCATACTGCACATGGTCATAGACTCCTTTGTTGGATTGTTTCTTTCTGCCGACTGGTTCGGGTGTACTCTCTCATGCTCCGGTTTGAGATCCTTTTGGGCTCCCTTCGGTTCACCAGTAGATCCCTTTGCTCAACGATATTGTCTTGATTGCATAATCACTCTTGCGTTCCGAGCAAAAGAACAAGTTCGAGGCATATGAGCTGCAGATCACACACTTAGCATAGATCGCCATCTGGTGTTGGGCCTGAATGTTTGCACTTGTTTTTGTCCTGGAAAGTCTTTGGAAGTCACGAGATAGGTGACTCCTCCTGTGGATCATAGTGCGCATGGGCATCTGCTCCATCCTCAGATTGTTTGTTTTTTTCCGCCATCGGGCTCGGATGTGTTTCTCGTGCTCCAGTTCGGAACCGTTGCCGATTCCATTTCGACGCGCAATCCTTCACCCTTTCTACAGTATTGTCTCGATCGCGAACCCTACTCGTCGCGCATCTCTCCAAGTCGAAGTCTTCGATTCCGGTCGTTGGCAAAGGCCTTTGGGCCTACCTGGGCCTTACCATCTGGCTCATGGAAAGGACGCCATTCAAGAAGTGCCCTCGATGTGGGTCGAAGTTTCCCCACACCGATCTGCATGAGGTGTGTAACGTCTGCTTGTCACCGGAGCACGAGGCCAGAGAGTGTCCAGCTTGTTCCTCTTTCCGCTCCAAGAAGACCATTCAGGATCTGCGAGCTCGGAGGACCATGGCTCGCTCGTCGACATCCATCCCCGGCGACATCTTCCAAGAGGGCGTCGATGAGCAGGAGCGGGTCGAAGAAGGCCTTGTCAACGCCTCCGAAGCTGATGACTCTGACGTCTAAGAACTCACTACGGCGCACAGGGTCGTAAGTAAAGACGTCGACTCCGACCCCCTCCATACAAAAAAGGCTTCGGTCACACTTTCACCTTCGGGCCCAGGTGCACACCGACACACTGCTTCCCATGCCTCGCCCTCGGGCCTGACAAAGAAGCCTACCAGGTCTTCAGGCGACTCTAGCTCGAATCAGCCTTCCTCCGCTGCTAAAACTCAATCTTCGGCACCGAAAAAGAAACCGCCCTCCTCCTCCGTGTTGACTGCTGCTTCCACCTCAAAGCCTTCGACACCGAAAACAACAAACTCCGACTCGCCGGCACTGAAAAAACACTCAGAGCCGACCAAGAAGCCACTCCCCTAGAGTTCGGACTCGCACTCTTCGGAGCCGAAAAAATCATCGGAACCGAAAAAGCATACAGGGACTGTTCCAAACCCAGTCCCTGTTCCAAACCCAAAGACACTCCGGAGCCGGTGCCGAAAAAGCCCCCAGAACCGAAACAGTCGGCGCCGAAAAACCAAACTTCATCAGAAGAGCTTTTTCGACCAGTCCCTGCACAAAATACTCTTGTTAAAGACCCTAAAATTGATCAATTGACACTAAGTTCCAGGAAAAGACTACTGGACAAGCCTACACCTGCTCCGCCACCTAAGAGGGACATTGCTACATCCCCTCTTAGAGTCCCTTCTCCACCACCTCCTCTACCTCCCCCTCCCCCACCACCTCGTTCTATTACACCATCTCCTACACCAGTAGGATGATTACACCTCTGATGACACGGGGGGGGGTGGGGTGGTGCGCACGATGTACCACTAGGGGATCCCAGTCCACCTGGTTCCCCTGGGATGACTATAATACACCGGATGTACCTAATCTCCTGCAAGATGAAATCTACCCCTCTAGGCCTTCCCCACCAGAAGACACCATGGGCTGTGATCAGCTCGTACACCGAGCTGCCCTGTACCACGGGGTCGACCTACACACACACCCCGTCGTGGAGGATTTCTTTTTGGACACTTTTGTCAACACACAAAGGTCAACATCTACTTTACCCATGCTCAAAGGAATAATTAAGCATGCTCCTGATGTATTTAAAGATCCTGTTAGGGTTTGAGTCCTCAACCCTCGCATAGAGAAAAAATACAAAGCTGCCCCTACAGACCCAGCTTACATTAAGGGCCCTGTTCCGTTAGACTCCATGGTGGTATCCAATGCCAGGAAGAGGGCTAACTCTCAGACATCAGGTGACGCAGCCCCACCTTGACAAAGAGTCTAAACTCTTGGAGGCCTCCGGCAAGAGAACAGCCTCACAAGCAGCTAACATATGGCTCATCGCCAACACTCAGACCCTACTAGCAAGAAACGATAGGGCACATTATGACGAGTTAGAGTCCCTATTGCAACATCTCCCGGACAAATACAAAAACAAAGCCAACGGCCTCATACAGGAGGGTAAACTAATAACCAATACCTCCATTCGTTGCGCTCTCGATGTGGCAGATACCGCCTCCAGAGCTGTAAATACAAGTGTCCTTTTGCGTAGGCACGCTTGGCTACGCATTTCAGGCTTTAAGCCTGAGGTACAAAGTTAAATCCTGAACCAACCATTTGACCAAGAGCAGCTCTTTGGCCCTAATGTAGACTCGTCCCTGGAGAAAATGAAAAAGGACACGGACACAGCCAAGTCAATGGGAGCCTTGCAATCGCAAGCTCCCAGACGTTCTTTTAGTCGCTCCTCCTACAAAGGCAACTCTAGAGGCTACTCATCAGACAACCCCTCCACCTCTTACAAGGCTCCCACCCAGTCAACCTTCACCAGAGGTTACCAGAGAAGATGGTTACAGAGGCAACAATAACAAGGGTAGAGGCAAGAGTAACACCCGCTCTGCCTCCACCCCTACCCAATGACTTCCCTCCGCTTCCCCCGGACCATTCCACTCCTGTCGGGAAAGACTACAACAGTTCCTTCCTGTCTGGACCAACATCACCACAGACAGGTGGGTGCGATAAATAGTTCAATCGGGTTACTGTCTCGAACTTATCTCTACCCCTCCAAACATACCACCCAAACAGCGTCCAATGTCACAAGAACATCCATCACTGCTAAAGCAGGAGGTAATCTCCCTCCTACAAAGAAATGCAAAACAACTGGTTCCCCTGCGCCAACAAAACACGGGAGTTTACTCCCTGTATTTTCTCATACCTAAGAAGGACAGCTCTCCGAGACCTATTTTAAACCTCAGACCCCTAAACCTATACATACACTCAGACCATTTCCACATGGTCACACTTCAGCAGATCCTTCCCCTTCTTTCACAAGGCGACTTCCTTGCTACCATAGATCTCAAGGACGCCTACTTCCATATTCCCATTCACGCAGCTCACAGGAAGTATCTCCGGTTGGTAGTGGACGGGCAGCACTATTAATTCAAAGTACTCCCGTTCGGAGTCACAACAGCACCAAGGGTATTCAAGTGCCTAGCGGTAGTAGCAGCCCACTTAAGAAGACAACACATTCACGTCTTCCCCTATCTCGACGACTGGCTCATAAAAGCCAGCTCATACAACCAGTGTGTACATCACACTCACGCGACTATCCAACTACTCACGACCTGGAGCTCACAGTAAACCACACCAAGTCTCATCTGCAACCGTCCCACACACAACAATACCTCGGTGCCACCATAGACACCTCAAGAGTGCTAGCCTATCCCACTCCAGCCAGGATAGCAAGCATGCAGGCTCTCCTCCCCAAATTTCAACCTCAACACTCCCTTCCAGCTCGAGTGTTCATGCAACTCATAGGGATGATGGCCTCTTGCATATTTATAGTGCCTCACACGACTCGAGATGTGTCCGCTACAGGAGTGCTTAGCACGCCAATGGAACCGGGCTCAAGGTCAGCTAACAGATCTGGTATTGGTAGACGGTCGCACTCCTCGCTCTCTGCAGTGGTGGAACACCAAGAACCTTTCCAAAGGGCGACCGTTCCTAGAGCCAGTTCTGCAAATTGTCATGACAGCGGACGCATCGCTGTTCGGCTGGGGAGCTCACCTATCACATCACACCATGCAGGGCAGATGGACACCTCAACAAAAGTTACTCCACATCACCCACCTGGAGTTCCTAGCAATATTCCTAGCCTTAAAAGCATTCCAAAAGCAAATATCAGGCAAAGCTGTCTTAGTCCGCACAGACAACATGACAGCCATGTACTACATACAGAAACAAGGCGGGACACACGCTCTGCAGCTCTCTCTGCTACTACAGAGCATATGGAGATGGGCTATACCTCAGAATATATTTCTCCTAGCCCAACATGTCCCGGGAGTCGCTGACTCACATTCTAGTTGCTCCAACTTGGGCCAGACAACCGTGGTACACCACATTACTGGAACTGTCTGTAGCTCCGCACCAAAAATTACACCTCTCACCACGCCTCTTAACCCAGAACGGTGGAGAGATGAGACACCCGGACCCAGCTCAGCTCAACCTTGTGATATGGCTCCTGTGGTCTTAGAGTTTGGTTACCTTAATCTTCCCCCTGACTGTATGAACGTCATTAGAGAAGCTAGACCTCCCACCACTAGAGCATGCAATGCAGCCAAGTGGAAGCGATTTGTGATATATTGTCATAACACCATCGATCCCCTAGACGTGTCTATCCAACACATCATAGTGTACCTACTACACCTCCAAAGGTGCAACTTAGCCTATACATCTATTAGACTGCCCCTTGCTGCCATAGCAGCATATCTACAAAGTAGACAACACTTATCAGGGTACCTGCCATCAAAGCCTTTATGGAAGGCCTTAAAAGGATAATTCCTCCCAGAGTTCTACATTCACCTGTGTGGAATTTAAACATTGTTCTCACAAGACTAATGGGCCCTCCTTTTGAACCTCTTCATAAATGTGAGCTACAATTCTTAACATGGAAAGTTGCTTTCCTAGTGGCCGTTACTTCTCTTAGGAGAGTTAGTGAGCTACAAGCCTTAACTATCCAGGAACCTTTCTTGCAAATCCATCATAATTAGGTTGTTCTACAAACTACTCCTAAATTCCTTCCAAAAGTCATTTCTCCCTTCCACCTCAATCAGTCTGTGGAGTTTCCCATATTTTTCTTGCAACCACAAACAGTAGCAGAAAGAGCTCTTCATACTTTAGATGTTAGAAGAGCATTGCTTTATTACATCGGGAGAACACAACCCTTTCGTAAGACCAAACAACTTTTTGTGTCTTTCTCACCACCACGCAAAGGCAACCCCATATCAAAGTCTGGGATAGCTAGATGGATCGTTAAATGCATACAAATTTGCTACTACAAAGCAAAACATACTTTATTTGTTCCTCCTAAAGCCCACTCTACACGAAAAATGGGTGCTTCTATGGCATTTTTAGGGAACATTCCCTTAGATGATATCTGCAGAGCAGCTACATGGTCTACACCAAAACACATTCACAAAACACTATTGTGTAGATGTGCAAACAAAACAACAAGCTAGTGTGGGCCAGACTGTCCTCAAAACACTATTTCAAACTACTGCAGCAGATACTGGTGGTCGCCGCTAAGGCTGGGTACTGCTATACAATCTATGCTAAGTGTGTGATCTACAGCTCCTATGCCTCGAACGGGAAACACTACTTACCAGTGTGCATCTGTTCTTGGCATGTAGAGCTGCAGATCCACACCCGCCTCCCCGGCTACCTTTTATATTTTTCAGTACTATCTTATTTAGATACAGCATACATGCCAGTTTTCCTGTTTCTTACAAAGCTCCATCATTTCCCTGCTGGCGAAAAACAATCTGAGGATGGAGCCGATGCCCATGTGCACTATGATCCAAAGGAGAAGTCACCTATCTCGTGACTTCCAAAGACTTTCCAGGACAAAAACAAGTGCAAACATCCGGGCCCAACACCAGATGGCGATCTATGCTAAGTGTGTGGATCTGCAGCTCTACATGCCATGAACAGATGCATACTGGTAAGTAGCATTTCCCTTTTGTGTGCCAGGTTCTTAGACCGCTCTAATCGAAAAATGAGCTGCTGATGGAACTGACTCTGTTCCGTTTAGGTCCAAATTGCCATTCAAAATACCCTCACAACGCCTGCATTCGGGTTGTAACTTACATCTGTTGCCCGATCATTGAAAAGATACCTGTGAGGCAACAGGTCATTCCAATCTAAGAAAACCCTTCGGGATAGACGTGAGTGGCACCTAGAAATGCAGCGCAGACCAGCAGACGACACACTGCCAACTTTGGTCGACAGAACGAGAAAGAGGAAGCCTTAGCAGCCCAAGAGGAATCATTCTACCTCATCCACAGGACTGCCACATTGGTAAACATGGAGAGGGCAGAAGCCACTCAGTTTCGCATAGCTAAATCAAATACCTTATTTAAAAGATGGTCATCAGCAGGGGGGAGAGATTAAAGCTGATCCCACACAGGCAGTGTTGCAGCAATAAACTATGGAAGGAATGCTGAATGAATCAAACATTCTCCCCCAGTTAAGAAATCTCAGTTAAATATATAATTCTTTGCTCACTACACCACCCCCAGTTTCGACCCAGCCATCAGAAAATCAGTCTTGACCCTGTTCCTCATGGGAATTGTCCATCCCGAACTGCCAAGCCGGATCATCCTGGGACCTGTTTTAGGGTAGCACCCCTCATCAGCGAGGCTAGCTTGAATCCAGTGGCAGAGCGAGCATAGACCAGGTACACTACCAGTTCAGGATACTACTTTGTGGGATAATCTGAGCACCGCAAGTCTTTACAGAATATCTTGTCGTTTTGGCAGCACACTCAAGAGGTCCGGGATTACATCCCCCCCCCCCCCCCCCCCCCCCCCCCCTTCACCTAGGTGAAAGACTGGTAAATGTGAACTTGCCGATCCAGTGCCAGAGAAGCATACAAACTGTGATGCTAAGGCGGGAAAAGGCTATTTTGAGGGAAGATTAAATTTGAGGAAGGCTAAAGCATTCCCAATACAAATGAAAATTCTGGCGCGGACAGTGAATCCTCCTTTAGCAAAGGGGGCATTATCGCACTGTGAGGACTATATTGAAAACCAATAGAAATGATGGTCTTGTGTATATCTCTTATTCTGCAAACTAGGCTCCACATGAGACTAATTTCAGAATGACTTCTAAGTTAATGGTTACAAAAAACCCGGAGCTGAGTGGACCTAGTGGTTGTCACACAAAGTCCGAGATAACGTAGTGGATAATGGAAAACATTACAGTTGGAAGGCCCTCAGAACAAGCAACTCCCTCTGTGACCATTACTATAGATACATTCCTTGCAAAATGAGGAAGCTGAGCATATGGGGGTGAAATACATTGATGTGCTAGGATTGAACATTTTTTCTTGCACTGACGTCTTTCTGTTCACATGACAAGGGGAAAATAGTACAAATCATGAAGGGCAATACAACTATGATGTACTTACTATCTTTTAACAGGGAGGAGCAAAGTCATTTGTATTGTCTAAACTAGCTCAGGACTTCTAGAAGTGGGCCATACAAAGGAATATACTTATAATGGCCATACTTATGCCAGGCATTCTAAACTTAGAAGCAGACATGTTAAGCAGGCAGGCAAGCGCCTCTCACGAATGGAAGCTAAAACAAATTATACTGAAACAGGTCTTCAAGAAAGAAGGGCAGAATTGAAAATAATCTTTTCCCAAGACATCCTATCACAAAATGCCGAGACTTTGGGTCTTGGTAGCCATTTCACCAAGGGATTGCCCTACCGAGAGATAGGTTGTGGATATGTACATATTATTTTCTCTAGTCCTGCTGATACTGTTCTGAGAAAATAAATGTAAACAGACGTTCGATAAACGTTAATTAAAGCTTCACAATTGACCAGATAGACATGGTTCTCAGACATGGTAGCACAAAGCTGGGTAATTAAGTTCTCCTCCCCTAAGGATCTGCTAACAGTGCAAAAAGGTATTCCACATGGAGCCAGCTAGTCTACGCTTAGCAGCATGATACCCGAGAACATAGAGTTCACACCTAGGACTTCCAAAAGAATGCGTGGAATTCCTGAAAGAAGCTAGAAGACCTACAACACGACATTGTTATACTGAATTTGTAGCAGATTTATCTGCTGGTGCAGTGGGGAAGGATTAATTGACTGCTTGACAGAGGACACTTAGGTTTTCAGTTAACTAACACCTTTTAGATGAGAAGCTTTCTTGTACATTACTAAACTGACTAAAAGTCAGCTATAGTGGCGTGTATAAGCGGCACTACAGGGAGAAGCTTCTGAAGCACACCAGTCATTAAAGGATTCTTAAAGGAAGCAAATACAGTGGTACTACCAATGTCTGCACCCACGGTGTGCAGTCTGAACCTGCCATTAGAAAATTCCCATTGAGCCCATGAATAAAATGGGACTCTGATACCTAACACTCAAAGCAGCTTTTTAGATCACCATAACTTCACTGTGAGAACCTTGCCTGCAGATACTTGGGGATAAGGGATCATGAGGAAAAATGTGCAACTTCTCCCAAAGTTCATTTCATACTTCCTAGTTAATCCTGCTGTACACCTACCACTTTTTTCCAACAACCAAAGGCGTGGCAGAAAGGGCCTTATTCACAAACTCTGTCAGTAGGGCAGTCCTGTATTATCCAATTCTTTATCTCCTTTGTTTTAGCAAATAGGGAATAACAGGTCACCAAAGTGACTTGCAAGATGGATTATCCAAGCTATCCAAACATGTTATAAGACGTCTGGTGTAGCGCTAGGAGAAAAACAAGGGTGTATTCAAGAAGGAAGAAGGGAACCCCACTAGCATTCATCTCCAATGTTACTGTAAACTGGGTATGCATGAAAGCCATTTGTTCGTCTGTGCATACTTTCCGAAGACACTGTTGCATGGACATAGAAGCCAAGAGGTTCAGATAGGACCGAATTTATTAACCTTTTGTAACTGCACGCTCTTTTCAGCCCAGCCCCCAAAGGAAGAGAGAAAACTGCTACAGAATCTATGCACAGCTTGTAGATCCTGAATAGATTTACACTACAAAATGGTTACCTATAGCAACAGTTTGCAGCTTTTAGAGCTTTCTGAATTCACATTGTGACCCTCCCACCTCCCCAAGAAGTGAGGTCAGTTGGAACAGAATGATGAAGTGGATTATTTACAAGGAGCAGGAAGCCCAACAAATGGTCAAAGTCACCGTGGGAGGAAAAAAGAATTGAAAGATGGCAACCACTCTGGGACTTGGGGGCACACATCTGTTGTAATTGGGGGATGGTCATACCACCAAATGGTCTACAACACCTCAAGGAGTAAAAGGGATAAGGAAGACACAATTCCAGGGCCAACCCCTAGATAGTAGAAAAATGCTCTGCGTCAACATTCAGAAAATTCATCAAGCGTCAGATACACTCCTAATAACCATTTAACTGTCACAAACAAGTTGCTAAAGGAGATACAGTGGTGGAATACAGAGCATACGTTATAAAGAAGACGTTTCACTCAACTGCCCCTCAAGCCCATAATAACAGAGGAACAGTCTAAATTTTAGCGACCATTGGTCAGAAACAGAGGTTGTAAAACACATAAATTACCTGGAACTCAGAAGCATTTTTCTAGCTATTAAACCTTTTTAATATCCTTTTTTAAAAAAACAAGGCTGTACAAATGCTTACGGACCACTCCAAATATTTAATCTCAACAAGCAGTAAGAGAGTGCTGTTTAGTCCACTGTCTAAACTAGCATAGGGAATATGGATATGGATATGGTCATTGGCACAAAACACAACCCTGTTAGTACAACCACGTATGCGATGTAGACCATGTTCTGTCAGGCAGTCTAAACAGACAGGGGTAATACATGATTGAAAGTTGAAATGAGAAATACCTGATCAATAATTGATTCATGAGGAAATACAAACAGACATATTCACAGTGCACTAAATGTCACAGCTTCTCACCCAGGCATTGCAATCCATAGAAGCAAATACACTGTTGGTACATGGAATTTGTGTACACATTTCCTCTGATTCCTCAGGCTCAAGCTAAAAAATTCAGAACTTCTGAAATGGCGCTAATATTTATAGCACCCAGGTAAGCGTGCAAAATATGGTATTCCCACCTTATGGAGATGTCACTCCAAAACATCAATCTGCAAATATCTGCTGACAACACAAAAGGGGAAGGTTTTTTTGTTTTTTAAATCTGGCACTGCAGGATCTACAGTTAGGAGTTTGGCTTCTGAAATCGTACAGTTTGAACAGACATTAACTAGTAAAACAGTAATTATACCATACATATGTTAGTCTGGATTCAGTATTCATTAGTACGCTATTAATTATAGTTGGGAGTCAGTGGTGTGTATCTGTAGCTAGACTCAGTGCTAATATCGAATCACTTTCAATATAGTTTGGGTGTAATGTTATATAATCAGTTGGGTACTGATAATCGTAAGAACACACACGCACATACATCCTCTTCCTCCAGAATTGAAAAAAGCAATTGCACATCCTAAGTAAAATGTACCATTATGATGGTGTTATGGTAAGACTCCAGGCCCTACAGAGAAGGTTACAAAACAGCCGGAACTTTTATTGATGAACAGAAATCATCTTGTTACAATAGTGAGTATTAAACCAGCTTAATAGTTCTAAATACAATGTTCTGAGGCGTGAACAAAGACTTATAAACTGTTCTCGATTGTATGGAAGACATTTGGAGAACATCTGGTATATCATACTTTCTGGCTCTTTTGCAACCTCTTCTATATGACCTTGACCCTTACTAGAATACCTTAATTGTATCCTTTACTTGGATGCGTGGTCATAAACACATCCCAAAGAGCTCCGCCTGCCAGTAATTGATGGAGGCACAAGAGAATTTCAGATCGTTTCAGTACCACTTATTTAAAGATGTCTTGAAGGGACTAATAGGCTATTCTGTTCTCACCCCATTGGAATTCAAATCCGATATTAGCTGGGTTAATGAGATCGCCATTTGAACATGTGCACAAGGTGACTTTAAATTATCAATAAGACTGCTTCTGAAAAGCAAATGTGTTTAAGAACTCCTCATCTATGCAAAGCATATAAATCTAGGAGGGATTCCATGTTGCCATCTATACCATTTACATACCTGCAAGTATGGTTTTGCAACTTGAAGATGTTCTAGATTCACATGTGGCCATCCCCATGTCCAGTGATGGAGACAGTAGATGCAGAAAAAAGAATCTAAATTGCTGTCACACGGGGGAACATTTTGGGCTTTCTGTCACCCTCCTAGTTAGTCATGCAGCGCCCCCAGTGTCAACGCCCAAGAGAGAATAAATATATATTTCTGGTGCATATTTCTAACTGCAGATTCCTTACCTTACACTTAATTACTTGATAGGTTTAAGACTGGATTTGGATACTGTCTCAGCATTGCTCCTACGTGCCCCTAGAATGTGCCATGCAGCTCTGTTCTGGCCCTGTACCATCCAGGAAGTGATGGAGTGGAGCTGCATGTAAGCATTACTCCTGCATGCTGACGTCCATTCTTTCTGCGCCTTCTGACACGGATCTTAAGCTCTGCTTCTAAATTCATCAGCCTTACGACTTTTCTAAAATCTTCTGAAGCTAGTATGCTAAGAAAACCTGCTTAAAGCCATGCTGTAATGGCAGAAAGCAAGTGTTTGAAGCTGACCTGGGCGAGGTGTCGTATCTGATGTTTGGGCTCGGGATATAAGTCTTCTGACAAGTGCATCCTGGCACCTAGACTAGGAGGGTAAGCTGAATGTCACCCAACATAAGAAGTCATAAAGACCCTTGTGTAAGTTCCACTTTAGTTTGCTGGAGCAGTACTCCGAAGCGGTCAAGCCCACGGTCAAAGTCCTCCAGTAAGTCCAAATAGAAGTTTAAAAGCAAACCTATTAAGGTGAATCGGTACTCGCCCCATTTAGCCACTCCATGTCAAAGGAGAAGCCACGAGGGCATCCTGATGTTAATCTCTTCCGGGGTCGCCAAGCACAGAGTGATTACCTGATGTCTGACCCTGCACAGATATCAACTCAATCTCGACCAATGTTCGAAATTACTAAAATGCAATTGGTCATGATACTCTCATTCTGCACCAATGCCTCTACCAGGGTGGTTGCACCAACAGTATCTTTTCAACTCTGAGCAAGTTACCAGACTAAAGAGATGATGATAGAGTTGTTAGTGGTAAATTTGTCACCTCAATTTGATAGTTTTTATATGGATTTACAAGCTGCCAGTAGGCTTGATTACTTTTCTTATACGTGGTCGACTCTTTAGTTGAACCACTTACTGAAGAGGATACGTAATTTGTGGTTGTGGTACGATGGGCAGCTGATGTCCTGAATTTGCTGCTGCCCTTCTGTCGATACAAAGTCCTTGTTCCCGTTCAACAAAGCCCTTTCTGATACTTTGATGGGCATTTGGATAAGCCCTGTTACTGGCCAACAGTGAATTGTCAGGTGTCCCAGACTGACACCTGGCAACCCTGATGTTCTAAGTAATCCTCTTACTCCAGAGAGCCTCATGGTTCTGGCTTCAAACAGTAAGGTTAATCCCAACTCTTTACCCAGGACTAGAGTATTGAGGCATTTGGAAAACGAATTCTCTTCCGTCATTCTTGTGCTGAGAATGGTCACTGCCGTCTTTTTGCTGGGCCACTGTATGCATGTCCACCGGAACATGGCCAGTGAAATTGTGGCAATGATCCTGGTGGAACTGACTCAAATTCACGAAGGACTGAACGTGGCCACACACGTGAAATGTGCTGGCCTAGATACAAGAAGCTGCATGGTAAGGGCAGTTGGCACCAGCATTGTGGTCCACCACCCAGCGTGGCTGTTTAACTGGGTTTTTTCGATGTGCAATGCTCTCTTATGGGGATGCCATTTGATGGTTTGTGTCTTTCTGGACACAAAAGCTGATTCATCCAATGAGCTTTAGAAGGACTTTAGGGCCATGATATGCTCCCCGTGTCTGTGTACTCCTGCCAAGCAGTTCTGCATCAGTTTAAGAAATGTAAGGGCTACTCTAAAAGCTTGGAGTACAGACTGCCTCAATCGCCGCAACCTCTGTGGCAGTCACCTCAGTCCTTTTGAGGTGGGAGCCGAAGGTCTGACCGGTATCACACATGCTGTCCGGGACACGAGTCCTTCCAGCCCTCCTCCCTTCTTGTAGCAACAGTCTGTACGCCACTTTAGCTTGCCCAGAGCGGCACACCAACCCTGAAGGGCCAGAATCCAGTATTTCCTCCCAGTGTGGTGATTTCTTATGTCTGACAGATGGGTCATACACATTATATAACATGGTTATGCCCTATTGCTCTGCCACATCTTACCCCTGCACTTGATTCACTTTCAGCAGAGCACCTCTCTATTCTACTACATGAGGTGCAATGTTTGATTACCAAAGGTGCTATAGGTAGAGTTCCAGCTTTTGAATGAGCAGAAAGTTACTCTCACTGTTGTGCCGAAAACGGATGGAGCCTGCTGCCCAATATTGGACCTTTGACCTCTGAATGCTTTCATGCAGAAAGACCAATTCAAAATGCTCATGTTGGCCCAGATTTTAGCTGCTTTGGACCTAGGAAACTGGGTGGTGTTAATGTAACTGCACAACACATTTTCGTATACCCGTTCTGCGATCCAGGAGGCGTTCCATGCGGGTTAAGGTCAGCAAGGAGTATTTCCTTTTGTAGTGCTCTCCTTGTTTCTACCATTGCCCCTCGGGTGTTCACAAAAGTGATGGAGGTGGTCGCAGCACACCGTAGGACATTGAGGTTACCAGTTTTCCCCTATATCTCAGTCCGTCGAAGACCATCTCCAGGTAACATTAAATCCTTTCTAGAGCAGAGAGTGGTGATGGATGCAACACTGCGGGTTTGGATTTAATCTGGGGAAGGTGGACATCAGGGAACTCTGGTTTCTGGCAGACGCCTGCCTCCATGTCAGTCTATTGGAGTTGTGATACTTTTATTTCACTTTGAAGACCTTCCTGCTGTCCATCAGAGAGGGCTGGTGCAGGTTCTCACGGACAATACCATCACTGTGTGGTATTTCAACGAGCAGGGCCAGGTGGGGCCCTTGGTCCTGTTCCAGAAGGCTCTGCGCATCTGGAGTTGGCTTGAGCATCAGGACTTTTCCCTAGGTGTGAACCACCAGAATGTATCTTTGACTGCTAGGGCAGTTAAGTGCAGCTGGCACAGGTTTGCGAATAGCATACTGAATCTACATCCAACATTGTGCCGGGAATCATCTGACAATGGAGAGAACCCTAGCTATATTATTCATTGCCACTGTTTAACGTGCAGTGTCAAAGGTTTTGTAGGCTGGAGTTTCAGCAAGGATAATCCTAAGGAGATGTATTCTGGCCGTGCCCCTGTACCCCTTTCCCCCTGCCTCTCCTGTCTGATTTCTGAAAAAGATCCGGAACCACCCACCCCATGTCATCCTCAAGTCTTCAGATTGCTGGGGAGAGTGTGGTACAGAGAATGTCTTGGTATGACCATCTGTCCTCCGATTAGTCTACCATTTTGAGAGGATCTTCCGTCACAGCAGCATGCCAAAGTTCTTCAGCTGAACCTGCGCCATCCACACCACCTTGCGTGGAGATTGAGCAGTAACAGTTAATAGAGTCTGATTTGCCACCTGAAGTGGTGGGTATCATTCTTGCTGCCAGATGCCATTCCACAAAGTCCATTCTTTCCAGGTGCGGATACATTTGTGGCCTGGTGTTGGGATGCTGTAGGATGTTCTGTTTAGTTTTCCTTGGAACTGTAAATCCTCTTAGTGTGGACCATTAAAGGTTATTTGTGAGCCCTTTTGTCCTTTCTACATTTACTGGACCAACTGTCACTGGTAAAATCACCTGTGATGTGGTTTATTTATTGTTTGAGACACATGTCCCACCAAACAGTTAGTGATGCCACAGTGGGACCTTAACTTGGTCTTGACGTTTCTCATATGTATGCCCTTCGAACCAGTGCGCTTCAGCTCCTTACCTGAGCGAATTTTCCAGGCACGGACAGTGCAACTATCCTACACAAATGCAGAGGACTTGTGTGACCATCTTGTCTATAGCTGGGACTCCCTGATGCATTGGGCAATCAATCACCCTGCCACCCTTCTTCGCCCCTCTCAAAAGAAGAGAAGCTTGATTGGCTTGACCCCAGTAGGGCTTTAGGCTTTTACATTGATCATACCAAGGAACACGGTGAGGCTGATTTGCTTTATGTTCTCTAGTGCAAAGAAAGGGGAGGCTCTACAGGAGAGTCAACAAGGATTGTCCGCTGTCAGGATCTGCTACGCAGTGGCTGAGAAACATCCCCTGGGAGATCTAATGGTCTATCCCAGGAGTGCCAAGGCTGCTACCACTGTTGACACGCTGAGTACCTGTCCTTGATACCTGCCAGGCTGACATCTGCTTCGAAAGACTGTTTCCCAAAGTGCTGCTGCCTTGATGATCAGGTCTGCCATGAAAGCCATTTTGCCCATTTAGAACTGCAGGACTTCTTGGTCTGAAGCCACCGCCGACAAACCCTCCACCTTGGGGAGGTCCTGCTCGGATATTTAATCTGAGGCGAGGAATCTGTGTTTAGAAGTATCCATAGGAAGAACAAGTTGCTTACCTTTTGGTTACTTTCTTTCTGCAGATTCCTCGCACTCGCTACCCTCCCACCTCCCTGTTCTGTGGAGTGGCTTCTATTGAACATCTAAACTATTCCTAGTGTTATTTGGCACACTGGCACTAACAATTGTTTCACACTCTGAGTGTGTAGAAGATATCAATCAAGCAGCACGCAGTCGGCAGGTTTACGTGGCTTCTCCTCACTTCTGGGGCGATATGGAGCTGTTGCGCAGCTGCACGCAGCCACCAAGCAGTGCACATGAGTGTTGCTGAGGAAAGAATGATTCTTGGGCCTGGGCAGTATCCTAATGAAAGGAATTTGCGATTAGATAGAATATCCACCAGAGAGCTTTGCCTAAGGTAAGTAACTTGTTTATTGCTACATACAGCCACTAGATGGTGGAATCTTGCAAATTGCTTATGCTTTTAAATGTCAGATATGCCCATTTTGGATTCTCAAGGAACTTCTACATAGGAGAATTTGTCCCTTCACTTATCACATTTCTAAAGCATGTATGGGAAGTGCAGCTTGAGTATTTCAAGTAAATAAAGTACTGCAGATTCGTTTTTTTTGGTGTTCCATGTAAAGTCAAATTTGACACCCTCTGCTTTACCGAGTTCTCGGTTAAAGCTCTCTTCTATCCAGTCAAAATGTAAATATAGCTTGGGGTCTAGTGCACTTAATGATATAAACTTGAGGCAAGGATGTCCCTGGGTGCACCCTTTTCAGCCTTAAAAGTTTTACCAAATTCCTTCTTTGTATATAGTTCAGAGTAATGAAACAAATTCTGTTGGATTTGTTATACAAATAGCTGTACTGATATAAGTGATGTTTTTGTTATTCTGCTAATGACACCTGTAACCCTTTCACATTGTTTAACCATGTAATCTTCTGCTTACAGTCTTCACAGCTAGTCGAGAAAATGTTGTTGCAAATAATAGTCGCGTGGCAGAGTGGTTTATCGCATGAAACAATGACTATTTATTGACTTGTTCTGTTCATTTCAGCTATAATGACCTTCTTGGTGGTTTGCACTTTTTTGAGGTGAACTAAAACAAGTTGATAGTTGAGTAAACTGAGCTGCCTCATCTGGTTGATTAGTAAAAAAAAAAAAAAAAGTGTTAACCCCGTGAAGTACTGTTAAATTTGAGAGCCCAATTAAAATGCCCGTGTCAAAGAAGACTGTCAGTTTTTATTTTTTGTTATTCTTTTACTCCATGTTACTGAGCAAGGAGCTCTAATCTCTTCTAAGCAAGACAATTAATATCTTTGATATCCTTTGTGCTCACTTGAAGCCACAATATGTTTGTTAGCTGACTGGCTGAAACAGAAATTGTGATTTAAATTTGCCTTTAATTTAATGGAAGTAACCATAGCAGAAAAACACCTAGTTAAGATAGTCATATGCTGCAGCAGCAAACAGCTTTGTCAAAGGTAAAGTTCTTTCCATCAGGAAATCTGGCCCAATATGTTTCTAATTAGGCCCTGATAGTTCCTAGGGGTAAAATTGCTCCCGATAAAAAAGAATTTTTGGGGTGAGATGAGGCTTGAATAAAAATCTTGGTATAACAATTTTAAACAGCGCATACGGTTTGTGCTTTATTCTTAGTGAAATCACAAGTAAATATGAACATTGAAACAAATTCCTCTGCCTTAATAAATGCCACATCACCTGATTGTTCTTAATGTCCTTTTTTCTGTTCTGTGAAGTCACCATATAAATGCTTGCTGGATTCAATAGTTTTATCTCACCTCAGATCGACAATCATTGTCTTGGTCGTTATGGCTGAATCTTCATTGTTGAATGTTGGCATCATTTAGTTTTACTTGGTGATGGTTTAAATGTGTTTGTTAGCTGTGTGTAGTGTTAGACGTGGAGATGGGGTGTTTTGGAAAGATTATATATTGGCTGTATCTGTTACTCATGTTATAGTAATGTCACACTTCCTCATGCCCTTGGCTGGGGCAGTGTGCAATCTGTTTCTGGCATTGTGCCATCACTATTCTTATATCATGCCAATGTTTAATTGTTCTTTCTTGTGTGCTGTGTTTGACAGGGTTTGTGTACAAAATGAAATAAAGTTCTTTGAGCGAGATTCTTTTTAGATCTGTAGCAAGTCTAACTGTGCTCTGAGAATCTAACCTTTAGTGAAAGGACGAGTGGGGGTATGGGGCACACAAGACCCAGTTTCTTTTTTTTGTAATATACATCTTTTGATAATTTTGTCTTTGATATAATATTAAAGATAAAGTTCCCTTGTTAAAAAAACCTAAATAGGGCAGTCTACTAGAACTCAGAATGATAAACATCGGAAGTATTGGTCTTTTATTTAATAGTAAGAAGGAACTGTGCATCTTAAATTGCTCGAAAGTAGCAATTACATGCATAAGCTTCATTAGCTAATACATTTATATTTTCAGATCTTTTTCCCTGCAGATGAAATTTGTGCTCACTCCATTATTGTAATTAAGAGGAAATCAACTTCACTGTTATACCTGTGTTTAATAGAGGATGTTTCTTCTAACACTCATTAAATTAGCAGTTTATTTCATGTTTGTTTACATTTTTCGGATTCATTTGCTTCGTATTACTCTGTTGATAATTTGGCAGAAGATGTGATGTGTAATATCCCATTACTGCATAAGTTGTAGTAGACCAAATCATAAACCACATTCCTTTTGCTGTGGGAATTCCCAATTCACAAGTTGTGAAGTTTTAGTAAATTATCAGTTGCATTTCTTAGACATGAAGGGGTTGATGCTGCCCAGTAGCTCTTAAACTAGCTATTCAAGGCAATGCTTGTATTATGAAGGACTTTGAAGTCCATGTCCTAATTGTTGGCTGTCTGGCTTTTCAAGCATCATTTGTTCCTCCTATTTAAAGCAGCAAGAAATTGGTTACCTTTACGTAATTGATTTAGTCTATTGCACTTTGGATGACAGCGGTTCCTCAATCAGAAACGTCCGACTATTGTCACTGACAGAAGACTTTCAGAGGATGCTAGTGTGATTCCAGAAGTCATTCACTTTACTTTTCCTCCTAGGTAGATTTTAAAGCCTCAGCTAAGCACTCTATTTTGATGAAAATGTTAGCTTCTCCGGAGTCTGAAGTTAATAGCAGGCATGAGGTGTTACTCGTTACTTTAAAATTTACCTTGCAGGTTTTTGCTAGACTGATTACTTTGCTAGCATTCAAATACAAACCTCAATCAGTCATTTTTACTATTTCTATACATAACAAATGTTACTTGTAAGAAAGTGGCTCTGTATATACTGTTCCCAAATAGGTACAGGATGTACAGAGGCCACAGTCCCCAGAGGTTTGGCAGAGGTTAAGGTTAGATTTAACCTTGCTCTCTAGAGTGGTAGCTTGGCCAAGCAGTAAGGCAGTATCAGAGGACAGTGGAAAGCATTTGTTGTACACACTCAGTCAGCAAATGGTCTCAACACACTCAAGAACTGAACGCTAGGCCAATTGTTTTGTATATAAAATATATAGTTTTATTTTAGAACCACAAGTAGGTATCAAAATACTTTCTCAGAATGAGATGCTTTAGTTAACTACTTTCAATAAGCAATAGACTTTTAAATGCAATAGTTGTTGCAATGGGCAACACAAGTTAAACACAAGTTAAACACAATTATAACATTGAGCTCAATGGGGATTTTAAAGTAAACGCAATATCAATTACTTTCCATAGGTTTTTCTTACTCGGGGCTGGATCCTGGATTCAGCCCTGGTGCATCTCCTGTAAACAGTTGAAAGAAATCGTTTTTGTTACACAGGCGATTTTTAAGGAATATTTGTATGTTTCAAAAGTCGACACTCGCAGAAACCAGGCAATGTTATCCTATGGAGGAAAGTTTGGTTATCGGAAAATCGCAGTTATAATTACTTTTCAGGGTCAGTGTTGGGCACCAAGATCCAGCACTGGGATCTCTCCTTGTAACAGGTGAGTAATTTCGTTTTCGTTGTTCGGCTGATTTTTTGTGAATAAAGTTTTAAAGTTTCAAAACTCGACACTTGGAAGAATTTCCAAGTGAAACCAGTCAATGTTACCCTATGGAGAAAATATAAGTTACCGGCTTTCAGGTAAGTACTCAACTGGCAGAGTTAAGGTCCTGGGCATAGACTCGGGGTTCTCCCAGGGTCAGGTAGGTACAGTTGTTACACCATCCGCGGCACAGGGGCAGCCGGGTGCAGAGAGAGTTAGGCCCAATATTAGCCTATAGCGGGCAGGGTGCCTTTGGTTGGTGGCTAGCAGGCAGGCCACGCGGCTGTGGGAGCTGGACTCCTGGTCACTCACACAGGGCAAGTGGGGAAGTAAGATAGGATAGATGTTGTACTTCTAGGGGCACTCGGGCAGCTGGGTGCAGGGTGCTTTTGAGCCGTCTGGCGCTCAATGTATTTCAATGGAGAAGCTGCAAGACGAACAAAGGCTGCAAGCTCGGGGACGGGGATTCTTCAGGTGCGACCACCACTTCGAGAGGTCCCTGGTTGTGAGGCTGCAGAGGTCGTCGGGAGCGTCAAGGAGGGGACTTGGGTGCTGGATTCTGTGTTGCAGTCGCCGGGGGGACGTCCTCGTGTTCTTTGTTCGCTCAGGCACAGACCGGGCTTGACGGGTGCAGAGTGTGCAGGATTCACGGTTCCTGGCTGGCACCAGGGGTTGTTGCTTGTTTTTTAGCAGAACCACTGCTCATGGGAGTCCCAGTCTTTTAGATGAGCAAGGCAGTCAGGTTCTCCGGGCCTTTCGAGGTTGCTGACCACTGGAGACGCCCAGATATAGCAGGAGCAGGTTCGAGGGTCGACAGGCCTGTAGGGCTGGGGCCAAGTCAGTTGGTGTCGTACTCTTGTTAGCAGCTGCACGGCAAGTCTTCTTTTATTCTTGTTCTTCTTGTTGCAAAATCTCGATCTGAGGAAGGAAGGTTCAGGGTGCCCCTAAAAATGTAGGGGCGTTACAGGTAGGTAGAGGTCAGGGACCAATGGGTGCCTTCATTGGGGTGGGTACACCCCCTAGCCTGCCACTCTCCAGTGGGAGGGGGGCAGGAGCCTAGTCCTGATTGGGTAAGGCTCCCCATCCTCAAGATGGCAAGAGCCCAGAGTTGTGCTTCACCTCACCTCCCCCACCTGAGGGGTGCGGTTGGCAGAGGCTGGCACACCCCCTGTCCTTCCTTGGGTTTTTCTGCCGATCTTCATGCCAGAGTGGGGGTTTAGAACCGGTGGGGTCCAGTTGCTGAGTACAGCAAGCGGCCTGGAGAAGCTCACAAAGGCGGCATGCCTTTGAAGCTTCCCCTGCCCATCCTGGGGGAGGAGACGTAGCACCTCGCCCAGGATGTGCATTGTTGCAGACCCACGAGAGCGGATGGCTCTCTACCCAGGGGTCCAGCAACATGTCTGCTGGGTGGCAGCCAAGGCAGCCTCTCAGTCATGACGCTGGTTGTTGGTTAGGTTCAGGGGGCATCTCTAAGATGCCCTCTGTTGTGCATTTTACGTTAAATCCCACGCTGGCATCAGTGTGGGTTTAATGTGCTGAGAAGTTTGATACCAAACTTCTCAGGCTTCAGTGCAGCCATCATGGTGCTGTGGAGTTTGTGATGACGACCTCCCAGGACCATATACTCTTAATGGCAGCACTGCACTTACAGTGCCCAGGAATGGACCTGGATTCTGTAGGGGTACAGGGCTAATGCAACTGTACCCACACCCCTGGCATAGTGCACCCAGCTAGAGGGGTGACTGAGGTATGCTAGGGCAGTGTGTTTGTGGGCATGGCACACAGGGATGTGTGCCGTATATTCTCTGCGAGGGGTTTTGGAGAACAGGATAAATGGCGCTCAGGCAGGTAAACTGTAAGGTATAGCGAGAGAAAAGAAGAACAATGGCTTCACGGTGCAAACAGGTCAGGGGAAAACCCAAAAACCCCTGTGTAAGGTGTGGGCTAGAAACCCATGCCAAAACAATTCTAAACAAGTCCTGTGCACACGTTTAAGATTTATAAGACATTCACAGTTTAGGAATCAAAATTAAGTCTGCACTTGTAGCTCTGTGAATGTTGTTTTAATGCAAGTTGAATTCATCAATGCAAAGACGCCAGCCGACACGTGTTCCGTCAACAGGTAGATACCTGTGACTCTTCAGGGCTGGGAACAATACAATAACAATAATCAAGCATGCGAAAAGGAAAAGGTGACATAAAATCAATGAGAATGGTGAGGCGAAAAAACAAATCACACACAAATAATTAGTGGCGAAAAAACATCACACGCAAAAATTATTGGTGGAGACCCTAAAGGAAAAAAAACATTTAAGGAGAAAAGAAAAAGGAGATTTAAAGGAGGGGGTTTATGGTTCACAGAGAAAGAAAAGGCGATGAGCAAGGAGCTGTGACACACAGTATCATAACACTTAAGTGGAGGCAACAGAATCCCACTCAATAGCTACGGTGGGTGTGTATCAAATGTCAATCTAAGCTGGTAGCTGCACCGAAATGTATTAAGAACGTATAATAAGTCGACTGTTTTGTTCTGCACCAAGACACTCAGCCTGCAAAGGCAGTGTGTGTGTGCGCCAAGGTACAGGCCCTCTAAGGGTGGCACATTAAGTGCTGCAGCCCTTAGGGGCCTTCTCTGGTCACAGGGCCCTGGGTACCCAGGGCTACCATTTACCAGCGGCTGACATGTGGCCAGAGATGCCAATTGGGTTTAGGCTTCATGCAGTTTTAGGGAAGGAACACAGGCCCTGGGTACCTGATTGGCAGGAGCCCAGGGCACACTCAAAGTACATCAGGAATTCAGCAAAAGGTGGGGGCATACCATGCAAGAAAGATGGCACTTTCTCACAGTCATATCACCAGATGATTCTTGCACCTGGTGTGAGAAAGTGGCTCTGTATGTACTGTTCCCAAATGGGTACAGTGTGTACAGAGTCCACAGTCCCCAGAGGTTTGGCAGAGGTTAAAGTTCGATATAACCTTACACTCTAAAGTGGTAGCTTGGTCGAGCAGTAAGGCAGTATCGGAGGATAGTGTAAAGCATTTGTTGTACACACTCAGTCAGCAAATGGTCTCTCACACTCAAGAACTGAACTCTAGGCCAATGGTTTATATAAAAAATATATGGTTATTTTTATTATAGAACCAACAATAGGTATTAAAATATACTTTCTCAGAATGAGATGCTTTAGCTGTATACTTTTGCAATATGCAATTGACTTTTGTAGGTAATGGTTACAGGTTGTTGCAATAGGCAACACAATTTCAAACACAATAGTACATTGAGCTCAATGGGAGTTTTAAGTTATTTGCAATAGATTACTTTCAGGATTACTTTTCTAACTCCAGGACTGGGTCCTAGATTCAGTCCTGGGACAGTTCTTGGAAACAAGTGAGTAAAGTCGACTTAGTTACTGTTGTGATTTTTAGGCAACATTTTACTATTATAAAAGTTGACACATAAGAAATTTCATAGAAAAACAGTCAATGATTCCTTATGGGAGAAAATTCAAGTTACAGGTATAGTATGTTCTCGTTACTTTTGTAATCCATTACTGGGCTCCTAGGCTCAGTACTGGGACCTCTATCTAAAACAGGTAAGCAATTACGTTTTCACAGTTGGTACGATTTTTAAAGAATATTTGTAGTTAATAGCAGGTGAGTATTTTCGTTTTCGTTACTCTGTTGATTTTAGGTGAATATTTTAAGTTTTAGAAACTCCACACTAAAGAAATTTCAGAGGAAACCAGTCAATGTTACCCTATGGAGGAAAATTGGGTTATTGGCTTTTGGGTAAGTACTCGACTGGCAGAGTTAAGGTTCTGGCCACAGACTCGGGGGTCTCCCAGGGTCAGGTAAGTACACCCTCAGCGGCACAGGGGCAGCCGGGTGCAGAGTGCGTTAGGCCCAGTGTTATCCTATGGGAGGCAGGGGGGCCTTGGTTGGTGGCTTCTGACTAGCAGGTCACGCGGCAGTGGGAGCTGGGCTCCTGGTCACTTGCTCAGGGCAAATGGGGAAGTAGGTAGGAGTAGAGGTTACACTGCCAGGGCCACTATGGCGGCTGGGTGCAGGGTGCTTTTGAGCCTTCGTGCGTTCAATGGATTTCAGTGGGAAAGCTCCAGGATGAACAAAGGCTGCAAGCTCGGGGCCGAAGATTCTTCAGGTGCCACCACCACTTCAAGAGGTAAGTTGGGTAGTTGGAGGATAGGTAGGTACCCAGGAGTTGGGCACAGGGGGCCGCAGGGCACCGGGTGCAGGGGTGCCTTTTGATGTCGGGAAATCTTACCCTCGGTTGATCACGGTTGAGGGGGGTACCTGGTTCTGAGGCAGCAGGCGTAGTCAGGAGCGTCGAGGTGAGTCCTTGGGTGCCGGATTTGGGGTCACAGTCGCCGGGGGGACGTCCTCTGGGTCTTTGTTCACTTCGGCAGGCTTGGCGGGTGCAGTGTGTGCAGGGTTCGCAGGTTCCGGGCCGATGCCAGTGGTTAGAACTTGCTTTGAGCAGAGCCACTGCTCATGGGAGTCCCAGATGCTCAGTCACAAGGTAGCCAGGTCCTCCGGGGTTTGTGTGGTTGCTGGCCACAAGAGGTGCCGGGATGTAGCAGGAGCAGGTTCGAGGGTCGACAGGCCGGCAGGGCTGGGGCCAAAGCAGTTGGAGTCTTCCTCTTCTCAGCAGCTTCTCAGCAGGTTTTCTTTCTTCTTGCTCTTCTTTGTTTTTTCGGAATCTGGAATCTGGAGAAGGAAGGTTCAGGGTGCCTCTAAATACTAGATTTAGGGGCGTTACAGGTAGGTAGGTAAAGGGCAGGGACCAATGGGTCCCTGCCTTGGGGTGGGTACACCCCCTATCCTGCCACTCTCCTGTGGGAGGGGGGCAGTAGCCTAGTCCTGATTGGGCAGGGCCTCCCATCATCAAGATGGTGAGCGCCCGGAGATGTGCTTCACCTCGCCTCCCCCACCTGAGGGGTGGGGTTGGCAGGCTGGCACATCCCCTGTCCTTATTTGGGGTTTCCGGCCAGTCTTCCCGCCAGAGTGGGGTTTAGAACTGGTGGGGGCCTGTTTGCTGAGTACAGCAAGTGGCCTGGAGAAACACACAGACAGAGGCGGCATGCCTTTGAAGCTTCCCCCTGTCCATCCTGGGGGAGGAGGCCTAGCACCTCGCCCAGGATGTTAATTGTTGCAGGCCCAGGAGAGCGGGTGCTCTCCACCCAGGGGTCCAGCAACATGTCTGCTGTGTGGCAGCCTCCCAGACCAGACGTGGATTGTAGGTTAGGTTTCAGGGGACATCTCTAAGATGCCCTCTGGGGTGCTTGGTACATTCAACCCCACACTGGCATCAGTTTGGGTTTAATGTGCTGAGAAGTTTGATACCAAACTTCTCAGTCTTCAGTGTTGCCTTTATGGTGCTGTGGAGTTCGTGTTTGACAAGCTCTCAGCACCATGTACTCTTAAATGGCAGCACTGCACTTACAGGGCCCAGGAATGGACCTGGGTACTGTAGGGGCACAGGGCTCATGCTCCTGTGCCCACACCACTGGCATAGGGCACCCAGCTAGAGGGGTGGCTAATGTATGCCAGGGCAGTGTAGGTTGTGGGCATGGTACACAGGGATGTGTGTCATGTCGACTCTTTGTTTTGTCTTGGACCCAGACACTCAGCCTGCAAGGGCAGTCTGTTTGTGTTAGGGTACAGGGCCTCTAAGGGTGGCACAATAAGTGCTGCAGACCTTAGAGGCCTTCCCTAGTAACAAGGCACCGGGTACCTAGGGTACCGTTTACCAGGTGCTGACATGTGGCCAGGGTTTGCCAATTTTGGTTTGAGGTTTTTAGGGAAGGAACATTGGCCCTGGGCACCTGATTGGCAGGAGTCCAGGGCACACTCAGTCAAAGTACATTCAGCAATTCAGCAAAAAGTGGGGGCATACTATGCAAGAAAGATGGCACTTTCTCACACCTGGTTCTTACTTTTTTTAATACTGACCCGTTTACTTACATGTTGAAATACATTTGTTTATTTTTCCACCTTTAAGTACTCACTATATGTGTATCATTCCGAACTGAGTTTATTGCCCAACCACCTCCTAGAGGCAGGGTTTATCAGACCAGCTTGAGTCAACTTCCTGACTGAACAACTTTACTGTCCAACCCTTCAGTGGCAAATGACTGCACCCATTTGAGATACTGTCGGGTAAATTTGATAGCCCCAGCACCCCAATAAAAAGCTTTGTATCTCCAACTGTATTGTTGCTGGTTTCTCAGGCGGTGTACTATGTGGAGAAGTGTGGCTCAATGGTTAGAGCGGCAGACCCTGATGCAGTGGTCTGGCCCGGGACCAGAGTTCAATTCCCCCCCTCGGCGGGTCTTGGGCTCAAAATTCCACGGACCTGACAATTCTCGTCTCGGTGCATATTCCAATCATGGAGTCCCACTCTGCAACTCTGGGCAATAGCTTGCTTAATCTCCACAACGGCCCCCACAACGCTAAGGATGCCTGGCCTCCACCTTGGGGGTGCCCAGGAGTGGACACCTCACAGGGAAAGCCAGGATGGGTTCCACAACGGTATTCGTACAAGCGCCTTGAGACCCTTGCGGGTGAGTAGTGCGCTATACAAGTATCAATTTACATTTACTATGAACTCCAATCTTTAAACCACATTGAGCACTTTAAACAAGTCTTAAATGTGACTCTTGACTTCAGAGCCCAAGCAACGTGGACAGCAGCAAGTAGATGCAGTCCACCAGGATTGAATAAGTGCTTGAAACTTGACTCTTCTGTCCCTGAATTTCCACCTTGACCACTAAAAGAAGTTGTAAACACATTGACAAATTCTTAGAAGATCCTTAGAATACCAAATAGGCATGCACACCAATTTAGAAAAGTCATCTGACTGGAAGTGGAACATTTTCTGTGTCTCTGTCGTCCCTCCATATCTATCCCAAGTCTGTGTAGCAATGGGTGAAGCTGCTATGACCTGTGGACAGATGTCGCCTTACCTTCCTGCATGAGGAGTTGGACTGCACCTGCCGGAAGCTGACGATCTGATTTCAGGTTGACCCGAACAAGTGCCCAGCTCTTAGAAATGCTGTGTAGAGGATGTTTCGAAGGACTGAAGGAGGCACAAAATCCTCAAAGCCCAGCTAACCAGTAGAAGGGTTGCTGAAGGGGAAAAAGACTTCTTTTAGTCCTGGAGCTTGATCTCTCATTTATAAGAGTTTGTACGTCCATTGTCCCAGATTAACTATGTGCCTATAGAATTCTTTTCTCCCCAATTACCTATTGGACTAAGAGGCAATCTGCCTTGATACCTCCTAGGTTGGTGTCTCTGTACTTGGCAAGATCTTCATTATTTTAGAACGATTTTAAGCTTTTCTTACTTGTACAGACGTGGATTTATTAACTTTTATCCCATTCTAACTCCTAAGTGGGAGTTTATAAACCCATTGATACTAGTGTGTCCTTCTGGTCTCATTGATTCACTCAGCACCAGAACCTCTTGGTAACAAATGTCAGCTTGTGATGCGAACCCTTAACGGTATAGAAATCCTTGAGCTTCCTTAGAACTAGCCTGCAACTACAGTTGTTAAATTGAACTAAAACCCAGTGAGTTGGTTTTTAACAATTTATCGAACTTAAGTGACTTTGTACTATTCTAGCTTGGCAAAGTTGACTGAACCCATAGTTGCAATTGACTTGAGGATCTGTGTTTTCAGGAAATATTTGGTGGCCTGATTTCCAGGAATCTTGTTTGGGATTTTGGCTTCTCTTTTTCCTAAGTACTGGCCACTCAGTAGATTAGATTTCAGTTATCTAGTATGTAATCATCGGTGGAATTTTGGTCCATGCATCTGCATGCATTGTACAAATCTGAATAACTTGTAGGAGAAAGCAAAGCCAAGAGATCTGATGGTCTTTGAGAGTGCTCAAGCTCATTCTCAGAAATGATATACAGATTTGTGCAGTGTGTGGGCTGTTATAGACCACAATCTCTTGGAGACTAAAGGCAATCCAATGAAACATCCGCCCTGTCAGAATCTCCAGGCGTTTTTGCAACACGCAGAACTACAAAATACTTGTACTGCCACTACATTTTCAGACCGTGCAGCCCGCAGTTCTCTGGTTCGAGTCACAGAAGTTAAATGCATGCTGCAGAAACACAGCAACCAGGTTCTGATCCTAGACTTATGCCTGATACGCTTGTGGATAGATCTGAAGAAATGACTAGCAGATTCATGGGGGGGGTCAGAGGAAGAGTGATCAGATCTGAATGCCCTCATGCACCCAAGAGTGTGCCATGCTTCGTCATAGTGTTCACCTTTTGGGGCTGCGTTGCAATGCCAGACTGGCCCCTATATGGGTGCTGTTTAGTGGAGATCTTTTGATCTTAGTAGTATGGTGAGGGGGTGTATGTGTAGGGTGGTGCATGTGTAGGGTGGTGCACCGGTGGTCAAGAGTCTAAAGGTAACCAATAAAGGATTTAATAAAGCAGAGGTCCCCTTGACACAGTAAAAACAGGGGGGCTGTGTATTGTAATAAGGTACTAAGATTCAACAAATGTGAGAAAGGGCACTTTTTTTGAAGCTATATATGCACCACCCTACACACCCCATACCTACAAGGAATTGCATCCTTTACGCTATATTGAGCTTTCGGCTGTGATAGGAGAATGACTTGTTTGGGATCCGGTATGGCAAATACAACATTTTGCAGTGTGAATTTTTTTTCTGGATGCGCATGCTGGGCTTCATTCCGCCATCTAGTAGTTGGGTCTGAAATTCACCAGTGTATTAGTAGTCCTTATTTTTTTTTGTTTTCCTTTTTTTTTTGTTGTTAATCACCCTCCCCGGAAGGCTCCATGCGTTCTCTCCATCTTGAGATTCTTTTTTTCTGACATTGGATCTGGATGCTTAGCTTAAAGCTCTCCGATCTATGAAAACAAGAGGTTTTGGAAGAAGTCTTATCGAGGAAACATTGGAAAAGTCCACCGCAAAGAGGTACCATAGAAGACAAACCAGAGAAGGCCTAGACAGGGGGCCCCCCTGTTCCGAGTGATATGGAGAGGACACCTTTCCAATTCTATCCAAAGAGCCTGCTTTAATTTGCCCAGAAAGACAACCATCAGGTGTGTAACCTTAGTCATCTGCTCAACCACAAGAGTGACGTCTACAAGGAATGAGCAGACTTACAGCCGGAGACTCTAAGGCAAGGGACAAGCGGAGTCCGGCTCAAAGCGCCATGCAGAAGCAGTCTTCATCGCTAAGAGACCCGAGTTTGTTGAGCTTTGACCAGGATAATTTCGCCGAAGAGGCAGAAGGAGAAAACTTGGATGCCAAAACAAAAATCACCTATGTTGAGAGGAGAACAATGCAAGCACAGACAGAAACAAGCCCCAGGTAACACAAAAGAAACCTTCAGAGTGAGTGTTGAAATTCGGACCCTAAATGACAGAAGGCTGCCTCGGCGTCAAATCTCGCTGACCGAAGGCAAGCAGAAACTGAAAGAACCCCTCGGGTCCACAGCAAGGACACCGTAGGTGGGTGCTGAAAAATGCTTGTTTATACACCGTTGAAGAAAGCGTCTACGCCGAAGAGAAAATCTGCGACACCACTCGACTTGGTGATTCTGAAAAAGAAAAGGGATTTCAATGAATCCTTCAAAAAATTGTAATCCCCTCCAAAGACTTTGATGGAAAAAGAGGCCATCGACAAACATGTTTTAATTAGAGCCCCTTATGACACAGGGGCAACAGGAGGAGAAAGAAGCAGTGAAGGGATAGTTCTTCGACTAAGATTATCCTGAGACCTTTTCCTTGGGTATTTTTCAGTGGATCGTAGGGTCAGAGTATATGGAGACTCCGTGGCAAGATGTCGAAACAGATCTCCCATCCCACCCAAAGGACAATATTTACAAATATATCCTACAAGGCCTTCGCCTCTGGATGATATTGCAGTGCATGGGCAGCTGACTAAAAGCGTCTCAGAAATGTAGGGTGCAACTAGAGGAGGAAAAAACACAATCATGCTTCTTCCTAGAGACATTAATGCATTTTCAAACTAGGAACCAGTTCTCACCAATGCTACCAAGCATTCTGGATCAAGGTAGCAAAGTCTTTTAGCAACCTGTAGGGCTGTAATCCCAGAGGGCAGAGAAAAAATACAAAATTCTAAAGACCCTCTATATATAACAGGAAAAGAACATGCATACCAATGACTCCTGGGTCACCACAGGGTAAAGAAAACAAAAAGATTGATATAGTGGGGAGAAAAAGTTGGAGAGACGTGCAGCAACTTGATGGTGGCAAATAGCCAACTCAAATGCTCTGCTAAACGGATACGCATACTAACACTGAGATGAGATGGCAGAGCTGCTGAAGCATCTTCCAGAACTGTATCGAAAGACTGCAGCTTCTGTGGCTGAAGAGGGGGAAAAACATTGCAAATACTTGTTTGAAGTCAGCTCTAGACTCCGCAGACACCGCAAGTAGATAATGTTAGCAGAAGCATGCACCCTTCAATGGAGAACTGACCAGAAGCAGAGTGGATGAAACCCTCCACTAAAGGAAGAAAGATAATGAGACCGAAACGTCCATGGGAGCCCTACAATTCAGGGGAAACATTCGCAGAGGGTCAACACTGGTCGGAAGAGTGGCAGGCAGAGGAAGTTTCTGAAGCACAACTTTTCATCAGGGGTTTCAGGGCGCAATCCTAACTCACGCACCTTCTCAACAATGGCAGTATCAAACACCAGGACGATAGCCGTTTGGGATATGTGCACAAGGTAGAACGCAGACACACAGGAGGAGCTGCATTCTCTTGCAAGTGACTCACTACATCACCAATCCTCTTCCCCCCCCCCCCCCCCCCCCCCACGCACACCTGTGTCAAGATTGGAGGAAAATGACCTCAGACAAATGGATATTAAACTTCATAAAAATGTGCATATTGCATAGAACTGATTAAGACACCACCAGCAAATGGACCAAAGAAAGTGGTCCATAATAAAGAGGAAACTGCATCTACTGAAAGAGGTAAAGGAATTGCTGGGGGAGGGGAGAAATAGGAAAAGTACCCGAGAAGGAAACCAATCGGGGAAATTGCTCAACCGATTTCCTAATTCCGAAGCAGTATGGAACCCTATGTCCTATACCGGACCTCGGTTTTAAAAACCAGTTCATAAAGACCCAAAAATTCAGAGTGACTACACAAGATGTCATACTTTAGCTACAACAGAAATATTATTTGGCAAATATAGATCTCAAAGATGCTTACTTACACATCCCAATGAATCGCCAACACAAAAGATATTTGTGTTTTGTGGTTAAGAAAACACATTATCAGTTCAAAGGGCTGGCCTTCAGGATAAAATCTGCACCAAGGGTGTTTACAAATTGCCTAACAGCTCTTGAGAAGTCAAGGGATACATGTATTTCTTTATTTAGATTACTGACTGTTGAAAGCAAACTCATTAACCAAAGGCAAAAAAAGTATACAAAAGGTAACCAACAGTGTTCAGGCGTGTATTTTCATTAAACACAGAAAAATCATCACCAAAACCTAAACAAGAAAATAAATCTTTTTGGGAGCATAAATTAACTCATCATAAGCAAAGGCTTATCCTTGCGAAAAATGGATGTTTTCCATACTTGAAGCAATCGCCTCTACTACCAGAATGAGCAGTCTATCTCAGTGAAAACGGTGTAGATAACACTGGGGGCAAAATGGCCTCCTGCATCCCTCTGATACCTTATGCAAGGCAACTTATGATACCAATTAAGAAAAGGGTTCAAAACTGATGGTCACAATCCAGTGGGGGTTGGGAAGATCTAGAGGTTGTCAACCAAAAGATACGGGAGAATATGGTGTGGTGGAGAAGGTTACATTTAACTGTAGGAGCAACATTTGTACACCCAATTCCAACAGTAACCATTACGACAGACGCAAACTCAAAGTCAGGGGAACATGAAAGGAAAAGGAAGCGGTCCAACATATCAATGTACTAGAGCTAAAAAGTGTCCCTAGCTTTAAAGGTCTTTCAGAAAGAGCTGTGGGGAAAATCTCTTAACTCAAACAGACAATATAACGACTATGTTCTATTTCAACCAGCAGGGAGGAACACAATTTTGTTCTTTCAAATCTAGCGCAGGAAATCTGGAGGTGAACAATTCAGAGACAAACTTAACATCAGTACATCTTCCAGGGAAAGACAATGTTAATCAAACAGTACTCAAACAGATATTCAGGCAATGCAGAAAACCAAAAATAACTAGCAACTCCAGAGAACGAAAAATGCAAATTCTTTGCATTCTGACACCCACACCACCACTCCCTAGGGAATGCTGTCTATAACATTGTCAGGGGCATTTGCTTACGCCTTTCCCCCGATACCTCTGTTACAAAAGGTAATCAGAAAATGCAAACAATCCAAAATTACACTAATACTCAATGGACGAGAAACATTTTCGGACCTTATAGAATTAGCGCTGAACAACATACGGAGATAACACAGGCAACATGACCTTTTATCTATGCATGGGGGAGAGTTCCCCCTTCAGAACTAGAAATGTTGTGTTTAGCAGCATAGCTCCTGAAGACTGTGGTCATCTAGGTCTACCAGAAAACAGAATGAATATTCCTAGAGAAGTAAGAAGCCCAACAACAAGAAAGTGTTACATAACTAAATGGGAAAGAAACTCAAGGTAGTGTCAATACAAGGACTACTAGAGGACAATACTAAGGACACAACAGTCCTTAAATACCTAACACACCTACTAAATTGCATGGTAGAATATGCCATGCTAACGGTACATTTAGCCACAATAGTGATCTACAGAAGAGATCATGTAGGTAGGAGTTTCTTCAAAAACACTGGTAATAAAGAAGGTAATAGGGGAGCAAAGCGAATAGCCCCTCCTAGAAAGGTGCCAGCCCATACGTGGGACTTAAATCTGGTATTAATACAGCCAATGAGGATACCCTTTAAACCATTACACAGCGCTCCTCTGAAATTGATCACTTTGAAGAGCGCATTCTTAATTGCAATGACATCTCTTCGCAGAGTAAATGAACTATAGGCACTCAAAATCGTTGCAAATAGACAGAATAGTCTTAAGGACAGACCCTCAGTTCCAACCCAGGGTAATATTGCATTTCCACATAAATCAATCAATTGAAATACCAAGTTTCTTCCAAGAACCAAGCAGAAGGAGCGTCACACATACACGACGCAAGAGGAGCAATCATGTACTATATGGAGAAAACAAATCCAATCAGGAAAGCACTTTTTGTGTCTTTCACAGTCAACATGAGGAAATCAGTGCCGAAGGTACAATCTTTAACTGGATTACGGACGCATACAAACCAAGAGTACATTCTACTTGCAAAAAAGGAGCAACAATACCCTTTCTACGGAATATACCATTGCAGGATATTTGCATAGCAGCTACTTGATCCTCGGTGCACACGTTCACTAAACATTATTGTATAGACATTCAAATGAACAAGGAAGCTCAAGTGGGGAAAAAAGGTATTGGTTCATCTATTTACAAATGCATGCTCCTTTTCAACCCAACCTCCAAAAGAGTAGAAAACTGCCACAAAACCAATGCAAAGCTTGTGAATCCAGAAAAGATTCACGCTGCAAAACCAAATGGTAGTTTTGCAGCTTGAAGAATTTTCTGGATTCACAGGTGACCCACCCACGACGGGAGAGCAGCAAAACAAAAAAGTATCTGAAGATGGCGACAATGCGTGGAGGCTTCCGAGGAGGGCGTATGACATCAGTAAAAGGTTAGATTAGAGAACAAATGGTGGGACAGTCGCCCAACAACAAAAAGAGCGAGAGAAAGAGAAGTACTGCTAATATACTGGAGAATTCTGAACTCAACCACTAGATGGTGGAATAATGCACAGCATGTGAATCCAGAAAATTCTTCAAACTGCAAAACTTCTTCTGCAGATAAAGAATGCCTCTGAAAAACACTCTTGCAATAATACATTTGGGTGCCTGGGCCAGTGTCTGATTTGTGAGGGACCACACCGAAAGTGCTTGGTGGTCTATGGTGGCTGTGCGGATAGCACTTCCAGTTCACTAAACAGACATGTGGAAGTAATCACGAGGAGGACCGTTTCAAAGAACAGTATGCTTAAGCTTGAAAAGCATGCGCAATAAGGTTAGACTCTAAGGTATTACTGTGGCATAACAGGAAACCTATATGTAAGCCCTTTCAAATAACAGAGGTTTAATGAGGCAAACACTGAAAGGATGAGAGAGAGCATATAAATGACCTTTAACGGGGATTTCAACAAGCCCTCTCATCAGCCAACAAGGTTGGCACGGCATTCAGAATAGTTCGACTTTGTGGCCTGAAGTCAAGCAGAGATGATGTCCACCACTTCACATAGATAGAATGTGCTCAGCTGTTTTCCCTCAGTCTCAACACATAGAGGTGTAGGCTGTGGAGGTTTGGATGTAGAAACATGCTCTGTTTTGGGCATAGCAGATCCTTCCAAAGAAGTAGATAATGGGCATGGCATAGGTAGCAGAACTGGGGGTAGTGAGGTCCTGGGATCTGCTGCTCACTCGGCAGAGTGCTCTAGCGTGCCAAAAGCTCAGCAATGAGTATTCTTGAAGATGGCAAAAAGAACTACCAACGAATGGTCCAGTGGACGAACACACCTTGAACTCCCTTCAGGTGCAGATGACTTTTGTCATTGACTAGTTAGCATATGCTAAGCATGTCCAACCTGACTTTTAGGGATCCTGCCAAATGGCTGACAGTTACTGAAATTTCCCTGAACTTCCAGCCAGCGCCGCACGCATGAAACACATGACATCACAGCTCTCTGTTTCAGAACCACATGTCAGTTTTGTTATCCTTTACAACTTGTAAAAGGCTAGCCTTGATAAAATGCAGACATGCCTTGACAGCAGCTGCAAGACACTTGGCTCCAGAATATTGATGAGGCACCTCTGCTCCATCAGAGACCAGAGGCTTTGATCTCCACCTTATCTAGGTGGCCTCCCTAACCAAGAGGCGATGCATCCGTTACCATTATGAGCTCTGGATGGGGGTAGGAATAACAGCCTCCTTTAAGTTAGGTTGGGATCCTTCATCCACCGTTGAAGGCAACTGTGCTTCCTAGTCTGAAACACTGAAAGTTGTGCACCACCATTGCTGAGCCGATAGAATGGTGAGATGTCACTGTAGAACCTGCATGTGCCAACTAACACGAGGCTCCTGTAGAATACTGTTGGCCAGGAGATCATGAAGCGTCGGGGCCAAAACATCAGTATCATGTCCTGAATGGTCCAGGGTTGCTCTAAAGTTAGTAAGGCTTTGAATGCCACCATGTCCAGAACAGGCTCTATAAAGGAATACTCCGCATTGCCACAAGGTAAGTTTGCAGCTCATTGATGGTGAACCCAATGAAAGATAAGAGCAAGATAGCTTTTTATAGGTGTTCCCCAACTAAATGACCAGCTTGCTTTCTACAGCCATTCGGAGTAAGCATGAGAATACATGTACTCATGTGTTCCAAAATGGGGCTGCGACCACCACTGCCATCTTTAAAAACACCCCAGATGGCTGAGGTGTGGGAAAAGCTGGGACAGTTAACAGAGTGTTGCTCCCCCAGAATGAATGGGATGATTGACCTGTGAGGCTGCAGAACAGGTAAATCAGATATTCATCCTGTTAGTACACAGACCATTCTATTCCCAGGGTCTAAGTCTGAGATGGCTTGGACCAAAATAAACCTTTTGTATTGTTCCATTCAAGAACCGGACTTTCAAAACTGGTTTAAGCCCACAGTTTACACAAAAGTAGCAGGAGTGACATTATTACCACTATCTCTGTAGCTGCTTCCGTTGCCCCTTTGTCCATCAATGACTGGATCTTTTTGGAAAGGGTGGGAGGCATGTTCGACTGAGACCTGAGTGAACCAGAAGGATGAGTGCAGGGGTTGACAAATAGGGGAAGGTGTTGTAACTATGCTTCCTGCAAGATCCTCTGGTCAGAGGTAGCAGCACGCCAGTTAGACAGGTAAACACATGCAGGCACATGCATCAACGTAGACTTGTGTGATTCCTTAATTGCGATTATTAAGGAATCGCAATTAAGGAATTGCAAAAGCCTATGCATGTAGGAATCGCTATAAAAATAGCGATTCCCACACATTCCTTAATTGCGACTCGCAAATTGCGAGTCGCAATTAAGGAATGCCGTCCCATTCATTCTTATGGGCCTCCAGGCCCATAGGAATGAATTGGAGATTGCATGAGCAATTTGCGAGTACCAGTTGGTACTCACAAATTGCTCATGCAATTTCAAGGGTGCAAGGGTGTCAGAATGACACCCTATTGCACCCCTGAAATTGATCTGTGCACATATGTTGCACACACACATGCTCTAAGGGCATGTGTGTACGCAACATGAAACTTTGAAAAATGCACAAAAGTGCATTTTTCAAAGTTTTTGCAAATTACCATGAAGTTCAACTTCATGGTAATTTGCTCCCCCTATTAGCGAAATCGCTAATTTTTTTACTTTAATGCATTGCATTTAATGATTCTCAATTTGGGATTCCTTAAATGCAATCGCAATTTAAGTAATCGCAACTTAGAGATTCCTTAAATTGCGATTTTTAGGTCTCGCCTGACCCAGCGCATGCGCTGGTCTGGCGAGACTTTTTGAGAGGGCTCCAAAAAGTGCTACCAGGCCAGCCTAGAGCTACAGTGCATGTGCGCGGGCGCGCGCCGCACTTTCCCGCGATTACTTTCACTTTCGCGGCCTCACGGCCGCTTTGATGTTTGATCGTGATCACGATCCCTTTCACTTTCGTGCTTTGCATAGCCAATAGGTCTCGCTTTTGGGACCTTATAAGTGTTTAGTTATGCATCTGTTGCATGGCTAAACACTTATAAGGTCCCAAAGGCGAAACCTATTGGCTATGCCAATGCTTGTTGTATTTGGGATGATGCATCCTAAATGCAAAAATACCGGTCGCAAAGGGGCAGATTCTGAGAATCTGCCAGTTTGCGACCGTTTTTTCCTTTGATGCATGTGCCTGATAGTTTATAGCATATGTTGCTGTAGAGGCGCATGATTTGCATACTCCCATCTAAGGATGAGCACAGACATTCGCTATTGCTTAGGTAAAATAAGATTAGAGTTGGGTGCTGTAAAATGATTCCTATCCTAGCTTAACAATCCTCTAGGACCAACACTGCACCTCGGGTTGGTTTTTTTCCACAATCTGATTCATTGTTCCAAATCCAGGATAGTCCACTCTTTCTCCTGGACCATCGACGCCATTTGTCGAGGATTCCAGCAACAGGAGGAGACTCGTAACTGAAATCAAATGGCATTGAGAAACTGTTGAGGCCGATTTTTATTGTGAAAGTGCCCTTTATGTTTTGTTCTAAGTGTAATAATTCTTTATGATCCAGTCAACATCTGGTGTGTAAATCTCACTATCCCCAAAGTATGTAGAGTCGACCTGTTGAACATGCAAGGCATTCAAGTTTAAAAAGACTATTTGCTATTCCGAAGTACTCCTGCGCCCATCACAAAATGCATTGTTCGCCCTGAACCTTTCAGCCTTGAACTTCTAGGGAGCCAAGCACAACAGGTACTAAGAGTATCCAGCTGGCACAGGGAGACTGAATCCCTGAAGTCCTCTCCTCTGAAGTATTGTTGGGCGAGGAACTTATTGCAACACATCACTGGGCCAAGAACAAAAACTAGAGCCTCCATTTCTCCATCTACAGTTGAGGATCAATGTCCCCAATGGGGGTGAGGGGGTTGTGAGGGAGCAACAAGCGATCTCAAATGGAGGCTGAGCATTGAGGGTGTTGGGGTACTGAGGCAAGCTAGAAGAGGCAGTAACCTTTGGGTTGGAGTTCTGGCTCAAAGACCTCTCTACCTCGAGAGAATCTGCCTCATTAAAGCCTTCGATGAAGAGCACCAAGTATCTGCATACATCCATGGCGGTTCGCCCAAGAGGCTTGGCGAAATCACACTGAGTCAAAACCATTCAACACCAAAACCAGCTTCTAGAAGGCCTCTGCAACGGCATCTTTTTGTAGTTTCCCATTTCCATCAAGCTCCCAGAGTTGCCTGATATTAGGAAGATTTTCATCCAAACTTCTTTCAGGGAGATCTTAGTTCATCCAGCCCCACAGGTAGAGGAGCTTCACAAACCAGAGCAGATATCTGAAGAATTACAGGCCTATCTGATCCCCCAAATAGTGCTAGACAAGGGCACGAGTCCCCAACTGCAGCTCCCTCCTGCTAAGCCCCAATCACAGCCCCAACTTGTGATGCTACTGCCTCTTCCATCCCCACAGCTGTCTGTTCCCTCGGACAATACGGATTCAGATCCACATGAGCCATACCAAGACACTCTGCCTTTCCAGGATGCGTAGAATTTCGTAAACCCTAAACGGATGTAGACCTAGAATGTTATCCTGTGGGAACGAAACCTCCAGATAACACCACTGCTGATTAGTTATCCAAAGGGAGGCACACCACCTCAAGCTTAGGCTCTATGGTTTTGCTTCGTAAGACTACTACTTAGTAGAAACCCTCTAAAACCAAGAGGTCTGTTCAGTACTTGCCAGTGCTAATAAACATGACCAAGTGTCATACTGACAACTTGTTCAGTGTAAGAATAGTCACCTCAGTTGAGGGGGAAAAAAAAGTAAGGTTACCCAAGACTAATCGGTGCACACCAGATGACGCATCCCACAAGAGATTCTGGAGGGGACACGTCCTACCAAGTCTCACCTCTTGGCCTTGGCTTGCTTTTCCACATCTATTTAAAGTGAGAAGTACATTTAATTGGACCTACTTAATGTTTCAAGGTTTGCACCTTTTGTGTGGCTGACTAGAGACCCTGAGCTCCCTATAATTACCCACATAACAGAATTGGTTTTGACAGTTGCATATAACTTTCCGACTGAGGAGGTAAGATCGATTAACTACTGAACTATTGAGCACTAAGAGCAGACAGTTGAAAAAATTAGCTTGGGTCTTTCTTACTGAAGTAGCCATCTGCATTTTCTAGTCATGAAAAACAGACTTGATATGCTATAGATGAACAAAAGGCATGTCATGTTAGACTTCAGCATCTTTGCGTCTTGACATTTTTTGCAAATAACAGTATTAAGTATGTGTGGGATAGAGGAGAAAAAATAGGCCAAGAGCTAAACTTGAAGAGCAACTCTGGTTAGTATAAAAAAAATAAGTGGTAAATCTGAAATTAATAAATGAACTTATGCGTGATCATGGTTGTGTGAAACCTGGTATGTGGAGCATGCAAAAGCTAAATGCAAGCCAACAATAGTAATTGTTCTGCTACTCGCTTCAAATTAATGTTAATGGTTTCATTTTAGTGCAAGTATTGATAAATTATGTTGATTAATTATGTCACTGTTTCTAATACAGTAAGTTTAGGATAATAGTTGGAGGCACCTAGCCAACTTCTTTGAAGTGGATGGTGACTTCCATAGATTCTACCTCAATGAACCACTGAAATTATGGTAATGCTTTCTTCTCAGCTGAAAGCCGTTCATGAGCAGCTAGCTGCATTGTCACAGGCGCCGGTGAACAAACCAAAGAAGAAAAAAGAAAAAAAAGAAAAGGAGAAGAAGAAGAAAGACAAGGACAAGGAGAAAGATAAGGAGAAAGACAAGGATAAGGAAAAACACAAAACAAAAATAGAGGAAGAAAAAAAAGTTAAAGCGACACAGCCAGCCAAAGTGGCACAGTCAAAAAAGGCGCCAGCCAAAAAAGCGAACAGTACGACTACATCGAACAGGTGTGTGAGCACTCTACAATGTTTCTGTTTAGGGGTATTACAAAGGGTTTGGTGCAACATGATGGCTGTTTATACAGTTATAAGTGTTTTGCTTATTGCTGTGTTTTTTTTATCAGCCTAAGTTTTATCTTAATTTTCTTAAAAATATATATAAAATCATGAGTTATAGACTATACCTTTGTTGAAGTGATATCCTTATTTGTTCATCTTGCAGTATTTTTACAGTATTATTTCATGTCTGTCCATCTTTTGCACTTCGTCATATAAATAATTTATGAGCTTAGCACGTAATAAGGAATTCATTTTATTTAGTTGCAGTAGAAATATTTTCACTTGATTTATAGCTTCTCCTTACTAATACTTTCACTTCAACAAAAGAGAACTTCTCTTAAAAACGATGGGAATAGTTCTCCCTCTTAACTAGTGGCCTCTGAATTTCCATTAAATAAGTGCATTTGTAGCTAGGCATTCCATCCCAACCAAAGAACCACTGAGTGTTGCACCAAAACTCTCAATTCATCACATCTGGAGCATCCTAAAAGCGTGAGCATAGGAAAGCATCTCCTAGCCACCTGTAGCATTATGACATTCGTTCACATCCTCCATCAGGAGTTCTTACATCCCTTCAAGACACTGGATTACTTCTACCACTAAAAACACTGTCTGCTCAACCACAATCCTTTATCACTCATCTCACCTAGTCGCCCTGTGACGGAAAATTTACTCTCTGTACATCAACACCTATGTGGAGCAGGCAATTTTTTTGTGGATTGCACTGCTTCTGGAATCTCAAAGCAGTTGTTAGTTTCACTCAATCCACAAGATTCCCCATATATTTCGTAGTTATGCGCTTTCCACCAGTTTCATAAGCACTTTCTGTTAATTACAGTAATGACATTTGTGGTGGATACTTCTAACTGCAGCTTTTGCACCTTTAGAGTGTTCTGAGGCACCAGAATGGATCCAGAGGATTTAAACCACATTGCTCCCGTGCACTCCGAACTTTAGGTTGACCATTAGAGACCTCTTGCATATGCTTTATGTACTTCTCTTGTGGGCTTAATGCTATCCCCCTACTTTTTGGGTCATGCCTAGAGCAGCGCATGCGCTGTGCTCTGGAGAGACTTTTAGTAAGGGCTTCAGAAAATGCTACCACTGTGGCCTAGAGCTTGAGTGCATGTGCGCGGGCACGCGCGAGCAGAGGAGTCATATGGCTTTCCTCTCTCGTCGTGGTTCACAGGCCCTGGCTGTTCTCTCTGCATTCTGCAGATCTTCTCCAGCCTGCTCTTTCCCCTCTCGACCCCTCCCTTTGGACAGGGAGGAAGGAAACTGCTCCTGTTTGCAAGCCTCACCACTATTGATGCCATGGAAGTTTCTCAGTAGGGCATGAACAGTGCATTTCATTTCTTGAAAACAAGTGTCCCTGTCTCCCTTTCTACTCTGGGCTGCTCACTCCTCTGGCCCCCACCTCTAGGCTTCAAGGTCAGAGTCTGCCAGCAGCTTCACTCTGCAGCTCTTCTCTTCTCCTTCTCTCCCCGCCCCCTTTTTCAGAGGGGAGGGGGAAGGGAGGCTGGGTCCATTGCAAGCTTCTCAACCAACAGCTTTAGGTATGTCATAGAAGCGGCCACTTTACCCTTAATACGTAGTGCTTATCCCCTCTGCCCCCCCTCCCTCCCCCTTCTGTCCTAACACTTATCAGGTTCAAAGCTCGCCGTGCTTGCCCCCCGCTCTGTCCTAACCCTTATCAGGTTCAAAGCTCGCCATGCTTACCCACCTGCCCCCCGCTCTGTCCTAACACTTAGCATCAGGTTCAAAGTTCGCCGTGCTTACCCCCCTGCCCCCGCTCTGTCCTAAAACTGATCATACTGTACAAATCTCGCCGTCGTGCTTACCCCCCTGTCCCCCGCTCTGTCCTAAAACAGATCATCCGGTTCAAAGCTCGTCGTGCTTCCCCCCGCTGTGTCCTAACACTTAGCATCAGGTTCAAAGTTCGCTGTGCTTACCCCCCTGCCCCCGCTCTGTCTTAGCACTTATCAGGTTCACAGCTCGCCGTTATGCAGCACAATATCCTTGGTGTAACAACATCAACTGTTGCATGGCTAAACACTTATAAGGTCCCAAAAGCGAGACCTATTGGCTATGCCAATGCTTGTTGTGTTTGTTTTAGTGTCCTTTAAATCTCCTTGCTGGCTAGTTGTCAGTCCTGATTCTGTCCTCCTTTCTCTTCCATTCCTCCCATGGAGCAGAGACCACGTACTATATCTTTACGCTTTGATTGTTTAGATGTTGTGTGGGGAACAACTTTTTTTTATATTTCTTTCCTTTGCATTTGTTGGACTACTTGGTTATCACCTGATCACACAACAGAACTCTTAAATTGTCTTTAGAATTCTGATTTTTCAAATTGGCATTTTTTTCCCCAAAATTACTAAACGTTTTGCTAGGGCCTTGGTTAAGTCCCTGTAGAATTTTAGAAAAATAAAAAGTCACTGTTGCTAGGGTTAGAAGTTTTTTTTTTTAACAATGTCTCAAAACAAGAACCCAGCTGTTAGTGAAAATAACCACAATGTCATCGAGGACATGGGTGAGGAGCTTGACCTCGCCCCTTACCTTCACTTGTCTTTCAAGGAGGTAAGGTCCCTATGCAAAATTAAAAACCTAACCATGGGGTCCCATCCCACCAAACAAAAGCTCCAGGAGCTGTTGGCTGGATATGCTAAGGACCACCCATCTGAAAATGGTGAGAACCAGTCACATGAGGAAGAAGAGGGAGAGGCTGACCAGGTAGATCAACCTCCCCCACTTCTTAGGGAGAAAAGAGCCCCAATGGCCCTGACTCCAAGAATCAACCTCTCAGTACCTAGATCTCACACAGGTGCGTTAGGCACTACTGAGGACATTGAGGAAAGCCTCAATGAGGAGGACATCCTGCTAGCCAGGCTGACCAAAAGATCAGACTTTGAGACCAGACTCCTGACTCTAGAAAAAGAAAGAGCATAGATGGGCCCAGGAACTATCAATGGTGGCAGCAATCTAAAAAACATAGAAAAAGAAGGATCCTATGATCCCAAGATCCCCAAAGGGATTGTCGCTACATTTGAGGAGGGTGATGATATCACCAAATGGTTCACAGCCTTTGAAAGGGCTTGTGAAGCCAGAAGGGTGAATACAACTCACTGGGGGGCACTCCTTTGGGAACTGTTCTCTGATAAGTGCAGAGACAGACTTCTGACCCTTGGTGGGGTAGATGCTTGGTCTTTTGACCTCATGAAGAGAACTCTGAGGGATTTGGACTCACAACTGAGGAGTATAGAATTAGATTCCCGGGGGCTCAGAAAACCCAGAGTCAGCCCTGGGTGGAATTTGTAGACTAATCAGTTAAGACACTAGATGGCTGATTGACTGGAAGCAAAGTGCAAGATTATGATGTTCTTTATAATTTGTTTATGAAAGAACACATAATAAGTAATTGCATTGATGAAAAGTTGCATCAGTATCTGGTAGACCTAGGTCCAATTTCTCCCCAAACATTGTGAAAGAAAGCGGACTTTTGGGTCAAGTCTAAGGTAACTAGGACGTCCACTGGGGGTGACCAAAAGAAAGTTGTTACAAAACCTCCTTAGAGGAAAGACAGTGAGCCTCTTAAAGTACCAAGGTAAGAATTGGGATCCCAACAAGGTATGGTGTCACAACTGTCAGAAGGAAGGACACCACACCAAAGACCCTAGCTGTCCTAAAAACAAAGCCCCTAGTGTAGCTCCAGGGGTTGCCAGTGTAGCTTTGGAGGGTAATTCCTCAGATGGGGAAGTCCTCCTAGCTTTCAACTGGAAATTGTGCCCAACAGGTGAATTTCAGATTCCAGAGGGGAGTAGACACTTCCACCACCTACTGGTGAATAGAATCCCAGCCACTGCCCTGAGTCATGCCTGTGCCAGTCACACTGTGGTGCATGACAGATTGGTTCTCTCTGACCAGTATGTCCCAGGGGAAACGAAAAGAGTAAGTGCTGTCCCGGGGGGTGTCACTGTTAGGCCTGTGGCTGTAGTGCTCCTAGAAATAGCTGGGCCATTAGATGGAGAAAGGTGGTAGTCAGTAAAGATCTCCCCATTGATGGTCTCCTTGGGAATGACCACCAAGAGTTTGGTCTGAGCCAAAGAGAGGTACTAGTCCAATGCCAGACCTCACCCAAGGATCCTGGGTGCTCAACCTGCAGTGTGTGCAGCTAAGCCCCAAAAGAAAAAGAAGAAACAGTGTAGGAAAGGTGGACAACTGTTAGCCACAGTTCCAGTGGGCCAGGGAGATTCTATCCTAGTAAGGGAGAACTCCAAAATTGGCACTGGTGAAGTCTCCCCCCCCCCCCCCTCAGCCAACAAAAATACCGGACTACTCAGGCAACTGTCCAGCCTGAATTGGTGGCTCCTCAGCTGGCATAATAGAGGGTGGAAAAAGAGGGTTCACTACCAGGTGGAGTGACCCCGACCCCCGCCCACCCACCCCCCCCCCACCCCCCCCCCCCCCCACACCCTAAAACAGCAGGCAGGCCCCCAAACCCAGAGAAGCCTGTAGGTTAGCTATTTCACATACCAGCAGTGGTTCTGGGCACTGACAGCTGTCAGTAGCCTCTGCTGGGTGTTAGCCTTCATGGACACACCCACACACTCAGACAGACACACACAGACACACCCACAGACACACCCACACAGACACCCCCCCACAGACACACCCAAACAGGCACCCCCCACAGATCCCCCCAGTCACCCCCCCACAGACCCCCCCCCCCACAGACACCCCCAGTCACCCCCCCCACACACAGACACCCCCCCCCACACACACAGACACCCCCCCCAGACACTCATGCACACACACAGACGCCCCCCCCCCCCCCCCGCCCCCCCCCCAGCCCCTGAGTCGACATGGCACGCCTACAGCCCCCTGTCCTGGCATAGATCAGTCACCCCTCTAGCTGGGTGCCCTATACCAGTGTTGAGGATACAGGTGCATGAGCCCTGTACCCCAATAGTGTCTAAGTCCATTCTTAGACATTGTAAGTGCAGTGCTACCATTAAGAGTATATGGTACTGGGAGCTTATTACGAACTCCACAGCACCATAATGGCTATGGTGAAAACCTGAGAAGTTTGGTATCAAACTTCTCAGCACATTTAATGAAAAATGTGCACAGAGGGCATCTTAGAGATGCACCCTGAAAAACAACCAGCCTCTGGTGGGTACCCTGACTGGTACACACCAGCCTGCCACCACGAGACATGTTTCAGGACCCCTGGGGTGGGAGCCTTCGCTCTCTGGGCCCAGAAACAAAGCCTTTCCTGGACAGAGGTGTTCACACCTCCCCAGGTCAGGAGGAGCCATCTGTGGCGGGGTAGCCACAAAGGCCTTGCTGCCTTTGTAACACGACCCCTAGCCTCTCCTGCTATCAGGAGCAGGCCCCCTTCCTGTCTCACCCCCTTTTCGGCGGGAAGATAGGCAGGAAAATTAGAGCAGCACAGAAGGTATACCCACCTCTGCCAACCCCACCCCTCAGGTGGGGGAGGCAAGGTGAAGCCCACTCTTCAGTGCCCGCCATCTTGCAGATGGCAGCCACTCTCCAATTAGGATTAGGGATTGTGCCCACTCCCCCACGTCGGGCAAGCACACCAAGGGTGTAGTCACCCTAAGGTCAGTAGCCCATTGGCTACTGACCTGGAGACACCAAAAAACACACCTTAAATACAGTTTTTTGGGGCAGCCTTGAACCAAAGAGTCAGATTCCCACAACCTACGAGAGACTCCACCACCCCAACCGTGAGTGACCCGGTAAGGTGAAATCCAACCTCAAAAGACATTCCTGCATCCAGCCGCCTTGAACCCTGGAGAAGAGGACCTGTGGCGCACCTATGTCCCCAAGCCCTCCAACTTACCTGCCTAGTTGTTGATTCCTCCCAGAAGACTTCCTGCACCGAGCCTGCAGCCAAAATCCCAAAGACTCAACTCCCATTGAAAACAGGGCACCCAACGCTAAATCACCACTCTGCACCTGGCCACCCCTGTGCTGCTATGGGTGCACCTTGTATGCCTACTCTGATCCCCCTTTTCCCAGAGCTAAACCCTAGGAGCTTTGGTCCCACATCCAAGTGGCATGCCCGTGAGCAACCATCAACCGGAGGCCCCCTATCCCCCATTAGATAATGGTGCTCTTTGAGTGCATCCTTGACCCTGGGGGGAAACCCTTGTCCTAACCCCAGAAACTCACCCCTCAAGACCATTTACTTCACTGCAAAACAAGAACCCTCTATTCCTCCATAGGATTGCATTGACTGTTTTCGTCTGAAAAATCTCTAGGTGTGGAGGGTGTTTTGTATGGGAACCTAAGAAACTGTGCTCTGAGAAACTGTTTTACTTGCGTTTTATCTATGGAAACTCCCAGTGTGCCATCTAGTCATATCACAGAGTAGAAAAAGTAATCTGAAAGTAATTACAAAGTAACTGCAAAGTAACTGTAGGAAGGTGGATATCTGACTATGGTTACCCCCAAATTTTTGCCTAGTGTCTAGCTGGTTTTTCGACTTAGTTGGCCTGAGATCCTGCTATTCAGGATCTCAGCCTGGCTGTTCTCTCTTTAAAATGGACTCCATGTACCCTAGGTACATACCCAATTGGTTGGATCACCCTGTCAGCCCTTGTACCAGTGTACACTAGGTACCCAGGGCATTGGTGTACCCAAGGCCTGCCAGGGGCTGAAGCATGTATTATGCCACCCCAGGCTTGGCCTAACAATCTGACACAACTAGCTGATCACTCAGCTGGGGTAAGTTGGTGTAATCACCTCTTACTTAGGTGTAGTATACCTATACCTAACCTTAAATGGGACACCTGGTAACCTATAAGTCACTCCTATGGCAGGCCTTAACAATCCTGAAGGCAGAGTGCTTGGTTCCATGTGAGATGGTGCTCTGGCATGAGCTGAGCCTGTCTGCAGTGGTCGGAACAACTTCTTCTACTGTTTCCAGATATCGTCATACCATATACTCTTAAGTGCATTATGAACCTCGCGGTTAAATGCTATCTTTGGTTTGGCTTTATCAAAACATGTCGAGTAAGGTGTCATACGAATTGGAATACTAACCCCTCGCCAATTCTGGCGACGGGGTTAGCATTCCACCCTTCTAGAGGGACACAACATGTACAGTACCTGAAACCCGGGTAAAATCAGACATAGCCTCAGCTCCACAAAATGGATGCTGCCACCACAGACACAAGTCTGCCCTCCTGCTGCTGGGAGTCCTTCCAGCTTGGGAGGTGTGGACAAAGGGTTTCCTGCCAGGGGAGGTGCATGCACCACCCCAGACAGGATTTTGTGTATTGGTCAGGTAGGGCTTGAAAGAAACCAGACATGCCTGTGGCTCACAAGGAGCCTCGGTGCATATGCCAGTTCAAACCGGTCCTGGGGCACACCAGTCCCGGGCCTGGGGCGAGCTGGACAAAGGATTGGGGGTGTAACCACCCCCCTTCCTGGTCCCACCCATAGGGAGGGACCTAGCAGGTAGTCCGGCCCCTAGAATCCGCTTAAAGGTAGGAGCTGTGTCCTAAGACTTCAGACATCCTGGAATCAACTTGAAACTAAGAAGAAGACGGGAACTTCGACATTCTGCTGCACAGAAGACTGAAGGAAATCTCCCCTGTGGTCAGGGAGTGACCACCTTGCTAACGCAAGCACCATCCAGCGAATCAACGTCTGCTTTGCCGCCGCGTCCCGCCGGAGCCCGAGCCCAGAGACTGACAAGACCTGGACCTCCAGACCTCTCACCGCCCGATCCACAGTCCCTGAAAAGAGGAGACCCGTGGAGGCACCGAGACACGTGGAGCCAGCCATCTTGAAACGACCACGACAAGCTGACAAGTGCAACAACCGAGGCTCCCTCCAAGTTGTACTTTGGGATCTGAGAAGCCCAACCCTCGAGCAGCATCTGCACCAAAGGTGAGCCCTCCAGCATCTCCACGATCTGCGTGGGGCCCTTCTGCATTTTGCCACTCGACGCGCCTAACCGGTTGCTAACCCGCTGGCTAGTGGCCATCTTGGCGACAAACTTCACGAAATACACCGCTGGTCTGGTTGCTCCAGACTGGCCCTTGCTCCCCTCCAAAGGAGCAGTCCTTCTGACCTTGCTGGTCAGAACCATCAGCTTATTTCATCTCCTACAACAATTGCTTTTGCCAAGGCTTGTTTGCTTCGATCAAGTCGCCGACAGCGAGAGCCTGCGTGGGACAGCTCGTGAACCGACTCCTGGACGTCGTCGACCTCCAGGGACCACGTGGCTGCAGAGACAAGCTACACCTTTCTTCCTGTTTGCACCCGACATTGCCTGGTACCCACCTGGTGCCACGCTGGTCACTGGCTAGTGACTGTGAACACTGTCCCATCTGCTTACAGGTCTTCAACATCTCCGATCCACTCTTGGATCCACTGCATCTCTCCCGGACCGACCGCCTGCAGCATCTTTGTCTTCAGGCTCCACGGAACAGATAGAAGAAACCCGACGCACTTCGAGGCCTATGCACCCGCTTCCTGTGGGTGAGGTAAAGCTGGCACACCTGTGCCCAAGTGTAGTATTACATCTCTAGTGCCTGTGTTCCAAATCTTGAGTTCCTAGTCCATCCGGAAGATCCTCTTTGCAGTAACTTTGTACTTTTTACGCACCCATTGAAACCTATGGGAGCACGCGTGTGACTATTTGCTCTGCACACGCCACCCGTGGACCTCCTGGTCACTAACTGACGTTAGCTCCTTGTAGGCCCAGCGATTCTAGAGGCCCTAGGCCTTTTCCCTTTTCTGTTCGTGGTACTTATACCACTATTTTAGTATATGGTTTGAGCGGCCACCAGGGCCTATCCATATAAAGTGCAACTTCTGTGTATTCTACTGTAATCTTGTTTGACGATTTGTGCTCCTGTGCTCATAAAGAGACTAGGGGTTACTTTGAGAAATAAATACATATATATTTTGAATATATATCTGTGTGGTGTCCTTTCATTGGTATAAAAGGGGGTTGCATTTGGTAAAACAGCTGGCTTAACACGCTTCACGAGTTTAGCCTCAAAGACTGCTTAGCCTACCACTAGGGCAGCTAGTCCGAAAAGGTTGACTTACAACCACACCATAAGGGTTGCTTGGCATGGTACAAGGTGATCACTTTAACTAGTGAGCATCATATACCAGGCCAACTTCTCACAGTAACTTTAACTGTTTCTGATCATTTGACTTACCTGTAACAAAGCCAATTGCATTCAACTGTATTATTATTGAAAAGTTCTATTTTACTTACCTGCACCAAATCCTGTTTCGTTCTAAAAAATAAAATATAACAAAGAAATATTTTTATCTAAAACAGAGTTCCGTTTTTGTGTGTGCAATCCTTTCTTGCCTTAGTGTAAGCAATAAATGCTTAAAACTACCCTCTGATAAAGCCTTAGTGCTTGCCCATACTACCACAAATAGAGAGTAAGGTATTCTCTACTTTTACCTCTGTAATCCTTTGGAGGTCCACTGGACCCTGTGCACACTATACCTTACTTTGGTATAGTATATCAGAGGTGTGGAATTGTATAAAATATCTACTTGTCCATGGGGCAGGTTGCTTCATAAATCTACTTGTCCTGTAACAAAATCCACTTGTCCTTTTGATGCCATGTAGTTCGGTGACAAATTATGGCAGGAATCTTATTATATAAGAGCTCTGATGCAGCCTCTCTGATGATGCTAGGGCTCATACCATAGTAGAGTTTGAATACTTGCAATCCCCTTATGTTGCCACGTTTCCGCAGATCTACATACTGGGGCTGAAGGTAGTGGTAAGCAATAGTTCTCGGGTTAGAATGCCCTTTTGAGTCTGTGCAAGCCTACTAACTTGCATGTTTTAAGGGTTTTCAACAACTCTCTTCCCATACTGAGAAATATTGGAAATTTACTCCTGACAATGGCAGACATAAAGCTTCTTGCTAAAATTAAGTTCACAAAAATTTTCTAGGACTTCTATTGTCCTATTTCTGTAAATTCTTGGGAATTCACGAAAGCCGTATTGCTGCTCTTAATGTAAGGAGAGATACCATGGGTGCACCTTTGAGACTTTCTTTAATAATTGGTCCCCTAATTTGGTTCGCGCTCTCTCCCCCTCTCTCTCCCCCTCTCTCTCCCCCTCTCTCTCCCCCTCTCTCTCCCCCTCTCTCCCCCTCTCTCTCCCCCTCTCTCCCCCTCTCTCCCCCTCTCTCCCCCTCTCTCCCCCTCTCTCCCCCTCTCTCCCCCTCTCTCCCCCTCTCTCCCCCTCTCTCCTCCTCTTTCCTCCTCTCTCCCCCTCTCTCCCCCTCTCTCTCTCCCCCTCTCTCACTCTCTCCCTCTCACTCTCCCCCTCTCTCTCTCGCTCCCCCTCTCTCGCTCCCCCTCTCTCGCTCCCCCTCTCTCTCTCCCCCCTCTCTCTCCCCCCTCTCTCCCTCACTGTGACGGCATTCTGCTCTTTAACAAGGAGCATATCAGCACACAAAGTACTTTTGTACAGTAACTACTGTGGGAGTGGGTGCTTTTTGAGACCAAAAACAGTTTTTGCTTTTACCAATGTTTGTTATAATGTTAAGGGCCCGGCAGCTTCACTTCAATAAGGTTTTACAAAAACCATGCCAAAACAATTGACAAAACTAAAAAGCTGACCACCAATTTCTGACTTACCGGCTTTGCTAATGCTTGTTTATTTTTGCTTCCCGTACTCGTATTGAAACTGGTTACACTGATTTTTCATTATGGATATTTTTGGGGAAAACTAGCATGCATCAACAAATGTTACTAAATGATACTGCAAATAAATGGTACCTGTAATTTTACTGTAATTTGGTGGGATGGTGTTCGAAGTTACTGTAGATAGTGGATATCTTGTGGAAGTAGTTCACCAGGGTGTCGCAGAGTTCCTGGTGAGGGGAGATTGTGGCCTCGGTGGCTGAAGGGCTGGAGAACTCTGACAGTGGTGAAGATTTCCTTGCTGTGGCTGGCACTTGCTACGATGCTGTCTGCTGAGGCATCTTTTAGTGTTCTTGAGGCCTTGGTGTTATCGGAGAGCTGATTTGAAGGTGGCTCGATCTCTGCTGGTGCGCCATCGTCTTTTGTCATTTGAGTAATGAGCGGGTGGAGGTGAAGATTTCTAGAAATGTAATACTTTCTATGGGTGTCCTCCCAAATGCTTATAAGTTGCATAAGGATTGTTCAGGGAATCCAGAATGGCCAACTCCTAGTAGACAGTTAACATTTCTCATCTTTGGATGGAGGCTCTGCTATGGTTGGCAATGTAAGGCTTTTCAACTCTTGACATCCTTATGGTAGCTCGTCGTATGTCTCCTGTAGTAGGTGTTGTCCTCAGTGATTGTTTTCACTCATTGTCAATTATTGTGGTAACTGTTAACCTTTTGCGTGGCCATTTCACTTCTGTATTATGTATTAGTGCGTTTAATTTTCTGTTTCTGAATGGGAAGCTACTTTGGTGTAAATCTAATATGGCACAACTTTTCAGCAAGATTTCAGGTTCGGAGGTATTGGAGTGGAATGACTTGGTTTTACATTATTTTGACTTAATATTTAATGGTGAAGCCAGGTGCTATGAAAATAGGTTGTGTGTTTTTGGGGCTACCAGGGTTGGGGTAGTAAGTACCGAAGCAGTCAGGTTGGCTACAATGAAAGAATGGCCAGATTGTGACTGCTGCTGCACAGACACTTAGAAAGTGCCTATGTTACGTGTGAGAATTAAGTCTGCTGTGTGCGTCAGGCCAGATGCTGCAGGATCCCAACCCATGCATGCATATTTTCAAGGACCTCTGGCCAGTACTTCCCTGTTCTCTCAAACTCGTTGTGACCTACTGTGGCTGCTATTAGTCCTATTTTCGTTGCTTGTTGGACTTTTCTGCATTCATGTACTGGTCATGGAAGAGGAGGGAAAGGCCATCGTGCATAAGCTCCGCTGTATACTGTGGTGAATACAGACTCCATGTGGGGTGAGTTGTTGACTCCGGAAGCAGCTATTCATGTGTACCTTCCATATTTCTGCTTTGTGGGTGGGATGGCAAAGATTATTCCTGCAGGTATGGAAAACATAACTTGAGGATAGTGGCTGCTGCAGTCTGTATCATGACAGTAACATAGATTTCCTAAAAACGCCAATAAATCTCAAACCAAGGCAGATAAGTAAAATCATCAACCACTGACTCCTCTTAATTTAAGAAATGTAATAAAATCTTTAGAAGAGAGCTATCCTCGCGGAAGACTATACTTTATTCTCCGTGTTAAACATGCAAGCATTAAATCACTGCATAAGACACGTTTGAGAAGTTTAGAGGTGTGCAAAGTTTCATGGTCTAAGGAAGGGGAATATCTCACTCAGGAGCAGAAGCCCCATCAAGTACGCTTTACACAATACATCTGAGAGGAACGTCTAGCCGCTGATTGCTTTCCTTAGAATTATCCCCAGGTGCCAGACTGGACCTTGACATTTTTCTACAGCAGTACCTAAGCGTGTTGGTAGAGGGCGTTGGGTGACTCTTTGACGTTGTCCACTGGATGTGAAGTCCAAGTCCATATAAACCCTTCCCTGATGTGCTGACGTCAGTTACTACTTTCCGCGCTTCTACACGGATCTGGAATGTGGTACCTCTGGCCATTTTTGGCCTACCTCAACGTTGCTGTCAAGTGTGCTTTTTTTCTGGATATCTTCGAGGTTCTGCAGCCCTCGATGTCGAGCCCTCGTATAATTTGCACGAGGTGTCTAGGCGCACACCCCGACCCAAACGGTGCAGCTCGTGTCTTCAGCTTGATACTGGTAGCCGCACTGTGGTCGATGGCCCCTTGTCTGTCACTGCCATCTTCTTCCTTCGAGGGCCAATTCCTGTAGTCCTCCTTCCTCACTATCGCTTGGTGTAGGAAGCTGGCTCTGTATATACTATACCAAAGTGAGGTATAGTGTGCACAGAGTCCAGTGGAACCCCAAAGCTAGGCAGAGGTAAAATTAGATAGAACCTCACTCTCTATTTGTGGTAGTGTGGTCGAGCAGTAAGGCAGTATCAGAGGACAGTGTTTAGCATTTGTTGTACACACTCAGTCAGCAAATGAATTCAACCACTCAGACTGAACTTCAGACCAATTGTTTTTGTATAAAAAATATTGTTTTAGGTATTTTATTTCCTAGAACCAAGCAAGCCAGGCGCAGGTAAGTAATAAATACTTTACAGTAGTAATGCAGTTTATAAACAGTTTGGTTTGCAATAGTAAATGTCCTGTGATTTAATTTACAGTATTGTTCAGAGAAATGCAATGATTTGTAAATACAGTATATAGACTTGAATGGGATTTTCAGTGAAATACCAGGTAAGCTACTTTTTGGATTACTTTTCTTACTCCGAGTAGTATACCTGGATACTACACTGGGACAATCGTTTTTGTTAATCGGTACAATTTTAAAGAATTTCTTTAGGTTCTCATACTCCACACTTTTCACAAAAAAACAGTCAATGTTATCCTATGGAGGAAAATAGTGTTATCGGTTTTGAGGTAAGTATTTGGTAGTGGGAGTTGAGGTTCTGGGGTAGACTCAGTGGTCCCCCAGGGTCAGTGATGCACTCTCGTTACACCCTCAGCTGCACTAGGGCGGCTGGTTGCAGTGTTGAGGCCCAATGTTATCCAATGGGGGATAGAGGGCCTCTGGTTGGTGGCTGCTGACGAGCAGGCCACTTGGCCGTGCAGAGGCTGCAAGCTATGTCGGGGAGTTATCCAGTATTAGGGTATCTTTCATAGATTCACATGCCTGAATCATTCCCCGTCGTCGGGATGGGAGTCACCGGTAAATAACAAAGCCATGTCTAGAAGACATATAGAGTAACAGGCCCCAAAGGGCCCTAGCTTAGAAAGCTATCCACGTCCTTATGTAAAAAGGACCAAAGTTTGGCCAGTAGCCAATCAACTAGCACCACCTTCTAGAACCCTCCTGGAAGGAGCCCTAGTCCCTCAGATTTTCTACCGCACGTCGTGCTAAGGGAGTCTCCACTGAGCTCTGCTCATTGCTTCTGGTTTTCCAGTGTTTTCTACTCTGATTTGTCATGGCTGATACTCCTAAGAAAGGACTCTTCAGATCCTGTGCTTCCTGTGGGAAGAAAAGGCTCCACGTGGATGATCAGCATAAGGACTGCCTTTATTGTCTGTACCCCAGCCACAGTGCCAAGGATTGCAAGGTATGTCGTACCTTTTCGTCCAAGACCCTGAAGGACAGAGAAGGGCGCCTTTTAATCTGGCTACAAAGACTGAAGGACAAGGACTCTGTGGTGTCCTCTGAGGAGAGTGAGAGTTCTATTATATCTTCTCACTCCTCACGCAAGCGACCAAGGACGTCCTCTCCAGGCCCTTCGTCGCAGCCACCTCCTAAGAAGCCACACAAAAGGTCTTCCGAGGTTCTGGACTCGTCTATGCCAGGAATCACCTCTCCTCCAGATGTCCAGGTTACTTTTAAGAAGCCAGTTTCTGCCCTGTCGCCGACGACCACCTCGTCGACGGTGGCTTCATCGACGAAAAGACATCCATCGACGGCAGTCGTTGTAACTTCGTCGACGGCGACGATATCTACGGTCATATCCCATTCAATGACCACGTCGACGACGACAACACCATCGTCGACGGCTGGTAAAATGATCTCGTCGACGCTGAAAATAAAAAAGTCGTCGTCGTCAGCTAAGCCGCCGACGACATCGTCGACAGCAGGATCGTCGACGACAGCGCCATCGTCGACAGCAGGATCGTCGACGAGGCCGCCGTCGTCGTCGTCGACGACAACAAGAACACCGTCGGCGAGACCAGTGTCGTCGACGCCGTCGTCGTCGAAGAAACAACTCTCGTCTTCCTCACTGACGACGACACCGCCATCGCTGTCCTCGTCGACGCTGTCTCATAGGCCTATTACACCGCCTACACCTCTACTGTCGACGGGCCCGTCGACAGTTATTGACTCTGAGACGCCAAATACATTTGTGCACCTCAAAATCACCAAACGGACACTAACACCGGCCCTTACATCACCCAGTCGGATCCCTACTTTGCCACCTGCTAAGCTTTTCGAGGAGGAAAATTCAGAGGAGGATAGTATGTTCCCAGCTGCGACAAGCCCTTCACAGCTACATGTCAAATACCAAGATACATCTGATTATGAGGACTTGGACCAGGATTATCAACCGGTTCCACCTCCACAATATGTGCAGCCACCACCTTCTATGGTTTGTCTGCCTGCATCACTGGTCACGGACCTCCAATTCCTGATCACGGACTACAAACAGAGGTTTCCGACGCCGGCGCCTCCAACACCAGTTGCGCCACCAACACCAAGGGCAAGACCGCCACCATTAGTGCTGCAATCAGAGCCTATTGCCACGCCACTTCCTCCCACAACAGATGAGGAAGAAGAGGACGAGCCCGAAGAGGGAGACCTTCAGGAGATCCATTCTCCCCAGGACGAATGGGATGATTATGTCCTTCCCTGTCCGACTTCTCCTGCCCCCACCACGGCCGACTCGCCTCCAGAGGATATTGGCGGCTTCCATAACATTTTAGAGAGAGCGGCCCAGCGTTTTCAAATTCCGATGCCCTCGCATCAACAAGACTGCTTCCTTTATGACTTTAAGGAACCCTTTAAAAAGTCTGTGCGAGCGATACCAATGATAGACTACATTTGGGAACAGGGAGTTAAAATTATGCAACATCCTTCCTCTGTTCCCCCAGTGTTACCACGCCTGGACAAGAAATATAAAGCGCCGGACACAGCTCCGGTCTGTCTTACGGGCCACCCGAAGCCAGATTCGGTCATTACGCAGGCCGCACAGAGGAGGTCAAGCAACCCGGCTGCTCTACTGACGGCTCCTCCTGATAAGGAGGGCAGGCGCTTAGACACCATTGGCAAGCGGTTCTCCTCCATGTCGGCCTTGACGGTGAGGGCCTCTAACGCCCTGGCTCTTTTGGGGCGTTACAATCGCCAAATGTGGGCAGACATTGCACCATACATGGCAGACCTGCCAGAGGAGTCCAAGGAGGATGCAAAAAAGATTTTGCTTGAGGGAGAAAGATCGGCCTCGGAAATAATTGACTGTGCAATGGATATTGCTTCTACTGGCTTCCGGCAATTAGCGGGCGCAGCAGTTCTCCGACGCCAGGCTTGGCTAAAGGCAACCTCCTTCAGACCGGAGGTCCAGACTAAGGTGTTGGACATGCCTTACGATGGCCAACTGCTTTTTGGCACCCACATTGATGAGGCGTTGCAGGGGATTAAAAAAGACACGGATACTGCCAGAGCATTGGGTGCTTTGCAATTCCGGAACCCTTCCTTTCGGGGCCCCAAGGTAGGGGAGAATTCCACCAACGTTCTTCTTTCTCTTCCTCCCAGCAACACCGGCCGCAATATCAACAGCAGCAACAATCCACATACACGAAGTCCTCCTTTCGTGGTAAAGGTGGTAGGCAAAAGGGCACCTCCAGACGCCAATGACTTACAACTACGGCCGGCCTCCACCTTCTCGCCACCCTCCAAGATTGGCGGCAAAATTTCCCACTTTCTCCAAAATTGGCGAAGAATAACTACGGACCGTTGGGTCCTACAATTAGTACAATTCGGCTATTCCCTGGAATTTATACAAATCCCTCCTCCCACCCCTCCCCGCCCAACACTTCACAAAAACCTACGTCTGTTACTCTTGGAGGTGAAGACTATGCTCCAAAAAGGGGCTATAGAGCGAGTTCCCACAAATCAACGGGGAAAAGGGTTCTACTCCCGCTTCTTCCTTATCAGGAAAAAGGAGAAGAAATGGAGGCCGATATTGGATTTACGGAATCTGAACAACTATCTGAAACAGCAGTCGTTTCGTATGGTCACCATTCAGGAGGTATTACATCTGCTCAATGCGAACGACTATATGGTGTCGTTAGACCTGCAAGACGCCTATTTCCATATCCCAATACATCGCAACCACAAGAAATTCCTACGATTCGTGGTGGCCGGCAGACATTATCAGTTCCGGGTGCTGCCGTTTGGCCTCAAATCGGCACCCCGCATTTTTACCAAATGTCTAGCTCCAGTGGCGGCCTACCTACGCCATCACCATCATCAGGTCTTTCCCTATCTAGACGACTGGCTAGTCAAGTCTCCATCTCTTCAGGGCGCGTCCAGGTCTTCAAACGCCTGTCTAACGCTCTTCAATTCACTAGGCCGAACGCTCAATCGAGAGAAGTCCGTCCTTCAGCCGTCTCAGCGCATGAACTTTCTGGGCGCTACTCTGGACACTGTGCTACGGAAAGCTTTTCCATCGAAGGAACGGAAGGACAAGCTGCAGGCTTTGGCTCTCAGGATAATGTCCGAAAGGACGCTGTCGGTGCGTCTCTTCAAATCCCTTCTCGGGATGATGTCTTCTTGCATTCTCTTGGTCCCGCATTGTCGTCTCCATATGCGACCCCTTCAAGAAGAACTGTCGGATCAATGGGTACAGTGTACAGGATCCTTCGACGACGTCATCCAAGTCACACTCCCGATCAGGAAGGCCTTACGATGGTGGGTGTCTCCCCAGAACCTTTCAAAAGGCTTGCCTTTCTTGCGCCCTGCAGCACCCCCACATAATCACCACGGATGCTTCCCTGGAGGGCTGGGGAGCCTTCCTTCAGGAGCTGCAGATAAGCACTTCATATCAACCTCCTGGAGCTGCGCGCCGTCTACCTGGCTCTGGTGGCTTTCCTCCCAAGAATCAAGAACTCCATGGTGCTTGTCAGAACAGACAACACAACGACAATGCACTATTTGAACAAGCAGGGAGGAACACGCTCGCTGACGCTCTCTCGAGAATCACAAAAAATCTGGAGTGGGCTACTCACTCACAACATCTCTCTGCGAGCAGATTATGTGCCAGGCGTCCACATCGTGTTGGCAGATTCCCTCAGCAGACGGCAGTCAACTTGCCACGAGTGGGAACTGGACCAACAAGTCCTCAACAGCATCTTCGTTCAATGGGGCACCCCTTCTCTGGACCTATTCGCCACCCAGATCAACGCCAAATGCCAACACTTTGCAAGCTGGCATCCCCAAAAGGGGAATGCCTTTTCGATAGCATGGTGCAACGTCTTTGCGTACGCCTTTCCGCCGTTTCCCCTAATTCCCAGGGTGTTACGGAAGATGAAGGTGGAGCCCTGCACTCTGATATTGATAGCCCCAGCTTGGCCACGGCAGCACTGGTTCACGGAGCTTCACATCCTCTCCCTGGAACTTCCAATCAAACTGCACCCGTTCCCATCTCTGCTAACGCTGCACAATCAACAGGTTCAGCATCCGGATCCAGCGACTCTCAGGTTATCGGCATGGCTCCTGAGTACAGAGAATTCCAGGGCTCAGACATTCCTCCGGATTGCAGACAAATCCTAGCTCGAGCTCGAGCGGATAGCACCAACAAGACATATTCACTGAAATGGAAACGATTCTGCATATGGTGCAAAACAAACGGGTTGCACCCTCTTTCTTCAACCCCGGAGCAGATTTTACCGTATCTCCTGCATCTCGCAAAATCCGGTCTAGCTCATGCCTCCATCAAAGTACACCTAGCGGTGATATCTCGCTTTCGGAGGTCCTCCACAGGTCCATCTTTGTGGTCTCACAGGCTTATCAAACAATTTCTTAAAGGGCTGTTTCGAACTTTTCCTCCAGTGAAGCCTGTACCACCGGCTTGGCACCTTAACACGGTTTTGGCTCAGCTCATGAAACACCCGTTTGAGCCAATCCACAGAGCAGATCTTAAGTATGTCTCCTGGAAGCTTGCACTCCTGCTGGCCCTTACCTCGGCAAGACGGGTTGGAGAACTACAGGCGTTCTCAATCCAGGACCCTTTCATTCAGTTCAAACGGGACAGGGTCATTCTTCAGACGAATCCGAAGTTTATCCCTAAGGTTCCGACTCAGTTCCACCTCAATGAACCTATCATACTACGTTCATTCTTCCCGAATCCACACACAGGGGCAGAAAAGGCTCTTCATTCATTAGATGTTAAGCGCTGCCTCAAGTTTTACATTGAAAGGACTAAAACATTTCGGAAGTCTAATCAACTTTTTGTGGCATACAGTAGGCCTAGAAAAGGACTACCGCTCACCAAACAGAGCATTTCCCGCTGGATCTCTTCAGCCATAACCTTCTGTCACCAACAGGCAGGACGTCCACTGCAATCAGCAGTTCGTGCCCATTCTACAAGGGCGATGTCTACTTCCATGGCACTGTTTGCAGGAGTGTCCATGGTGGATATTTGTAGAGCGGCCACATGGAAGACGCCGCATACATTCACCAGGCATTACTGCCTGGACACGGAGATCATGAAGGATGCTGCAGTGGGGCAAGCTGTACTCCGTCATCTATTTCAATAGAGGTGAGCCCTTTCCTTTTTCATCCCACCATCCTGGTCTCTTTACGCACATTTCACACTGTTATGTTGGCATTACCTGGGTTATGGTTCTTTGATACTTTATCTTTCACATGGATATGTTATTATCTAGTGACTGTATATTTACTGTGCCTGCCAAAATGTGCTTTGTATTGCTTACTATTCTGATTCAGGCATGTGAATCTATGAAAGATACCCTAATACTGGATAAGGAACGCGTTACTTACCTGTAACTGCGGTTATCCAGTATTGGTATCTTTCATAGATTCACATGCAACCCGCCCACCTCCCCTGGAAGGGCTCTCTTGGATCTCTCAGTGATACAACTACTTAGCACTGTGCTTACGAAAATCTGAGGGACTAAGGCTCCTTCCAGGAGGGTTCTAGAAGGTGGTGCTAGCTGATTGGCTACTGGCTAAACTTTGGTCCTTTTTACATAAGGACGTGGATAGCTTTCTAAGCTAGGGCCCTTTGGGGCCTGTTACTCTATATGTCTTCTAGACATTGCTTTGTTATTTACCGGTGACTCCCATCCCGACGACGGGGAATGATTCAGGCATGTGAATCTATGAAAGATACCAATACTGGATAACCGCAGTTACAGGTAAGTAACGCGTTCCTTCTGCAGGGGTCAACCCATGGTGGACTCAGACTCTGGAGTGCTGGGGGACCTCGCTGGGACCGGTGGGCCTCTCAAACTCAGGCCGTAGGCGACGGGTGCAGTGGTAGTTCCAGGCATCAGGTTTCTTTGTCCTCGGCAGGCTGTCTGTTTTTGGAGTTTCTTTGGAACAGGGCTGCTGTTCACAGGAGATCCGGTCTTTGTTGAAGACAGTCAGTCCTCCCAGGGGTTTTGGAGGTCGCTGGCTGCAGAACAAGACGATTTTTGGTGCAGAATCTCCGGAAACTGCAGACGAGCTGGTAGGGCTGGGGCCAAGTCAGCTGTTCTCTGCAATCGCCTCTGCTGGGCTTCTTCTTTAGTCCTTTTTCTTCTTAAATTGTGGGAATCCGCTTTCTTGGTTCAGGGCTGCCCCCTAAATACTGTATTTAGGGGGCGTTTTAGGGGTCTCTAGGTCAGGAGCCAATTGGCTACTGACTTTAGGGTGATAACACCCTGGGTGTGCTCGCCCGACGTGGGGGAGTGAGCACAATCTCTAATCCAGATTGGGGACTCCTGCCATCTGCAAGATGGCGAGCACTGAAGAGGGCTTCACCTCGCCTCCCCCACCTGAGTGGTGGAGTTGGAAGAGGTGGGCACACCTTCTGAGCTGGCTAGGTTTTCCCGCCTGTCTTCCTGCTGAAAAGGAGGGGAGACAAGAAGGGGGCCTGCTCCTGATAGCAGGAGAGGCTGGGGGTCGCATTACAAAGGCTGCCAGGCCTTTTAAGCTCACCTGCCACAGATGGATCTTCCTGGCATGGGGGAGGTGTGAACACCTCTACCCAGGAAAGGCTTTGTTTCTAGGCTCAGGGAGCGAAGGCTCCCACCCTAGGTGTCCAGAAACATGTCTCGTGGTGGCATGCTAGTGTGTACCGGTCAGGGAACCCACCAGAGGCTGGTCATTTTCAAGGGGCATCTCTAAGATGTCCTTTGTGTGCATTTTCCATTAAATCTCCCTCTGGCATCAGTGTGGGTTTAATGTGCTGAGAAGTTTGATACCAAACTTCTCAATTTTCAGTGTAGCCATTATGGGGTTCATAATGACAAGATCCCAGCACCATATACTCTTAATGGCAGCACTGCACTTACAGTGCCCAAGAATGGACCTTTGGTACTGTAGGGGTACAGGGCTCTTGAACCTGTACCCATACCACTGGCATATTGCATCCAGCTAGAGGGGTGACTGAGGTATACCAGGGCAGTGGGTTTGTGGGCATGGCACATAGGGATGTGTGCCATGTCGACTTTCTGTTTTGTTCTGCACCAAGACACTCAGTCTGCAAATGCAGTGTGTGGGTGTCGAGGTACAGGGCATTCTAAGGGTGGCACAATAAGTGCTGCAGCCCTTAGGGGCCTTCTCTGGTCACAGTGCCCTGGGTAACTAGGGTACCATTTACCAGGGGCTGACATGTGGCCAGAGATGCCAAATGGGTTGTGGTTTCAATGCAGTTTTAGGGAAGGAACACACGCCCTGGGCACCTGATTGGCAGGAGCCCAGGGCACACTCAGTCAAAGTACATCAGCAATTCAGCAAAAAGTGGGGGCATACCATGCAAGAAAGATGGCACTTTCTCACACACATGGGTATTTTGGTGATGTGCGTGCTCTTATAGATGAGACTCCCCCTGAGTTTCATTGGGTCTCGGACCCTGGTGACACTAGTGGCCTTGACTCTTCACCCATCCTCTGGCCTGTTTTCACCTCCTCGCTTCTGAGGCTAGCTCGGCTTTAGCTCAGCATTGATGTAGTTCTGGGGGTGCAGCGTCCTTCTGTTGAAGTTCCCATCAATCCCCCTACTTGGGGTGCTTCAGCAGAGCCAGCTGAGAACTGAGCCTGCGCTTCCCTTCAGTAAAGCCCTCTTTGATATTACGTTGTGCACTTGGGCCTCTGTGTACCGGCCTATTGCTCATAGGCACCATCCTGCCCCTGAAGACCCGCTCTGCCTTTTTCTTCATCACTCTCCGCAAACCTTTGTGGTTGAGGCTGCTTCAGCCTTCCCTAACGTCAGCGCTGTGCCCGACTTCCTTCCCCACAGGTAATCTCAAGGGCTGGATGCTTTGGGCTGATATCTTTACTGCTACCAGCTCCGCTTTGCGGTTCCTTAATACGGCTTTTGTTTTGGCCTATTTTTCTCATGTGTTGTATGATTCGTCTCGCAACTTCTCCTCTCCGTCCCTGATGACTGGACACTCTTGCCCAGTTAATCCAGGATTGCCATCAGGTGGATACATTGCTGATATGTGGTGGCATGGATACCACAGGTTCTGTCGGGCGTGCCATGGGCCATTCAGAAGCTAAGTACCTCTGGCTTCTCTGAGGCTGTTCAGTCTGCCTTGATGGACATGCTTTTCGATGGTCAATATCGGTTTGGTTCTCAAGCTGACTCCGCTTTACGCAGTTTGCGTAATAATCTGAGTGGAGCGAAATCTTAATACCTGATTGCCATAACATCCGCCCCCCAAACCCCGTACTAGGTTCGGTTGGAAATGGTCTTCTGCATTCCCTTTTGTTATAGGGCGGTGTCAGTTTCTTCTTATTTTTACTCGCGTGGCGCGTGGTTTGCCCCTGCTCCGGCAGGAATTTTCTTTTCATGCATTCTACCCTGTCGATGACTGGTTGTGGTTCCTCGTCTTTTTTTCGGGGCGCATCTTAACATTGACTAGGTTTTGTGTCTACGCTGGGGGCTGCACAGTGGTGTTTGTTTTCTACTCCAGTTCTGCTTGGGATATTTTCTTGGTATTGTGAGAATGCACTGTTGTCTAGGTCCCTGCCTGACAGGGTACTTTGTCTATAGTTGTGCAAGAAACTGACGTCAGTGAAGGGTTTATATGGACTCTGATGACGTCACATCCGGTGGACGACTTTGTATGGCGTCGCCTGTCGTCCTCTACCGGCGTGCCGAGGTACTGCTGTAGAAAAACATCTGGATTCATTCTGGCGCCTGGGGATAATTCTACGGTAAGGAATCTGCGGCTAGATCTAGTCTTTACCAGATAAGGCATTACCGAAGGTAAGTAACTTATTCTTCACTGCAATTCGGTCAGCACTTGTACTGTGGGATAAAGCTTGTCTCTTTGTGGTCATTTTAGTACTAGTATTTCACTATTAGGCTATGCCCTTCACCCTCCCAGCCAAGTGGAATTGTCACAGGATAATCCAGTGTTCGAGGCATATGAGCTGCAGATTACACACTTTTGCATAGATCGCCATCTGGTGTTGGGCCCAGTTGTTTGCAGTTTGTTTTTCCTCTTGGAAAGTCTTTGGAAGTCACGAGGTCGGTGACTCCTCCTTTGGATCGTATTGCGCATGGGCTTCGGCTCCGGCTCCATCCTCAGTTTTTTTCCGCCATCGGGCTCGGATGTAATCTTCGCGCTCCGGTTCCGAACAGCTTCCAGTTCGACGATCCACGCGCAATCCTCACCCCAATCGCTGTATTGTTTCGATCACGATCTCTACAATCAACGCGCCTTCCCATCGACTCAAACTTTCGGTTCCAGTCGTCGACGGCGGCCTTCGGGCCTACCCAGGCTCCGGTCCCGGCTCATGGAAAGAACTCCATTTCAAAAGTGCCCACGATGTGGGTCCAAATTTCCCCACACCAATCTTCATGAGGTATGCAACCTTTGCCTCTCCCCTGAACACGAGGCTCGAGACTGTCCGGCCTGTAAGTCTTTCCGGTCCAAAAAGACTATCCGGGACCAAAGAGCCAGAAGGAACATGGCACACTCCTCAACGTCCATTCCAGTCGACATCTTCGGAGATGACATCGACGATCCGGAACTTCATCGCATCGAAGAGGACCTCGTCAGCGCTTCCGAGACCGACGAGTCAGATGTGGAGGACATCACTCCGGCGCAGAGGGTCGTGAGTGCCAATCTACCCCCTCCCACACCCGCGCCGACACCCAAAAAGGTTTCGGTCACGCCTTCGCCTCTGGGCCTAGGCAAGACCAGAGACACTGCTTCACACACCCCACCTTCGGGCCCGGTGAAGAAGCCAAGTAAGCTTTCCGGCGGCTCAGGCTCGAGCCAGCCTACCAGCGGTGCCTAGAAACACACTTCGGCACCGAAAAGAAACCGGCCTCCACCTCGACACCGAGCTCCTCACCGAAGCCCTTGGGGTCGAAACCCAGCTCTTCGGCACCGACGCCATCTTCGGTGCCGACCAAACCACACAAGGCCACTGGCACCGACACTTCCAAGCCGAAGCCCATCTCGGCGCCGACCAAGAGACCGGAGGGTCCCAAGCCGGGTTCTAAACATCAAACCGGCACGGAAAAACCTAAAATATCATCGGCCCCGACGCCTTCGGCGCCGACGGACCAAATTACCTCACCAGAGCTATGTACACCGGATCTCTTGCAAAAAGCTCTCACCAAGGATCTATAAACTGGACATTTGACACTCTCTACTAAGAAGAGACATTTGGAGAAGCCTGCTCAGCCTCCACCTCCAAAGAGGAAGGACTCTGCCACCTCTCCATTCAGAATACCTTCCCCTCCCCCTCCACCTCCTCCTCCTTCTCCACCTCCGCCCTCTCCACCCCCACCTCATCGTTCTCCTACTCCGTCTCCAGACGATGATGATCAGGGGATGTGCCACAAGACCCCACCCCTACAGGATCTCCAGATCCATGGGACGATTACAATATACCAGATATCCCCAACGTCCCACAAGACGATATTTACCCTTCTAGACCATCTCCACCAGAAGATTCATTAGGGTTTAACCATCTTCTGCAAAGGGCAGCACATTATCACGGGGTGGACATGCACAATGACCCTGTGGAGGAAGATTTCCTCCTAGACACATTCGATACTTCACATAGGTCCACCTCCATACTGCCCATGCTCAAAGGGGTGGTAAAGCATGCGGCAGAAGTTTTTAAAGAGCCAGGGTCCTTCACCCACGTATTGAAAAGAAATACAAACCTGCTCCCTCAGATCCATCTTACATCAGAGGACCAGCGCCACTAGATTCCTTAGTGGTTTCTACGGCATGTAAAAGGGCAAACTCACAAGCGTCAGGTGATGCACCACCACTTGACAAGGAGTCAAAACTGCTAGATGCATCAGGCAAACGCACAGCATCCCAGGCTGCCAACATATGGCGTATAGCAAACACTCAGGCACTGCTGGCCAGATATGACCGGGCTCATTATGACGAATTAGAAAGCATAATGCACCATCTCCCTGAAAAATATAAAAGTAGAGCAAACGAGTTAATTCAAGAGGGTAAAACAATCACAAACGCCTCTATACGTTGTGCCCTAGATGCAGCAGACACAGCCTTCAGGGCCATTAACACCAGCGTCCTTCTCTGTCGTCATGCTTGGTTAAGGGTATCTGGGTTTAAACCAGAAGTACAAGTCTCCATCCTTAACCATCCCTTTGACCAGGAAGATCTATTCGGGCCAAAGGTGGATGAGGCTTTAGAAAAGATGAAAAATGACACGGATACCGCAAAATCCATGGGGGTCTTACAGTCTCACCCACCCAGATGCTCCTTTAGCTGCTCCTCCTTTCGGAGTGCATCCAGAGGCTACTCCTCGGACACAGCGTCCACATCATACAAATCCCCTACTCAAACCACCTTTACAAAAGGTTACCAAAGAGGCGGCTACAGGGGTAACAACAACAAGGGCAGAGGCAAAACAAACAACGCCCGTTCAGCCACACCTACTACCCAATGACTTTCCCCCGCTCCCCCAAGACCATTCCACTCCAGTCAGGGGCAGACTCCAAAATTTCCTTCATGTCTGGGAGACCATCACCTCAGACAAATGGGTGACCCAAATAATTCGGTCAGGCTACTGCCTGGAACTAACATCTACCCCCCCAAACATTCCACCCAGGCAACACCCAATGTCACAAGAACATTCAACATAACTAAAGCAGGAGGTAATCTCCCTCCTACAAAAACAGGCAATAGAACACGTTCCTGTCAATCAACAAAATATAGGGGTTTACTCCCTATATTTTCTAATACCAAAAAGGGGCGAGACTCTACGACCTATTCTAGATCTCCGGCCCTAAACACATACATACACTCAGACCATTTTCACATGGTAACGCTTCAGCAGGTACTTATGCTCCTCTCCCAGAACGACTTTCTCACCACACTGGACTTGAAAGACGCATACTTCCATATTCCAGTACACCATGCTCACAGAAAGTACCTCAGATTTGTAGTGGACGGACAACACTACCAATTCAAAGTGCTCCCGTTCGGAGTCACAACAGCATCACGGGTATTCACCAAGTGCCTTAGGGTGGTGGCGGCACACCTGAGAAGACAGCACATTCACGTCTTCCCATACTTGGACGATTGGCTGATAAAGGCCACTTCAAACAATCAATGTGTACACCACACCGCCACCACAATCCAGCTACTTCACACACTAGGCTTCACGGTGAACCACCAAAAGTCCCAGCTAACACCATCCCACATAAAACAATACCTCGGTGCCCCCATAGACACCAACAGCAATAGCCTACCCCAATCCGGCCAGGATTCCAAGCATTCAGGCTTTGCGACAAAAATTCATACCTCAACACTCCCTTCCAGCACGAGTGTTCATGCAACTAATAGGGATGATGGCCTCTTGCATTTTTATAGTGCCCCACGCAAGACTCCAGATGCGTCCTCTCCAAGAGTGCTTAGCGCACCAATGGAACCAGGCCCAGGGTCAACTGACAGATCTGGTGTTGGTAGACGGTCGCACCCATCGCTCTCTGCAGTGGTGGAACACCACAAACCTTTCCAAAGGTCGACCGTTCCTGGACCCGGTTCCCCAGATAATACTAACAACGGACGCATCGCTCTCCGGCTGGGGAGCTCACCTATTACACCTCACAGTGCAGGGCACATGGACGCCTCAACAAAATTACTCCATATCAACCATCTGGAGTTACTAGCAATCTTTTTAGCCCTGAAATCTTTTCAAACACAGATTTCAGGCAAGGCAGTCCTCATTCGCACAGACAACATGACGGCCATGTATTATATACAAAAACAAGGTGGCACACACTCTCCACAGCTCTCTCAATTAGCACAGGGCATATGGGGATTGGCAATTCCCCACAAAATCTTTCTCCTAGCTCAACATGTCCCAGGAGTCCAAAACACCATGGCAGATCTGCTCAGCAGACAGACACAACAAATCCACGAATGGGAACTTCACCCACAGGTTCTTCATCCATTCTTTCAAATGTGGGGGCATCCGCAGATAGACCTCTTCGCCACCCACGAAAACACAAAATGCCCAAGCTTCGCCGCCAGGTACCCACACCCATTGTCCAAAGGAACTGCGATATGGATGAACTGGTCAGGCAAATTTGCGTACGCTTTTCCGCCTCTCCCACTCATTCCATTAGTGGTGCGAAAACTACAACAGCACTCCCTCACACTAATCCTAGTAGCTCCAACGTGGGTCAGACAACCGTGGTACACCACGCTGCTGGAACTCTCTGTAGTACCACACCAAAAGCTACACCTCTCACCATGCCTCCAAACCCAGAACCATGGAGAGATCAGACACCAGGACCCAGCTCAGCTCAACCTTGCGATCTGGCTCCTGAAATCCTAGAATTCGGATACCTAAATCTTCCCCCTGACTGTGTGAACATCATCAGAGAAGCTAGGCGCCCTACCACTAGAGCCTGCTTCGCTGCCAAGTGGAAAAGATTTGTTGTTTATTGCCATAACACCATCAATCCTCTGGACGTGTCTGTCCAACACATCATAGGCTACTTACTCCACCTACAAAGGTGTAATCTATCCTATACGTCCATTCGACTACACCTCCCAGCAATTTCAGCTTACTTACAAAACAGGCAACATCTATCACTCTTCAGAGTACCTGCCATTAAAGCCTTCATGGAAGGCCTGAAAAGAATAATTTCCCCCCCAGAGTACCACCCTCACTTAAATATCGTTCTCACAAGGCTGATGGGGCCTCCCTTCGGACCGTTGCATAAATGCGAACTGCAATTCCTAACATGGAAAACCGCTTTCCTTGTAGCCATCACTTCCCTTAGAAGGCTCAGTGAGATACAAGCACTTACCATACAAGAACCTTTTCTTCAAATGCACCATAACAAGGTTGTTCTCCGTACCAACCCAAAATTCCTACCTAAAGTCATTTCCCCTTTTCACCTAAACCAATCTGTAGAACTACCAGTATTTTTCTCGCAACCTCAGACCGTTGCAGAAAGGGCTTTGCACACGCTAGATGTCAAACGAGCCTTACTTTACTGCATCCAGAGAACACAACCTTTCCGAAAGACCAAACAACTGTTTGTCTCTTTCTCTCCACCACACTAAGGCAACCCCATCTCAAAATCAGGGATAGCTAGGTGGATTGTAAAATACATCCAGATTTGCTACCACAAAGCAAAACGAACGCTTTCCGTTCCCCCTAAAGCCCATTCTACACGAAAGATAGGGGCTTCCATGGCATTTCTAGGGAACATCCCATTAGACGATATCTGCAAAGCAGCTACATGGTCAACACCGCACACTTTCACCAAACACTATTGTGTAGATGTGCAAACTAAGCAACAGGCTAGTGTGGGCCAGGCTTTACTTAAAACACTATTTCAAACCACTGCAACAGATACCGGTGGTCGCTGCCAAGGTTGGGAACTGCTATATAGTCTATGCAAAAGTGTGAAATCTGCAGCTCATATGCCTCGAACGGAATATGCTACTTACCAGTATGCATCTGTTCTTGGCATGTAGAGCTGCAGATCTACACACGCCCACCCGCCTCCTGTATCTGTTCCAGTTTATCTTATTTAGATACAACACACATGGGTTTCTTCACTGTTATTACAACGCTCCATCTTTTCCTGCTGGCGAAAAACAATCTGAGGATGGAGCCGAAGCCCATGCGCAATACGATCCAAAGGAGGAGTCACCGACCTTGTGACTTCCAAAGACTTTCCAAGAGGAAAAACAAACTGGCCCAACACCAGATGGCGATCTGTGCAAAAGTGTGTAGATCTGCAGCTCTACATGCCAAGAACAGATGCATAATGGTAAGTAGCATATTCCCTTCTCTGGATGTAAATATGTGTGACCTGTTCCTCCTTCGATCTGACTCCTCTCAACAGCTGTCTAGTCTCGCGCCTGTTGAATGAAAGGAATTGTTGAGGGTGGAGGCTGCCAAGTTAGTCAATGAGAGGCCACACTGCAGAAATAAAAGATCTTTAAAGCTCTGTACAGTGCACCCCAGTGCTCCTTTGTGTAGTTGATATATGAAGTATATCAGCCCGCAGGAGTTGCCTAACACTTGGCATGAGTTGTTACTTTGGTCTTTAACCTACATTTTTGGGAGAGTTGTCTGAAACCTCACCTTCCTGTTATTATCATCAATCTTTGGGGACAACTGGTTTTAGAGTTGTCTCTGTGCTTCGTGGCCAAATGTTCATCTACTCTTCATCACTGGTGTGCTTCTCTGTGTTTATCAATTCAGTTTGCTTTTTCGTTGTTTCCAAATTTCTTTGATCACTCTGAGCGCTGTCCAGCGCATGAGTAAGAGATGCAGGATCCATTTGAACCCAGGTAGCTTGCTGTCTTCCCTCCTGTTCTTTACATCATTTGTTGGACTCCTCAATATCCAAGGGATTATCAAGAGATGCTAGCTCTCCAGCCTTAACCAGTACCTGTATTGGTCTCTGCACTAACTGAAATGTTCTCTGTCACTCCAGTGGAGCTGTCACTGCTGGCGCTCCCTTTAATCCTACATCAGCAACTGTCTTTTCTGTCGGAGTCCACACCGCGGCTTCCACCAGGGTCTCAGATCGTGGGGGGGGGGCAGCCCAATGAGGAGAAGCAGAGGCAAGATGGCCGCGGTCGGGCTGTGCTGAGCGGTCGCTGCTGACCTCTCTCCCATCGGTAATGAAATCGACATCAAGCTAGTTCACTGGATTATGGCCCCCTGACGACTTTGGTATGGACGAGGCATCCAGATTTGTATATTCATCCACCGATGTATCCATCCATCACATCCATCACAGCGTTTAAATATAATATGCTGGTAGAGCTGGTCTGGCTTAAGGAAAGTCGGGGAAGATTTTTGAGGACTATTGGTTGTATAAAGGCACGATATACACAGGTGCGCAGAATGCCACCGCGCTCTGCTAAAAGTGATAAACCAAAGGGGAAGGAAAAGGCGAAGGAGCAAGCGGATGCCGGTAAACACCCCCCAAAAGGTCTAAATGAAGAAGCAGTGCCAACCGCCAAGGATCTAGGGGCGATACGGAAAACGGCGGCCCCGCAGGTAAATAAGAAGATGGAGACACGAGGGGGGAAAGAAATGTTAGTCGGAGCTACTGAAACAGGTAGCCAGCCAGGCAGTCTCGGTGAAGCAAGGAGCAAGCCGTCGGCGAAATACGCTGAGAGGGCTGAAAGAATCGACAGATGTGACAAAACAAAACCAAAAACTAGAGAGACCCCCCTCAGGCAGCCTACCTTGTTGGAAGTATTCACCGTTCGTTCTAGGGCACCAGGCGATCGGTCGCCAAACGAAGGCGGCAGATCCAGGGATCCTGGAGGCGTCCTCGAGGACGCTGGAGGTACGTCAATCGCGGACGCTCCCATTGCTAGGCAACAGCAACCGGTACAACGGTCCGCGGGGGCTCAGGAACGAGCGAGGCCTCAGATGGAGTCGGACTTGGCTTCTGCAACAGGCTCCCCACTGGTATGTACTGAGCAGGATCAGGCTCAGTCAGGGCTTGTAACACCAGGTGAGAGGGGGAATGTGGATGCAGACATGCTGGGCGCCATCATGGTGCTTGAAGCAGAGTTGTTAGCCTCCAAGAACCCCAAAACCCCTAAAAGTACCCTGACTACATGGGGAAGCTCTGTTAGTTTGACAAATAAAGAGACAAATAAAGGGTAGCTACCTGGTTCCAGAGAGGAGGAGGAGGCTATTGAAAAGGGTGATGTGGGTTCGGGTGAAGGAGAGAGATTCTTCTCTGTCAATGAAGACTCAGACTCAGTGCAACCAAGTGAGGGGATCTAAGAGGATGAAGATGACGAAGCAGAGGAGGTCTCGTTTTCAGGCTCCAGTTCCTCTGGGGGGATATAGGTACAGGTAAAGACTCGACCTTGAGGAAGAGACAGCCAAAGCTAAGTACCCAACAGACCGGATCACCGGGAGGCACAGAAAAGGGGCTCCTGTGGGACTATTCAGGCACTTCCCAGATATATCAGGATGAGGATACCTCTGGGTCACCAAAACAGTGTGCTCCTTTTGACATCTTGTTTAATATGCTGACACAGATGCAAGCAGAGACTAGAGTCGTGAGCCGGAAAGCAAGACAGGATGCTAAAAAAATACAATCTTCACTAAGGAAGACTAATAAACTGTACGACGACTTGGTGGGCAGAGTTACCGAGGTGGAAGAACGTACAAGTAAGCTTGAAGATGATCTTGGCAATTGGCAAAACTTTAAGTCGGCTCAAGAAAAGATGGCAGAGGACTTCCAATGGAAAATGGAGGATTTTGAAAATCGCCAAAGGCGTAACAATGTCAGAATTCTGGGTGTGGCTGAGGGAGTGGAAGGGCAGGACATAAGGCGCTATGTGATTAATTTACTTAAAGGGGCATTCCCGGAGTCTCAGTGGCAGTGGGACAGGGAAGTCCAGAGAGCGCACAGGTTCCCTTTTACACTCAAAAAAGTGCATGGGGCAGACGGTGGAGGCAATACGGTTTTTCCACGTGCTATCTTAGTATATTTAGGGAATTTTCTCTTAAGGCAAGAAATAATCGAGAAAGCTAGACCTGATAGCAAGAGATCATTTGATGGCACTTCCTTCTTCTTCCTTCTCCTTTAAAAAAAAAAAAGACCAGGGTGGTGCTGCAACACTTGGCTTTTTTGTTTAGAAGCTTGCTCGGATTCAGGGGATATCAATATCTGTCTAAGATGGGGGATGGGAGAGGGGTGCGACTGTCGCAGCCCAAGACCGGTCACATATAGGTCCTACGGACCTAATTGCCTGTACAGGGGGGGGTGGGGGTGGGTGGGTAGGGGTGGGTGGTGAGTGGGTGTGGGTGGGGGGGTCTCAACATGGTTAAAAAATGTTGATTTTGTGGTTTGATAATGCACATTTTCTGTCTACTTATTCTTCTGTGTGGGTCATGGTATATTCAATTCAGATGGTGTAGACAGTATCAAAGGAGTGTAGGTTGTTGTAATTTTATGCTATCTACTATTTGGCTGATTATGAGTAGGATTTTCTCGGATATCCCTTAATGCCTTGCAAGATCGCTTCAATTAATGTATGTGGCCTCAATGATCCCAGGAAGAGAGCGAAGGTAACAGGTTTGCTGAGATCTTTAAATTTGGACCTGGTATGCCTCCAGGAGACCCATATTGAAGTAGCGCAGGCGTATCTTTTGAAACAACTAGGATTTGATGTATTAGCAGCAAGTAAGAAAGGGACTAGAACTAGGGGGGTAGCAATATTAGGGAGAAGTAGTGATTTAGTGGTGTATAGGAAAAAGGAGGATCAATGGGGTAGGTGGGTCATTGCGGAATTATGTTTTAAAGGGACGCAGTTTACACTAGCCACTATATATGGATCCACGGAAGATGATCCTGATGTCTGGCAGTTTATGGATATGGAATTGCCGCAGTGGCCGGAACCTATTATATGTTGCGGAGATTTTAATATTCATGACCCAAGAAGCTCCTTTGCAGAACCAGGGGGAAGATACTTAGGGAGAAAGAAGAAGTCATACAGAGCCCTTGCCGCTATGGTTCAGCATAACTCCCTTGGGGATCCGTGGATGAAGTCCCATCCCTTTATAGACGGCAGCACCTTCTTTTCCGTTCCACATAAAATACTGGTCAGATTGGATTATTTTTTAATCTCCAACTCTTTAATCCCTCATTCAAAAATAGAAAAACATCCCAGAATTATTTCTGATCATAGTCCTCTTGTTTTAACGCTAAATACTACTCAGGTAAATGTTAGGAAAACCCAGTGGACCTTCGAGCGTATTCTACTAAAAGATGAGGCTTATCAGAAACATATGGAAGGTTGGATAAAATTCTTTTGGGAAGTTAATAGAGGTACGGCTTCCCCTGGCGCGGTCTGGAACTGTTTTAAAGCTGGGGTTAGGGGGGAAACGATGAGTTATGTATTGGCAAGACGGAAAAGGGAAAGAAGGCACTTGGAAGATATAAGGCTTAGGTTACTTGCAGCAGAAGAAAATCTTGCTATAGCTATAGCGCAGGGTATCCCACTTGAGCCTTATATACTTAGTTTAGTTACCCTTAAAGGAGATGCTACGGAGGGTATCATTTCGAAAGCCGCCGAGAAGTATCTTGCACATGAACAGGATACCTACGAGTTAAGTGAGAGAGTTGGGCATATTCTCGCCGTTAGAACTAGACATCGCGCAGCCACTACTGATATCAAGGAGATCCAAGATTCCCAGGGAAACTTAGTCATGGATCCTGATCTCATTAGGGAAGTCTTCCGCAATTTTTACACCAAGCTTTACTCTTTGGATGATGTGAGGGGCTCAATAGAGGTAGGTAGGTACCTTAGCGACATCTTGGCTCCTGTTTTATTGTCCGAGAATAGAGAGTTGTTAGATGCCCCCTTTCAGTTGGATGAATTTAGGGGTGCCTTGGAGAGTCTCCCCTCGGGGAAAGCTGCTGGGCCAGACCAAATCCCGGTGGAATTTTATAAACTGTTTCAGAACATTCTGCTGGTCGAGATGTTTGATATTATACTACATACGCAATGGGGTGGTTCTCCCCCGGAGTCTTGGGGGGGCTAGGGGGGGGGCAGATATTATAGTCATTCCCAAAAAAGGGAAATCCCCGACACTCCCTGGCTCATACAGACCTATTACCCTTATGAACTCTGATGTTAAAATCTATTCGAAGATGCTCGCAACAAGGCTTGCAGGGAATATAGAGCAGCTTGTAAGCCCGTCACAACATGGTTTTATTCCAGGCAAGGGAACTACCCAACATGTAAGGACCGTTATTACAATGTTTGACGCTGCAGGAACCCTGGGTGACCCTATTGCAGCGCTGTTTTTAGACGCTGAAAAGGCCTTCGATAGGGTCGCCTGGGAATACCTTTGGGCAGTCTTGAGATGGAGTGGTATAGGGGCAGGCTTCATAACAGCTATCCAAGCCCTATACAAAGGACCAACAGCCAAAATTAGAGTGAATAGAGGACACTCAGATGCAGTAAAAAAATTTAGGGGAACGAGACAGGGTTGTCCTTCATCCCCTCTTTTATTTGCGTTATTTCTTGAGCCCCTAATACGACGGTTGGAGAGAAATAGTGGGATTTCTCCAATGGCTCTGAATGGTCGTACAGTTAAAATCTTGGCATATGCCGACGATGTGGCTATACTCACCCCCGACCCGGATCTGGCTATCATAGAGGTTGAACGTGAAGCTACTATATTTGGGCAATTTTCGGGTTACAGTTTGAATAAATCGAAGACCCAGATAGTTAAGAATAAATATACCGCTTGTGCCGATCCTAGGGTGGTTACGTCAGCTATGTATTTAGGTATAGTAATAGTAGCTAACCTTGATGCTCTCGTTGAGGTTAATATGACTCCTCTATTAGCCAAAGTAAAAACAGATTTAGATAGTCAACAATTTACATCTTTCTCTAGTAGGCTGCACCAACGTGGTGAAAATGATGATTTTGCCAAAGTTTCTTTATTTATTTAGAGCAATACCATTATTTTTCGAAACTAAATGGTTTAATATACTGGAAGGTATCTTAAATAGGTTTATATGGGCGCACGGAAAAACGCGTAGAGCTTATGGATTTGTCTCTACCTAGAGAAAGAGGAGGGTGGGGAGCTCCTGATTTTAGATCATATTATTTGTCAACCGCCCTCCAATACATGCAGGGTTTAATTGGAGGAGGGGGGATCCTGCAGAAAATTACTTCCTCATCTACAGATGTTTATGCAATTCTGTTAGGACAGGAGACAGAAAACTGTTTTTTATACTATACTGATCTTGGGTACCTCAGAAGGAAACAGTTTAGGACTCTAGCTGCGGCTATTAAAATATGGAATGCTTTTCTGAAAAAGATGGGGCTGGGCAGATACAACAGATACATCAAATTATATAATAAGTCCTTTCCTTCCGAAATTTTTTCAGATACAGTTATGGCCGCATGGGACCAAAAGGGAATTAAGCAAATTGGGGACTTAAGAGACTCTATGGGTGTAGCACAGTTTAGCGCACTTGTAAATACATTTGATTTAAGCAATAGGGACTTTTTTAAGTACCTACAGGTTAGGAGTTTTTTGGGCAATAAACAGGGCGGCTCAGTAGGATATAAGATTAATGACTTTCTGGAGACTTTATCCACTGGTGGCGCACACACGATTAGATCAGCGTATGCGTTATTAGTTAAAACCAAAGTGGATGACTTGGACAAGCACAGGCATAAGTGGGTTGAGAAACTTCAAGGAGAACTTGATGATTTCCAGGATTCGTTGGATTTGGGCTGCACTATACTGTGTTCAGCTCCTCTGCAATCCCAACACTATAAAACCCTATTCTCACTTTACCATACGCCAGCCAGAATTGCTAAATAGGGGGGTACGAACGGGATAAGCTGCCCTCGCTGTAGCTCAACTGATGCAGATATAATTCATATGTTTGCTACCTGCCCTCAACTACATACGCTAATTAAAGACATAGAGAGTTTCCTGGCTAGGGCACTGGGGTTACAGATATCCCTAACCCCCTTGTGGATATTGCTGGGAATAGGACATGATGGAAATAATAGTAATTCAGACAAGGAGTTTCTGTTCATGACTATGGCAGTGTATAGACTAACCTTAGCCAGGGCATGGCTCGACAAGGCCCCCCCGCTCATGCAAACATGGTTGGCGAATCTAATTGCTACATTTAATCTGGAGAAACCCATATACGCTAGAAAGGGAAGAGCAGGGAGAGCTCGGGGTCTAAGAATTTGGGAGCCACTAGCACGGTGGAGGGACGGGATAGGGTAAAGGGACTTTGGGTTTGGAGATGGGATTATGGATTGCTGATTATGATATGACTTGTTGAATATGTTTTACCTACGTGTATGACATTTTGTTTAACCTCTTCGACGCCGATGACAGAACGGTTCCGTCATGCACGTCGGTTGGGCTGTGCTTATGACGGAACCGTTCCGTCATGGCCCCGCCCGCGCTCAGATCTTTCAGCACCGCGCGGGAATCCGCGCAGCGCTGAAGAGGTTAAAAAGTATTGTGGAGTCAACAACTAACTGACTTTATGAAATGTGCGTTATGGAAAGAATAATAAAAAATATATTTTAAAAAAAAAAAGCAACTGTCTTTTCTAAATATGGGTAGCGGAAACTGCAAACAATCTGGCTTTTATTCTCTAGACCCTTTTATAATTTCGATTAGTCATTGAGTTAAAAAAAAAAAAAAAAAAAGGATCTTTCAATAGGATCTAACACCTAGGGACTTTGTTGGTTATGAGGCAGTTGAAAACATGCATTGGGAAGGCAGTGGCTCTGTTCCTAGGGCACGATATCCTTCAGTGATTTCAAGTATCCTGCCATGGATATACCCCCATGGTGAGTGGCACAGGAGGCTGACGGAAGCGAGGACCCTGTTCAAACAGCCAGGTCTTAATCTTCTTTCGGAATTCAAGAATTGAAAAGGAAGCTCTGCTGTGCAGTGGCAGGTTGTTCCAGGGGAGATGTATGAGACCGTTTAATCACCTTATCTGGTCTTGAGTATGTGTTGGATGTGTGCTAGAAGTAGTCTGGCATAGGGGAGGTGTCCGGATGGTTTACGGATGGATGTCGAGCTATTGAGGTAAGCCCGGCCGATGTCGAGTAGCGCTGTGAAGGCGTTTGTGAAAAATTTGAACTGTGCCCATTTGTGTATTGGAAACCATCAGAGCTCCTTCATGTGTGGGTCGATGTATGAAATAAAAAGTCGCTAAGAAAATTACAATCCTCTTCCAATATACAGTGCCCCATGGCAAATGTTGGTGGGGCAATACTGATAGATTTTTTTACAGTTTGATGTGGAATTAGTCGGGAGCACAAGTAAAATTATAAATTCCTCAAGACAATAAAATATAAAGTAAGTGCTTTGATGTAAATCAAAAATGCAACACTGGGGGAGGAGCCTAGCGCGCATCCAAGATGGTCGCGTGAGCACAGGGCTCCCCGGACCCTTTCTGCTCCTCGGAATATATCCTGAGACTATCCTGATTTGGTGTATGGAATCTGGGAGATGAAGACCAGCTGATCATATATCTCTTTTCAAAACTCTAATCGGACCTGGGAATCCTGAGTTATCGTCGCCGGAACTTTTGGGACCCACCCGACGGAGGTGGCCGGGGTGAAGGTGACCCGTGGGGCCGGGCTGCAATTGAACAACAGCGGCCTCAGCGCGGTGCCAGTTACTGATTCAGCACTTTCGGTTTCGGTTTTGGCCTTCAGGAGATCAGCTGGCGTGCGTGCTCAAGGTGGCGAGGTGCCTCTTGGGCCTCTGCCCGAGGTTTGCTTTCATCTGCTACTGGCGGGTCTGACGCCTCCGGCCCCTACACCGACGGTTTGTGGTCCTTTCGCTGGCACCCGCGCACCCCTTGATCGGAGGTCCCATTGAGTGACTGCGCTCACATGGCGGGCAAAGGGGGTCCGGAGGGGCGCAAGACCAAGGCTTCACTGCGCGGGGGAGCGGTCCAGAGCAACAACATGGACCGCTATACCCAGGGCAGGGGGTCCCCTGGCGCTGCTGGCCTCTCCCCGGATGCTGCAGGGGGAGGCACGACCGTCGCTGCGGAACCTTCCCTGCAGGACATTATGGGCGCCATCGAGGGCATCAGGGAAACTATCGCGACGCAATATGAGGCCCTGGCCCGTAAGATCGACACTGTCGCGATCGACGTCACCCTGATTCGGGCCGACCTCTCTAAAACCAACGAGAAGGTCCAGGCCCTTGATGCACGGACCTCCACCCTGGGTGCGGAGGTGTCGGATCTGCGGGCCGCGCTTGGGGACATTAGAGTGGTCAACGACCATATGGCCCGGCGGCTTGAGGACTTCGAGGGACGGGCCCGACGCAACAATATCCGCATCATTGGGGTACCGGAGTCCTCCGACAGCCGCCCGTGGACCTCGTGGTCGAGGAACTTATCCTGCAACAGCTGTCCCCGGTTGGCCTAAGCAAATTCTTCGCTGTGGAGCGGGCCCATCGAGTTCCGGGCGGCCGGCCGCGGCCGGGGGCCCCCCCGAGGCCTATCGTGGCTAAACTGTTCCACTACAGGGACCGCGATGCTATTCTGCAGGCTTCACGGACCCGTGGCCCGGTCCGCTACGAGAACTCGACCATCAACTTTTATCCGGACTTCACGCAACTGGTCCAGAAACAGCGGATGGGATTCCAAGGGGTGAAGCGCCGTCTCCGCGAGCAAGGCCTGAAGTACTCAATGATCTACCCGGCGAAACTTCGAGTGGAGCATGGAGAGCGGACAGCCTTTTTTGACTCTCCTGTGGCCGCAAGTGACTGGCTGGACTCGCTGCCGGACGGGGGTGGCCGGCCCGGGCCCTCTGGGGGCACCGCAGGTGACGGGTCCCCTTAGACTGACCTTTGGTCCTTACTTTTTGCGGCTTGGCACTGTACAGTTGGGTCATACTTCTTTTGCATACTGTGCTTTACCAGGACCCGTGAGGGGTGCGGGCGGGTACGGGTCCCTTTCCTCCTCCGGGGTCTTTTTGTAGAATGGGGTTAATGGGGCGACAGGCACACTGCAAGTTGGGGGGGGTCTTTGGCCCGCAGGGGTGCAGGGTGGGGGGCGTTGGACTTGGGGTGGGGTTGGGGGGGAAGAGGGGTTGTTTAGTTGTGTGTTTTTTGTTTACAGGGCGAGGTATTGTTTTTTATCCATATTTGGGAGCGGTGCTGCGGGCTGGGGGCCTCTTGAGCTATTGGATGGGATGGGGGGAGACGGGTTGAGGCTTATGTCATGGAACGTCAATGGGTTGGGGGACCGTATTAAGCGGGGTGTTGTACTGCAATATTTGCGTCGTTTGACTCCTGATGTGGTGTTTCTCCAGGAGACGCATTTGGTCGGCAATGTCTGCCATGCGATGAACAGGGGGGGATACCGCCTCGTAGCCCATTCTGGTTTCACAACTGGCTCCAGGGGGGTGGGCATTCTCCTGCGAACCTCCCTTCCGGTGGAGATCACGAGGATAGTCTCGGATGACAGGGGGCGCTATGTGTGTTTGACTGGGAGGTGGGAGGGGCAGCCCCTTACCCTGGTTTCAGTCTACGTCCCCCCGGGCCTCCAGAACTCCACCTTCACTGACTTGGGTCGAATGCTGCTTGACCTTCCGGACGGCCTCCTGCTCATGGGCGGGGACTTTAATTCTGTGGTTTCGGGTGAACTGGATCGTCACCCACCTAGGACCCTCCCCGCTGCCCAGTCATGGCTGGGTGGGATGTTGGAGACCTTCGGCTTGGTGGATAGTTGGAGACTATTGCATCCGACCCAGTGTCAGTTCACCTTTCATTCGGGGGCGCATGGGAGTCTCTCCAGGTTAGACTACTTTCTTATGCCCGCGGCGCAGACTGGTCGGATTCGAGAGGTCAGACACCTGGCGCGTGGTATCTCCGACCATTCTCCGCTGTGGCTTCTCTTTGACACCGGGTCGCGGTCCGCAGGTCGGATAGCTCCCATTAACCCCTGGTCCCTGCGGGACCCTGTGACTCGTGACAGCCTGGTTAAGGCCATGGACCAATACTTCAGTGAAAACGAGGGGTCGGTGTCGTCTGCGTTGTCCCTTTGGGAAGCCTTTAAAACTGTGATACGCGGACACGCCCTCACCCAGATAGTGGTGGCCAAGAAGGTTAGGAGCGAGGCGGTGGTAAAGCTGGAGACTGACATCTCGGGGCTGGAGTCGGCCCTGGAGGCGAATGTTACTCCGGACGGACTAAATGCCCTTAGCCTGAAACAGTTCGAATATAGGTCCCTGGTCACTGACGCGGCCAAAACTATGTATAGGGAGCGGCAGGGCCGATTGTATGACGCGGGGGACAAGGCGGGTAAGTTGATTGCGTGGCTGGACAAAAAAGAGAGAGTGAATCGTGTGGTCCCCGAGTTGCGTGCTGCGGATGGTGTGTGTGTGACTGAGCCGGATGAGATTGTGGAATGCTTCGCTGATCACCTCCGGGCGGTGTACTCCCCGGTGACTGACAGGGACGAGGATGACTCTCGCCTCCTACTGAGAGATATCGCTCTGCCCGGCCTGTCCGTTGAGGACCGGGAGCGGTTGGACGCCCCCTTATCGTCGGATGAAATAGCGACCGCGATTCGTTCCCTTCGCTCGGGCAAGGCTATGGGTCCTAACGGTCTGCCCATTGAACTATACAAATTGCGTCCTGATAAGCTTGCGCCCTTCCTCGGCCGCATGTTCCGCGACTCTCTTGCGGCGGGTTCCCTTCCTGCCGACCAGCGCTTGGCCACTATAGTCGTTATTCCCAAGGAGGGCAAGCCTCGTGACCGCTGTACCTCTTACCGGCCTATTTCACTGCTCAATGCGGAGCCTAAAATCCTGGCGAAAGTCCTGGCCAATCGATTGTTGAGTGTCGTGTGCGACCTTATTCATCCGGACCAATGCGGCTTTATCCCGCACCGCAACACCGCTCTTAACTTGCGGCGTCTGCACGGGGTCCTCGCCAGGGCGGAGTTCCTCTCCGAACCGGCCGTGCTGGTTTCTTTGGATGCCACGATGGCATTTGACACTATTGAGTGGCCATTCCTCTGGGCCGTCTTGGATAAATTCGGCTTTGGAGAGGGATTTATTGGCTGGGTGAGGCTCCTTTACACGGGACCCATGGCTCAAGTGGTGGTGAATGGGCGGGTCTCTCGGCCCTTTGCCCTCGGCAGGGGCACGAGGCAGGGGTGCCCGTTGTCCCCGTTGCTTTTTGCTCTCGCCCTGGAGCCACTCGCTGCCTGGCTCCGTTGGGAGCCCTCGCTTAGAGGGATCCGGTGGGGCCCGGGCTTTGAAGATCGGGTCTCGCTGTATGCGGACGACATTCTCCTGTACCTCACCTCACCGCGGCAGTCACTCAACGTCCTCTTTGACGTTCTGACCTCCTTTGGGAACTATTCGGGTCTCACGATCAATTGGTCTAAATCCTGCGTTTATCCCATCGCTGGTGGTCCTCCTCTCCTGCCGCCTCGGCTCCCGATTCAAATATCTCTGAGCGGCTTTAAGTACCTGGGGATATACGTTTCGCTGGACCCGGTGGCTCGCTACGAGCAGAATCTTCTGCATCCACTTCGGCGGCTGCGGGAGGACACGGCCCGGTGGTGCAGGCTGCCCCTGTCCCCGCTGGGTCGGGCCGCGCTGTTTAAAATGATGTCCCTTCCCAGGTTCCTCTATGCACTCCAGAACTCCTTTGACGTTATCCCAGTGGCCTACTTCCGGGAGGTGGAGAGCCTGCAGAGGAGACTGGTGTGGAACGGCCGGGCGCGTATTGCTCTTGCCAAGCTCACTCTCCCCTGGTATGACGGGGGCATCGCGCTTCCTGACATTCGCAGGTACTATTGGGCCTCGCAGCTATCTGCCATTAACCACGCCACGTATGCGCCCGGCTTGAATCCGGCGTATGAGATGGACAAGTTCCTGCTTCCCGGCGGGAACTACAACAGGGCACTTTATTCCCGCCTGGCTGACCGGACCCTTACGGGTCCTACTAAGATTGCTGTGCGGACCTGGAGGGCTGCCACTGCGGCCACGGGCTGGAGTGAGCGAATGACATGTGCTACTCCCTTGTTTGCCTCCGACCGCCTGGGCAGCTTGTGGACCACCAAGGGGTTTGACCAGTGGGACACGATTGGTATCAGCAAAGTGGGAGACCTGTGGCACAAGGGCGCGGTCAAGACTTTCGCGGTGCTCCAGGCCGAATACGAGCTGACCGACAGGGAGTTCTTCCGCTACGCCCAGGTTCGACACGCCCTGCTCTCGGTCTTCGGGGAGGGGACCAAGATCCCTGTTTCCTCGCCCCTCGAGGACCGCGTACTTGACGGACATGTCCCTGATAGTACTATTTCTTTAATTTATAAAAAATTGATTAATCACCGGGCGGATCTCCTGGTGCGCCTTCGGGAGGCTTGGACGGGGGATGGGGTTGAATTGGACGACGAAGACTGGCAGTCTGCACTGTCGTCCCCCAAGGAGGTTGCCATTTCGGCTCGTCTCCGGTTGGTACAGCTCAAGATTCTCCACCGGGTGTATGTTACGGGTCCGCGCTTGGTCGCGATGGGATTCTCCGACGACGGACTCTGTAAACGAGGCTGCGGGCTCAGCGCCACCTTTCTTCATATCCTTTGGGAGTGTCGCGAGGTGGCGGACTACTGGCGCCGGGTCCACACGGTTATGGGACAGGTCACCGGGGTTGTGCTGCTGCCGGAGGTGCGTCGCTGTGTCCTGAATGTGTGGGAGCCCAATGACTACAACGCGGCTCAGACTCGGTGGGCGGCCCTAGGGAACATGATTGCCAAGAGGGATATAGCGCAACTTTGGGGCGCTCAACGGCCGCCCACCGTGTCAGTATGGAAGGAGAATATGGACTGGTGTATGTTTCGGGAGAAGACAGTGTATGTGGCCCGTGGCAAGCCGGGGGCATGGGGTAGAATTTGGGGTCAATGGAATGCGTATCGCGGAGGCATCTGTACGCCCCCCCTGGTAGACACTGATATCGCCATGTCCCCCTGACCCTTGACGGCTCCTGGCGCTTTTTGTAACAACCACATATGGACGTTCATCTCCCTTGACCCCCTTCCCCCCCCCCCTCCGTCCCCGGCCTCCCGGTACTCCTCTCTTTAGCGGATTGCTCAAACGTTCTGACTGGAGTCTCCCGGGGGGAGCCTGAACCGCACTGGTATCCCTCGTAACTCGCCTTTTGTTTTTATTGTTTTTCCTTTTGTTTCTGTTATTGTTGGACTGACGCTTGCTGTTCTTCGAGAACTATCTTGAGCCACTGCGGGGCAGTGCCCTGGGAACGGATTGCAGCCTTGATATGTGTATATTTCCTTATGTACCTAGCGGCCGGCCCGGGTGGTTGTAGGCCCATACTTGTAACCGAATTATTGTTCAATAAAAACTTTTTCCAAAAAAAAAAAAAAAAATGCAACACTGTTTGCCCATGCTGAATAACCAAAAGAAGTTGAGAATTGTGGGAAACCCTCGCCATTGGGGGTGGGGGTGACCGTTACCTTTATGGTGACTCAGTTACTCTAGTCTGCAGTCTTTCCAATCCGAGCACCCACAAGTCTTCCCTCTGTCATCAGCCATATCCACTACACCACATTTAAAGACCGAACTGGCTGGATATGCACTACAGCACATACTCTTCACCTACTGTGCAAAACACTGAATTTCTTTCAGAGGTTATATCTACTCCCACTGTAGAAGGTGCGCTACCCTCCGGTTGGGAATAGATCAGATCCTTATTTCAATTAATAGGGTCGCCATAACTTCATGTTCGAGGCATATGAGCTGCAGATTGTACACTTAGCATAGATCGCCATCTTGTGTTGGGCCCGGATGTTTGCAGTTTGTTTTTGTTCTTTGGACAGTCTTTGGAAGTCACGAGTTTGGTAACTCCTCCTTCGGTCCGTACTGCGCATGGGCTTCGGCTCCATCCTCAGATTGTTTTCTTCCGCCATCGGGCTCGGATGTGATACTTCGTGCTCCGGCTTCGAACTTCTACGGTTCCAGCCTCGACGGAAAATCCTCGTTACTTCGAGTTTCTTCATCATCATCTTCATCCCTCGAAGCGACACTTTTCTCCATCCCGTACATCGGCACCGGCCTTCGGGCCCTCCTCGACTCCGGTCCCAGCCGATGGAAAGGACTCCGTTCAAAAAGTGCCCAAAATGTGGGTCTAAATTTCCCCACACCGACCTCCATCAGGTGTGTAACCTTTGCCTCTCTCCAGAACACGAGGCTAGAGACTGCCCCGCCTGTAAGTCTTTTCGATCAAAAAAGACCATCCGGGATCGAAGAGCTCGACGCACCATGGCGCACTCATCGTCCGCAGCTCCACCGGACATCTTCGGAGACGACGCCGAAGCTTCGGGGCAACTACACACCGAGCAGGAGGACGACGTCGTCAGCACTTCCGAAGCCGACGACTCCGACGTGGAGGACATCACACCGGCGCAGCGGGTCGTGAGTACTGTACCCCCTCCCACCCCCGCGCCCAAAACCAAAGAGACTCCGGTTACACCCTCGCCTGCAGGCCTGGGCAAAACCAAGCACACAGCTTCTATCACCCCACCTTCGGGCCCGGTGTCGAAGCCTCAAAAGTCTCACGGCAGCTCGGGCTCGAGCCAGCCGACGCCTGGTGCCGAAAAACACCATCCGGCACCGAAGAAAGTGATACCCAGCTCGACTCCGAAGCCACCGGTGCCGAAGCCTGGACTCTCGGTGCCGACAAAGCACAAACACAAATCTGTCGGCACCGACGCTCCGGCGCCGAAAACTCCTTCGACGCCGAAAAAACCGGAGGTTCCAAAAAAGCATGGCGCACAGAAACCATCGAAACCCTCGGCTCCGAAAACATCGGCGCCAGCGGACGATTCGGCGCCACTGGATCTCTTTACACCAGACCCTTTGCAAAAGACTCTATTTAAAGATCCAAAGACTGGGCTATTGACTTTAGTTGTCAAGAAAAGACGACTTGACACCCCGGCTCCTCCTCCACCGCCCAAACGGAAGGACTCTGCTACTTCTCCTCTCAGAGTGCCCTCCCCACTACCTCCTCCTCCGCCTCCTCCACCCCTCCCCCTCCCAGGTCTCCGCCACCCTTACCTTATCACTCCCCGACTCCGTCCCCAGATCCGGATTTCAGGGATCCACATTATGACCCAGCAGACGCCCCAATGGACCCCACTCCACCGGGGACCCCAGACCCATGGGAAGACTACCATAACCCTGACATACCTGATATGCCTCAGGACGACCTATACCCATCCAGGCCGTCTTCTCCAGAGGACTCCTTAGGTTTTCACCACTTACTGCAGAGAGCAGCACACTACCATGGGGTGCAAATGCATAGTGAACTAGTGGAAGACGACTTCCTACTGGACACATTTGACATTCAGGACAAGTCAACGTCTATCTTGCCCATGCTTAAAGGTGTCACCAAGCATGCTGCAGAGGTGTTTAAAGACCCTGTCAGGGCCAGGGTATTGAACCCTAGAATAGAAAAAAAGTACAAGGCGGCACCCACAGATCCTGCATACATCAAGGGCCCTGCTCCCTTAGACTCCCTAGTTGTGTCCACAGCTAGAAAGCGGGCTAACTCCCAGTCCTCCGGAGAAGCCCCACCGCCAGATAAAGAATCCAAACTTCTAGACGCGTCTGGCAAACGCACCGCCTCCCAAGCTGCAAACATGTGGCGCATTGCCAATGCACAAGCGCTACTTGCGCGCTATGACAGAGCACACTACGACGAGCTTGAGGCTCTTATGCAGCACCTCCCCGAAAAACACAAACGCAAGGCTCATGACCTAATACAGGAGGGTAAACTAATTACTAACACCTCTATTAAGTGTGCCCTCGATGCAGCTGACACTGCTTCTAGAGCCATAAACACTAGTGTCCTGCTTCGTCGTCATGCCTGGCTCAGGATCTCAGGGTTCAAGCCTGAAGTCCAGGCGTCCATACTAAATCACCCCTTTGACCAACAAACTCTCTTTGGGCCAAAGGTGGACGAAGCATTAGAAAAGATGAAAAAGGACACAGACACAGCAAAGTCTATGGGGGCACTACAATCACAAGCCCCCAAGCGCTCCTTTCGATGCTCATCCTTTCGTAGCACAGGCAGAGGCTACTCCACCGATAGCGCCTCTACCTCCTACAAGTCCCCTCCTCAAAATACCTTTTCAAAGGGCAACCAAAGGGGTGGTTACAGAGTAACAACAATAAGGGCAGGGGCAAAACTAACACCACCCGTTCTGCCACCCCGCCCGCACAATGACTTCCCTTCGCTCCCCCCACACCATTCCACTCCAGTCGGGGGCAGACTACAAAACTTTATACACGCATGGGAGTCCATAACATCGGACAAATGGGTGACCCAAATTATTCGGTCAGGGTACTGTCTCGAGCTAACATCTACCCCACCCAATATCCCACCAAGGCACCGTCCAATGTCTCAAGAACATTCAACACTGCTCAAACAGGAGGTGCTCTCCCTCCTCCAAAAACACGCTATAGAGCAGGTCCCCGTCAATCAGCAGAATCTAGGGGTCTACTCTCTGTATTTCCTAATACCGAAAAAAGACGGGACCCTGAGGCCCATTCTGGACCTCCGGCCTCTAAATGCATACATACATTCAGACCATTTCCACATGGTCACCCTACAACAAGTCCTCCCGCTCCTTTGTCAGGGAGACTTTCTTACTACCTTGGATCTGAAAGACGCATACTTTCACATTCCAATACACCCTTCTCACAGAAAGTACCTCAGGTTTGTGGTGAACGGTCAACATTACCAGTTCACACTTCTCCCCTTTGGGGTCACCACCGCACCACGGGTGTTTACCAAATGCCTAGCAGTTGTAGCAGCACACCTCAGACGTCAACATATTCACGTCTTCCCTTACTTAAACGACTGGCTCATAAAAGCCGCGTCCTACAACCAATGTTTGCAACATACCAACAGCACCATTCAACTGCTCCACCGGCTAGGCTTCACGGTGAACTACCAAAAGTCCCACCTCCTACCATCTCACACAAAGCAATATCTCGGGGCCACTATAGACACCTCCAAAGGTATTGCCTATCCAAACTCAGCCAGAATCGCAAGCATGCAAGCCTTGCGCAAAACATTCCTTCCTCAACACTCTCTTCCAGCAAGAGTGTTTATGAAGCTCATAGGAATGATGGCGTCCTGCATTTTTATAGTGCCCCATGCAAGACTCCACATGCGTCCACTTCAAGAGTGCCTAGCACAACAGTGGAACCAGGCCCAGGGTCAGCTGACGGATCTGGTGTTGGTGGACGGCCGCACCCATCACTCTCTGCAGTGGTGGAACACCACAAACCTTTCCAAAGGGCGGCCGTTCCTGGACCCGGTTCCTCAGGTGATTCTAACAGCGGACGCATCGCTCTCCGGCTGGGGAGCGCACCTCTTACACCTCACAATGCAAGGTCTATGGACGCCACAGCAAAAATCGCTCCACATCAACCATCTGGAGCTCTTGGCGATCTTTCTAGCCCTAAAATCTTTTCAAAAACAGATTTCGGGCAAAGCAGTCCTCATTCGCACAGACAACATGACTGCAATGTATTATATCCAAAAACAGGGGGGGGGGGGGGGACACTCTCCCCAGCTCTCCCGCTTAGCCCAGAGCATATGGAGATGGGCAATTCCCCAAAACATCTTTCTCCTGGCGCAGCACGTTCCAGGCGTACAAAACACCATGGCAGATCTGCTCAGCAGACAAACGCAACAACTACACGAATGGGAACTGCATCCACAAGTTCTTCACCCATTCTTCCAAATGTGGGGTCATCCTCAGATAGACATCTTCGCCACCCACGAAAACAAAAAATGCCCAAGCTTCGCCGCCAGATACCCACACCCATTGTCCAAAGGCAATGCGATATGGATGAACTGGTCAGGCAGATTTGCATACGCCTTTCCACCTCTCCCACTAATTCCATTAGTGGTAAGGAAGCTACAGCAGCACTCCCTCTCTCTCATTCTGGTAGCCCCAACATGGGCCAGGCAACCGTGGTACACCACACTACTACAACTATCAGTGGTACCACATCAAAAACTGCACCTGTCCCCATGCCTCCTAACCCAGAACCATGGAGAATCAGGCACCCGGACCCAGCTCAGCTCAACCTTGCGATCTGGCTCCTGAAATCTTAGAATTTGGTTACCTTAACCTTCCCCCTGATTGTATGAACATTATCATGGAAGCCAGACGTCCTACCACTAGAGCATGCTATGCCGCAAAGTGGAAAAGATTTGTAATTTACTGCCGTAACAATACAATCAACCCTTTAGATGCATCCATGCAGCACATCATATGCTATCTGCTCCATCTTCACAGGTGTAACCTGGCATATTCATCCATACGCCTACACCTGGCAGCGATTGCTGCTTATCTACAAAACAGACAGCATTTATCACTCTTCAGAGTGCCCGCTATTGAGGCCTTTATGGAAGGCCTTAAACGAGTAATTCCTCCCAGGGCACCACCTTCCCCTGTATGGAATCTAAATGTAGTTCTTACACGGCTAATGGGTCCACCCTTTGAACCAATGCATAAATGTGAGCTACAGTTCCTCACCTGGAAAACAGCTTTCCTCGTAGCTATCACTTCCCTTAGAAGGGTTGGTGAAATACAAGCGTTCACTATACAGGAACCCTTCCTACAAATACACCACAGCAAGGTCATACTTCGCACAAATCCGAAGTTTCTGCCCAAGGTCATTTCCCCTTTCCATCTCAATCAATCGGTGGAATTACCTGTCTTTTTCTCGCAACCTCAATCTGTTGCAGAGAGGGCCTTACACACACTCGATGTTAAAATGGCTTTGCTGTACTACATACAAAGAACGCAACCCTTCAGGAAGACTAAACAATTGTTCGTTTCCTTCTCTCCACCACATAAAGGCAACCCCATCTCTAAATCAGGGATAGCTAGGTGGATTGTAAAGTGTATACAAATTTGCTATCAAAAGGCATAAAGAACATTATCTGTTCCACCTAAAGCCCACTCTACTAGAAAGTTAGGGGCTTCTATGGCTTTTCTAGGGAACATACCCTTAGATGACATCTGCAAAGCAGCCACATGGTCAACACCGCACACCTTCACAAAACATTACTGTGTAGATGTGCATTCCAAGCAGCAAGCTAGTGTGGGCCAGGCTGTACTAAAGACACTTTTTCAAACCACTGCAACGGATACCGGTGGTCACCGCTAAGGTTGGGTACTGCTATATAATCTATGCTAAGTGTACAATCTGCAGCTCATATGCCTCGAACGGAATATGCTACTTACCAGTATGCATCTGTTCTTGGCATGTAGAGCTGCAGAGTTGTACACGCCCACCCGCCTCCCCGGCTACCTGTATCCGTTCCAGTCCATCTTATTTAGATACAACAACACATGGGTTTCTCACTGTTATTACTACGCTCCATCATTTCCCTGTTGGCGAAAAACAATCTGAGGATGGAGCCGAAGCCCATGCGCAGTACGGACCGAAGGAGGAGTCACCAAACTCGTGACTTCCAAAGACTGTCCAAAGAACAAAAACAAACTGTAAACATCCGGGCCCAACACCAGATGGCGATCTATGCTAAGTGTACAACTCTGCAGCTCTACATGCCAAGAACAGATGCATACTGGTAAGTAGCATATTCCATTTTTGTCGCATGAATATTTCATAGATTCACGTGAACCACTCAGATTCCACAAGGTGAAAAGGTAGGCAGGAAACAAATATGTAACTGTTATGTCAAATATTGTGCCTGTGACGGATGCCGATGGAAGCTTGCAGTCAGGTGGCACCTGTAGTATGGGGCATTAGGTGCTTTTATTTCAAAGTCATAGGCAGTCCTTATTGTCAACTAGGTTTGTAGTTTAGAAAAGAACAATACACTATTTTAAATCCCACACTAAATAGGAAAAATGCTAGTTTGTGTATTTGTATTAAATAGCATGCAGCAAAGTTGCTGTTACAAGTAGGTTACTTCTCATCATTGCCTTGCGTGCTGTGAAGTGTAATATGGAGCATCTCTGCATCCCAAGTGTCTCCCTCCCCCTTATGATTCACATTCTGTTTTTGATACAGTGGTGAATAGGATTGGGGAGTGTCCTCTTAAAAAAATGTTTACAAAAAATGTAATTGGTACCAAGCTTAATTTGGAAATATGCTTGCTGTCATGTCTTGGTTGTTACCATCCTGGGAGGTTGCACCCATAGGTTGTACTGGCTTTATTCTCATCACACGGTTTGTCTATCAATGTACACCTTTATTCATTAAGATATGTTGCTATGCATAGATTTTGTCTTTTTACATGAGCCCTGAAAACGTATATCCATGTCTCGCGGTCACTTTGTTGAATTGTTAGTTTGTGGTGGATTTGAAGTTGTCACTTACCGTGTTGCCTTTCCCACTCCAGTAGGCCAGCCAAGAAAGGAGGTAAACAGCAGATTACTACTGCCGCTGACTCTGAGGAAGAAGAGGAAGGTTTGCCAATGACCTATGATGAAAAACGGCAGCTCAGCCTGGACATCAATCGGCTACCTGGAGAGAAACTAGGCCGGGTTGTGCACATTATACAGTCACGAGAGCCTTCCCTCAGAGACTCCAATCCAGATGAAATAGAAATAGATTTTGAAACTTTGAAACCCACCACGCTGAGAGAATTAGAGCGATACGTCAAATCTTGTTTACAGAAGAAACAAAGAAAACCCTGTTGTAAGTGAAAACACCTTAATCTATTTCTGTTACTTTGTGTTTGGTGGGCTGCCTTCAAGGGAAGGATTACAGTGATTACAAACCTACTTCAGGTGTGGAGTGCATGCAATATAAAGAATTGGAGCTTGAAATGTAATCCGCTACCTGAAACAAGATCTGGATTACTGTGCATGCAATCCAAAACAAAGTGTATTCCGTAGGAATCATTAAACTTCGGTGTACATGAGGGTCACGTTCTGTTTGGACCATAATCAATAGACTTGGTTTAATTCATATACATGATTTTGCCTCTTCTAAGGCATCTGGACATTATTTGGTTAGATATGCACTGCCTAAGAATGTTTTGGCATTTTATGGACACCAACTAAAAGTTGGCTGTAATGTGCCTTTCTACCATCTTTCTAGAAGTGGGAGATTAGTTTGTGCTTCAAGTGAAACACTTAGTTAGATTCCTTTGTTCCAAATTGTACTTGTCTGTTTGCAATTAAATGTATACATTGTATGCTTACCCATGTGTTAATACACATAAGATATGGGTATTTCCCTATGGTGAGCTTTTTTTTCTTTCTTATAGAGCGCATCTTTACACCAAAAAAACTCTATAGCTGCCTAGTGGTTGGTGTAGTAGCTACCCTCCTTAAAATGTTCTTTATTGGTGTTTTGCACATGCGTATAAATGTAATGTTGTATTGCATCTTATTAAAGGGAAAGGCTCCTAAAGAAGAAAGCGTTTATTGCAATAATGGACCAAGTCAGAATTTTTATGTTGACCTTTTTGATGTTTGTTTCATACATATCCGGTCATATGAAAGTGCTTTGATTTTCAATTTTAAGGTTGAACTTGGTTTTGGTTAAGCATGGTGAGTAGAAGAGAAACAATCATAAAGACATATAAACGGATGTTAGTACACTTCTAGAACATTGCATAACCGTTTCATTCAATTCAGTAGTTGAAATATCTTCTGTAGCTGTCAAGGCTCAACATTGAACGGCTTTTTAACACTTGTACTAGAAAACAATCTATGCTTCCAGTGATAGATTAGGATCAACACAAATTCTTTAATACCAAATATTACAAATGTTCATCCATTTAGTTTTAGACAACTGTTCTTGGCCTAATGCAGGGGTCTCCAACTTTTTCTGTAAAATAGGTACTTCTAGCCAATGAGAATCAGTGTTGTAATGGTGATTACTTCAGATTAGATTACGTTATTGAGCACCAAATGCAAGATTATGAGCAGTAACTACCTCAGTTCATCAGGCATGGTTGCCAGCAGTAATGTAGAAAATGCTTTGTCATTGTTTAAATAACTCTATATAAGTAATGCATAACAGCCCTAGGTGAAATGTCCGGTAGTAACAACAGTAATAAGTAAATCCAACGCTGCATGAATTGCTCAAATATCACCTTTAAGTATATTTTAGAAATTCATTTAACCATTTCTCTAAGAGTTCTGAAAATACACATGCATTGAAATCCCAAATACTCTTATTAATTTTGGTCCACGTACATTAATTCATCTAATTCATCTAAGTAGAAGCTTATTATTTATTAGGCTGGACTGCACCCAGGAGAGATATTATTGAGTAGCTGCGCAGCTACAAGCAGCTACACATTGTAGAAACCTGGTTTAGAGTTTGACTTTTTTTCCAGTTTCTTTTTATAAGCTAATAACACTTTTTCCTGATTTTCATACTGCCTTCATATCCATGCTGCTGAACTATTTCATCTGTTAATTGTGCGTGTGATGTGGTCAGTGCTCGTTATGGTTTTGCTTTTACCGGCATTTATCCCGTTTCCCATAGAGCATAGCTGTCTCTCTGGTCTCGAATATGTGTAGGCCAGTTGCCTTTGCTTTACCCTGTACTTTATGTACTCTCTTGTGTCCTTCCTTAAATTTAAAGCGTTGCTTTTAAGTCCATATGCTTTACATGTAGTGTCATCTAAGTTTTATTTATTTTTTGGTCCGTGTTTTGCTGATTGGTACACTAAACATAACTATGTATTTTCCCGGCCCCACAATGGCAATGTTGTCAGGTCCTCTAGAAGCTGTGCTTCTCCTTCATGGGCTGCTCTCCGCTGCTAAAATAGCATAGTCTCTCCCGCCTGTGCTTGGTCCAGGAACACACTTTACATATATTCAATCTGAATTTAAATCATCACCTGTATGTCATTTTCTTTCTTATGGGTACTTCTAACTACAGATTCCACACCTTGTGAATAATTCTGGGTGCCAGGCTGTATCTGGAAAACTCAAAAAGCAGTGCCTCATGCACACATAGGTGACAAGATGAGTCTTCCGCATCGACTCACTTCTGCTCCAGAAGTGACATGTGGAGCCGCATATAAGTGCCACCGATGCTCTCTGATGTCAGTTCCTTTTCTTTATACATCTTTAGATGTGGATCCAGAGCTCCACTCCTCCTTTTCTGTACTCATTAAAGAGATTTATTTCCTGAAATTTCTCCAGTGTTCAAGGGAACATGTCAACCCCTAAAACTACAGGTTTTAATCCTTGCAGAGACTGCCTCAAACAGATGTCTGTGACAGATCACCACAAAGGGTCCCTCTAGTGCTTGAGTTCGACGCACAACTCCAAGGCCTACAATGACGCACCCAGATGAATCCGAAATCTATCCAGGAACATGAAGCGCTGCCTTGCAAAACACCTGAAGACGCCACACAGGTCTCACTCAATGTCTAATTTGAGAGTTCGGATCCAGTGCTGCTCCTAGTCCCGAAGCAGTCCTGGACACCAGTCTGGCTTCTGAAGCAGCCACCGCACGAAGACTGCACTCCACGCCTACCCAACATCCTCTCCTTCCTTGACCGGGGCAAGACTGCAGCCCTCATCCTACTAGACCTCTCTGCTACCTTCAACACCCTCTCCCACCATTCTTTAATCATGAGGCTCCGCGACAAGGCACTGGACTGGATCCACTCCTTCCTCACTGGCCGGACTCGGCGAGTTAGACTACCATTGTTCTTCTCAGAACCCACAAACATCAGTTGTGGAGTGCCCCATGGTTCCTTCCTGAGCCCCACACTCTTAAATGTCTACATGGCCCTCCTCGCAGCCATCGTCAGAAGCCACGGTTTAATATAGACTTCTACGCCAACGACACCTAGCTGATCCTCTCCCTCACCAACAAACCCACAACCACCAGAACCAACTTCCACAATGGAATGAAGGCCATTGCTACCTGGATAAAAGATAGCTGTCTCAAGCTCAACCCAGACAAGACCGAAGTACTCAGTACTTCAGCCTGGTATGGCTCCTGGTGGCCAGCTGCTCTGAGATGCCTTCACCCCATCCCAACAGACCACGCACGCAACCTCTTCCTCATAATGGAATCATTCCTCATAATGAATTGACAAATCAACGCGGTTTCCTCAGCCTGCTTCCATACGCTCCGCCTGCTTCGAAAGACATTCCGATAGATCCCCACCGAATCCCGAAAGCTGGTCATCCCTTCACTCATCACCAGCAGACTCGACCACGGCAACGCACTCTACGCCGACGTCACCCAGAAACAGCTCAAGAAACTACAGAATGTTAAACGCTGCAGCCAGACTGGTCCTAGACATCCCCTGACACAGCCACATCACCCAGCACCTCTAACCACTCCACTAGCTCCCGGTCAACAAGAGAATCACCTTCAAGCTCCTCACTCGCGCATACAAAGCCCTACATGACGAAGGACCAGCATACTTGAACCACTGCCTCACATTCCACGTACCCGCCAGACAATTCCGTTCCACCTAACTCGCCCTGGCCTCAGTCCCCAGGATTCACAAGACCAGAACTAGAGGAAGTTTGTTCTCCTACCTCGCCGCCAAGACCGTGGACACCCTAACCCTTCACCTTAAGCAATATGCATCGCTGACCCAATTCAAGAAGGACCTCAAGACATGGCTCTACTCAGTGCGACCATAAGCCCCCAGTGTCTGGAGACCCTCACGGGTGAGTAGCCGCGCTGTACAAGCCCCTGATTGATTGATTGAAGTAGTTATCGCAGCAGAACACATTCATGGTCAAAGTCTTCGGGTAAGTCCAGGAAGAAACATAGGATGTCCAAGCAGGACTTCCTGTCACTCCTGTTCTCCAGAAAAGGTGCAAGGACATCGCCGTGCCTCGAGGCTATGCCTGAGTCTTCGATCCCGATTCACCCCCAGTTTCCCGGACTGTCCGTGATAAAGCAGCTGGTCGAAGTCTTTCAAGAGGCCATGTAACACATCTTTGGCACACTTTGGGGCTCCTTAAATCCTCCTTGGGGTCAGCACCAGCATTGTTGCAGACTTGAGGTCAGGTACTGAAATCTGAAAGGAACATGTTAGTTATAGATTCCTTACCTGAGAATTACCCCCAGGCATCAGACTGGATCCGGAATGTTTTTTCGTCAGCAGTACCTCTGCGCATTGGAAGGTGGCGTCAGTCGGCTCTGCGTCCGTCGTTGGCGTCGTGGTCACCGGGATGACATCGCAGTAGCTAATTAGAGGCTGCCCTGGCGCGCTGAAAGTCGGTTCTTTCTTTTTCCGTGCCAGCCGGCGCAGATCCGGCGAGAGCGGTACCTCCAGTCATTTTTTGACTGAACTTTTTGAGCAACTTTTGTCAACGTCTTTTTTGAGTCTACGACTCCTGGTGCACGTAGGGATGCCCGGCTTCAAGGCTTGCGGTTCCTGTACCCGACTGATGCCGGTTATACGGATCTGCCCCGCTTGTGCCTCTTTTGCCTGGTGCGCGAACACTACCCTAAGTCGTGCTCTGACTACCGGTCCATGGATCCGAAGGCTTTGCAGGAGCGGTTCCGAAAGCTTCTTGAGCGCCGGCAGTCGGCTCCACGCCGTTGGAGGTCCCGGTCGCGAAGGAGTCCGAGGGACCGGTCGCGGAGCCTTCACCATTCGTCCAAGTCTTCTGAGTCTTCGCACTCTGGGTCAGGTAAGTCGAAGCACAAGAAGAAGTCAAAGAAGCATCTTCACTCTTCGACTTCTTCCCATCGGTCGGCTGACGGGACGAGGGATGCGGGCGGTGCCCCTCCCACGGCTCCGCGCGCTGAGCCCGCAGAGTCGCCTTGGAGTTTCCCTCCCTTCCCGGGACCCGGAGCAACGCCTGTCCAGCTTCATACGTTTTAAGAGGTGAAGCACGCCATCTTGGGGCAGCCCTACTCTGCCTGCGCGCCTTCTGGCCCCGCGGACTTGGTTGGGGGGCCTAGGCCTTCTCCGCTGGTGGCTCCGGCCCTTGTGCCACAGGCCCCCCTTAGAGCCAGGCCTGGATCCGGATAGGCGCCGGTTGACCTTATTACACCTCCACCGGCGTCTCTTGCTCTGGCACTGCTTCCGCAGCCGACTCCAGTGGTGCCCCCGGCCGGCGTCGACCCCGGTCTCCATCCTGATGTGGACCCAGAGCCAGATCCGGCGCCGAGAGGGGATTTTGTGCCCCTGTTCGCTCCTGGGGTCCCATTTCAGCCAGATTGGCACCCAGAGGATGAGGAGGACTGGGATGGGTCAGATGACCCTCTGACTGACCAGCTCGACTCTGAGCCGGACTGGAGAGAGGAACTGGGGTATACCTTTTAATGAGGCCCTTAACGACGTCCTTTTGGGCAACGTTTCCAGGCCCAACACTGGGGCTCCTGTGGATAGGATGATTGTCCAACACACGTCTGGGCTCCGGGTGACCCCACTTTCCTCTCCCAACACCCCACCCCTGAGAGCTTGGTTGTCCAAGCCTCCACTTCAAAGAGCGCATTCCATACCGCTCCACCGGAAAGGGAATCCAAGAAGCGGGACCATCTTGGGAAGACTATTTTCTCTTCCTCCAGCTTGGTACTGCGGTCGGTAAACATTGCATGTCTATTGGGACGTTATTCTCACTCTGTGTGCGATACGGTTGGGCAGGTGCTGCCTCAGTGTCCGGAGGAGGCCCGGACAGTGCTCTCCCAGGCTATTGTCGCAGGGAGGGATGCGGCGAAGTTTACTATCCGTTGTGGGCCTCATACCGCCGGCTCTCTAGGCAGGTCGATTTCCACGTCGGTAGCCCTTCGACACTAAGCCTGGATGAGATCGACTGGCTTTTCGGAGGATGTCAAGAATACCCTCATGAACATGCCTTTTGATGGCCGTCGCCTTTTTGGTGACAAAGAGGACAACGCTCTAGAGCGTTTCAAGGACTAATGGCCTATTGCCAAGTCCTTGGGCCTCTCCACCTGCCCAGCGCAGTCTGCTTTTCGCCCCTTTCGTGGCTACGGAAGGGGTGCCCCACTACGTCCTGCCCAGAGCCACAGGAAGTTTCCCAATCTTAGCGCAGGTGGGGCCGTGGGCACCACTGCCGTGGCTCAGGGGGCCAGCGGGCAGGCCAGTCCACCAACCCTTCCTCTGCAGCAGCCTCCAAGCCTTCCTATTCCGACATTTCAGACCCATCAAATGTCAGTGGGCGGCAGGATTCGCCATCGCCTCCCCCACTGGCACACCATCACGTCGGACAGGTGGGTTTTGCAGATAGTCCGAAGTGGCTACTACCTCCCCTTCAAGGCTACCTCTCCAGCCATGCCTACCAATACCACCATTTGTCGGAGGATCATCTGGACCTTCTCCAACAGGAAGTCACAGCTCTTTTGGCCAAGGGAGCCATCAAGCCTGTTCCTGTCCCAGAAGTAAGTCGTGGTTGTTACTCTCACTACTTTCTGGTGCCCAAGAAGGACATGGGCCTGCATCCTATCTTGGATCTAGAACGTCAACCGCTTCCTCCGGAAGGAGCAGTTCAAGATTTAGACGCTCGCTCAGGTCTTGTCTACCCTCTGCCCTGGAGACTGGTTGGTAGCGTTGGACTTGCAGGATGCTTATTTCCACATTCCCGTCCTGCCGGCGTTACCTGCGGTTCATGGTAGGCCACGTGCATTTTCGGTTTACCATGCTCCCCTTTGGCCTTACCATCGCCCCTCGGGTGTTAATGAAAGTGATGGCGGTGGTTGCAGCTCATCTGCGCAGATCAGGGGTTCCAGTCTTCCCCGATCTCGACGACTGACTGTTGAAGGCAGGGTCGCCCCAGAATGTCGTCTCCCACCTCCAGACTACGGCCGACCTCCTCATTCGCTGGGGTTCACTATCAATATGCCGAAGTCACACCTGATTCCCTCTCAGAAGCTCCTCTTCATCGGAGCGGTTCTGCACTCAATGCAGTTTCGGGTTTATCCTGCCAAGCAGCAAGTCTGGAATATTCGGGATATGGTTCAGATTTTTCAGCCTCTATCCCGTGTTTCGGTCTGGATGACCCTGAGGCCGCTGGGCCTCATGGCCGCCTGCATCCTGCTGAACGATCATGCTAGATGGCATATGCAGGCTTTGCAGTGGGACCTGAAGTTCCAGTGGGCGCAGCATCAGAGGAATCTGTCCGATTGCTTCCAGATCTCGGAGGGCAATGCACATCTACTGCATTGGAGGCTCACGAACCAGGATTGGGTCAACAGCAGATCCCTCTCCCTTTCCCAACCAAATCACACAGTGGTGACAGACGCATCCCTTCTGGGATGGGGCGGCCACATGGGAGAGGCGGAGATCAAAGGCCTCTGGTCTCAGGCTGAGTCCGAGCTCCACATCAACCTTTTGGAGCTTCGGGCGATACGACTTGCAATGAAAGAATTCCTTCTCTCTGTCCGGGGAAGAGTAGTGCAGGTGTTCACGGACAACACCACCGCCATGTTGTACTGCAACAAACAGAGCAGGTGGGGTTGTGGACCCTATGTCAGGAGGCCCTGCGCCTCTGGACATGGCTGGAGCTTTAGGGAATATTTCTGGTGGCTCAACACCTGGCAGGTTCTCTGAACGCCTAGGGCGGACGAACTCAGCCAGAGGTGCATGATGGATAACGAATGGTGTCTCCACTCTGACGTGGTGCAACGTCTCTTTCAGCCGTGGGGAGAACCTTGGTTAGATCTATTCACTACCGAAGAGAACGTGCAATGTCAGCTATTCTGCGCATTGGAATTTCCAAGGCTGCACTCGCTCGGTGACTCTTTTCGTCGTGAGTGGAGTTGCGGTCTGTTGTGCGCTTTTCCGCCTATACCACTTATGCCCAGAATGCTGAAGAAAATAAGGCGCGTCCGGGCCCAAGTCATCCTGGTGGCTCCGGATTGGGCATGAAGTGTCTGGTATCCCGAGCTGCTCAACATGGCCATCGATCCTCTGATTCGACTGCCTCTTCAGGAGGATCTCCTGTCGCAGCAGAAGTGGACGGTCCTCCACCCGAACCAGTCCAGCCTCCAACTCCTTGTGTGGAGATTGAGCGGCGGCAGTTGACTTCTTTTGACTTGCCTCCTGAAGTTTGTGATGTAATCTTGGCAGCCAGGTGTCCCTCCACTAAGGCGGTATATGCCTGCCGTTGGAACAAATTTGTGGCATGGTGCACAGCAAAGGCTGTTTATCCCCTTTCTGCCCCTCTTTATGAGGTTCTATTGTTGCTCCTCTCTTTGGACCAGCAGGGCTCTGCTCTGGCCATTATCAAGGGATATCTTTCGGCCATCTCTGACTTTCTTCGGCTTCCTGATTAGCCTTCTCTCTTCAATTCCCCGGTTGTAAATAGTTTCCTAAAAGGCATGACTCATCTCTTCACTCCTATTCCTTTTTTTATGCCTCAGTGAGACTTGAATCTAGTCTTAACCTATTTAATGTGCACTCCCTTTGAGCCGCTTCACAACTGTCCTTTGAGGCTTTTGACTCTTAAGACTGCATTCCTGGTGGCCATCACATCTGCCAGAAAAGTGAGTGAGCTCCAAGCTCTGTCATCTAAGCCTCCTTTTCTGTCTGTACATCCGGACAAGGTGGTTCTCAGGACTCGCCCATCCTTTATTCCCAAAGTTGTCACTGCCTATCACATCGGGCAGACCATCGCTACAGAGGCTCCACCGTCTGGACCCAAAACGGGCACTTTCCATTTATCTGAATCGCACTAAACCGCTCCGGGTGGATGACCAGCTCTTTGTTGGCTGCGTGGGCGCCAAGAAAGGTCGGGCCGTACACAAGTGGATTATCTCCAGATGCGTAATTTTGTGTATCAAAACCTGTTATTCTCTGGCGAAGGAGCCTCCAGTGGGGCTGTGTGCCCATTCCACCAGGGTGACGGCAGCAACTACTGCTTTGGGACGAAGAGTCCCTCTGAATGACATCGGTCAGGCAGCTACATGGGCATCGTTGCACACATTTACGAAACACTACTGCCTCAACAGCCAAGTCCGGAGAGACAGCTTCTTTGGCCGTTCTGGTCTCCAAGACTTTCTGGAGTGATGTGGGTTTGCAGACCCCCCTCCAGATTGGTATTGCTGGGGTATCTATTCTAAGATAAGGAATCTATAACTAACTATTTCTTTCAGATGAACAAGTTACTTACCTTCAGTAACGATATATCTGTAAGAAACACGTTAGTTTTAGATTCCTTACCTTACCGACCTCTCCCCCCCCCCCCCCCCCCCCCCCCCCCCCATTCTGCATACTGATTTTTAGGGTTAAGGATATTCTTTCAGGGCCCTAGTTTTGGGCATCAGTGGTCCGTGTCTTGCATGGCTCTGCGTTTCTGGCACAGAAAGGCGTGTACAGAACTGACGTCAGTGCTCGAGGGCGACGTCTAAGTAGCTACCTCAAGATCATCCCGGTGACCACGACACCAACGACGGGCGCGGAGTCGACCTCGCAGAGGTACTGCTGACGAAAAAAACTTTCCGGATCCAGTCTGACCCCTGGGGTAATTCTAAGGTAAGGAATCTATAAATAACCTATGTTTCTTACAGATAAATTGTTACCGAAGTTAAGTAACTTGTTCACCAGTCCCTCAGACGCTGACTCAGAATTTGGAGGCCCAACCTATCATGGTATTTTACCAGGAGCCATATTTGTTTTAACCAAGGAAGTCCCCATATCCTAATGTGATACAGCGAATACTCAATCCCTAAGATTCATACACGGTTTCTTTACTGCACATTCACTACACTGACTTTTTGGTTCGGACTCTGACAGAGATGTGTACCAGGTCGATTCTTCACTTTGTTCTGCACCAAAACACGCAGCCTGCAAGGGCAGTGTGTGTGTGTGTAAAGGTACATGGCCTCTAAGGGTGGCACAATAAGAGCTGCAGCCCATAGAGGCTTTCCCTGGCCACAGTGCCCATGGTTCCTTTTACAAGGGACTGACATGTGGCCAGAGAGGTGCCAATTGGGGGTACAAGGTACAGTTTGGGTAAAGAACACAGGCCCTGGGAACCTGAATGGCAGGGACCCAGGGCGCATCAAGTCGAAGTGCATCAGTAGTCTGGCAAGAAGTAGGGAGGGTTACTGCAACAGAAACCCCGCTTCCTACACCCGATACCAGTCCTGGTTATGCAGAGACATTCTAGGTGCTCGTCAGAGGGCAGTCAAAGACAATGGGTTCCAGATACTGTGCAGAATGGAAAAAAATAGCAGCTCATCTCAAGTTTCACCAAAGGTGCCGAAACATTGGGTACAGGCCTTAAACATATTGCTTGAAGCAAAAACAGAAAAAGCAATCTAACCTGTTCCAAAAAACACAAAGAAAATGGGCATAGACAATATTATGACTTCTTAAAAGCCAGGACCGAAATCAAGAATTTTGCCAAATGTTGGAACTCAGGACTGTGAAGAAATGGATTAAAAGAGAAAGGTTCTTGATGTTGGTGTTTCAACAGATGCTTCCTCTGCTGCACTAGAATGACTGGATCTGCCGCGCTTTTGCAGTATTCGAATTTCCATCTACCAACCCGCAAAGGCATTTACTAATGTTATAGATTGGCAAGAGACATTATTAGTTCAGAGCCTTCTCCTAGCTGCAGTTTCCTCGCCTTGTTAATTACCCAAGTCGCTAGACTGAATCTTTAGTTTTTTTCTCAGCAATTTCTGGTATTTGGTGAAGAGCAGCTCCATGCTGGGGCCACAATATAACCATCACCTCTGTGAATTGACATTGGTTCCTTTGTCACCCGATAGCTCTTATTCCAGGTACCAATGTAAAAGGGACATTTCTCCCACTAAACTGGCAGGTTTTAAACATTCAATGATTGCCACAAGCAGATGACAATGATTGATTGTCAAAAGGTCTCTCACTGCTGTCTGGACTTCTTACATGACTCAACATCATGTGACAAATGTGATCAGTTGAACCTGAAGGGACAGTGAGGCCAAACTCTAAGTCACTGAGCACTACAGGAAACGTTTGTCTCACTCTTAAGTTGAGTACTCGAAAGATTTCTCAGCCTGAAGACCTTTCCCGAGAGAGGTCATCATCCCTTTCCAGGTCTTGGAGTATGTTGAAAAAGAAACACAGAAAGGCAAAATAGGGCTCCCTTCTTCCTGCCACTCGGCAAGAGAAGTTGCGCAAATGTCTGGTTATCTCCAGGTCTCAGTTCTCCACTTTGGAACTGATCCCCAGCGCTAGTCCCAATCTAGCCTGAGCTCACGGGGGCATCTGCAATGCCGCATCAGATTCAAAGAAAACGTGTTGCAGATATTTGGCACCCTTCGCCGTCCCTTTGGTGCACCTCTGGGCCCCATGCATAACAGGAGACCTCCAGTCAGGTTAAAGCAGGCAGGTCTCTCCCTGACGCCCACTGCACCTCTCCACTCCTGTCCAAGGTCTTCCTCGACTCCGGTGCCAGTGCCTGCTCTGACCTCCAATACAGTGACGAGACCTGCACAATTGCCTTGCATGTTAATGCAGGCAGCAACGCCACAGAAGGAAGGCCCCATGACTCTGAAGCAAGTCCAAAATGTCCTCTTTTGAAGTTGCACTTTTTGAACCTCACTCCGACTGTTAAGCTTTCATTGGACTACAGATAGTCAGACCTGAAGTCCCAAGGTGACTGCGATGACACATTGTAACTATATGATGACTAGAGCCTATTTCTAGTCCTCCAAGAGGATAGTGGGCTTTACACCCTGCCTGACACTGGCCTCATCTCTCCACCTGACCTTTCTACGGCGGAGCCTCCCTAGTTTGCCATGGTAAGTTGGACAGCAGAAGTGCTTAACCTCCAGTTCCCCTGATTGGAGGTAAAAAACAATATTTCACAGAGGTACTGTAGCCAGAGCAGACTGCCTCAGAACTACTCCTCTCTTTTAAGGAGGCTTTAGCAGACTTGCTTTTATGCATCTGTGAAGAGCTAACATCTGCCCTCCTGTCATCGCCAAATAGCCAGGAGACAGGGGGTGCCATCTATCCTTTAGCAGCACCAGAGATCCTCGTGGTTCAGGCCTTCTCCAGTAGATTTAACCCAAATGTGTTACCGACCACCTTGCCAGACCGGGAGTTCAAACACCAGCAAATGAAAAGCAAATGTTCTCATGTGCTAGTCTTTCCCTCGAGTCCTTAAACTCGAGTTGCCTCCTGGAGCATTTCTCGCATGTGCCGTGGGTCATGGTGACTGATATCTTGCCCACAGTCCTAGATTACCTTCACGCCAACCTCCAACAGATACTTTGCTGCATCCTGGCCATCTTCAATTATGTAATCAGTTTAGTGTGATTCACTACCAACTGTCTGGGTAGGGTTGTTGGTACCAGTATGGTACTCAAGCGCCACGCCTGAATGTGCCCTACATGTTTTTCAAGTGATGTCCAACATTCACTCATGAACATTCCCTTTGATGCCACCTAACCCCAAAGCCTTTTTTTTTGTTTTTGTGAAACCCTTAGTGGCACACTTTCATCTGCTACGCTGGATAAGTTTTTACTTCCACTTGTGGCAAAGCACATCTCACATATGGGTGCTTCAAATCATCCATCACAATAGCACCCTTCCTTTCCACTCCTTCAAATTTGCTATCTTCACCGCAATTGCTTGTAGAGGACCAATTGTCCATTCTGCAGAGGGGAGTTCAAGCTCTCTTGGAGAAAGTGGCCATAGAAAAGGTACCAGCATCCGAGCGTGGAACTGGCTGCTTCTCTATTTGTTTGGTGTTGAAGAAAGACTGAAGTCTTTATCCTGTCCTGAACCTCTACCCTCAACACTTTTCCTCAAGGGCAAGTTCAGAATGCTCATCTTGGACATGGTTCTGTCTGCCCTAGATAAAGTGACTGGATGGTGGCCTTGGATTGCCAGGATCCTTATTTCCACATTCCTGTCCCGCATGTCCGCTGAGGTTACCTGCAGCTTCGGATAGGCCAGGAGCATTTTCAGTTCACATTGCTCGCTTTTGGCCTTACCAATGTCCCTCTGGTGGTTATAAAAGTGATGGTGGTGTCACTACCAGTTTAGGCAGATTGGAAATACAAGTCTTCCCATACCACAATGACTGGTTGCTGAAGGGGAGCTCGCCCCATACAGTTGTCAGCCACCTCCAGACAACAGCTGATCTATTGACCTCTGTGAGATTTTACATTATTGTGCTGAAGCCACACCTTACTCCTGGACATGGTGCCTATTTCGGGCCTTTCCTCTTTTTTCAAAGTGTCCAAGACATTTTGGCTATAATTAAGATGTTTCAACCTTTGACCTGGATCTCCGTGAGAGTGGCTCTGAAGTTTCTTGGTCTCCAACTTGCTGGTGAACCATGCCCAGTGGCACATGCGTTTTCTGCAGTCAGTGAGCTCAGCAACAAGGGAACCTCTCATGTTCCACCAATGTGTCAAAGGAATCTGAAAGAGATCTGGTAGCAGACCCCTACCCCATCCAGAGCTGATGGTTGTGAAGGATACATCTCTTGCTAGGTTGAGGAGGTCATCTGGCAGGGGCGATCAGAGAACTTTGGTCTCTTTTGGAAACCTACCTCCAAATCAGCTTGTTGGAGTTGCAGGTGATTCGATTGACAACGTAAGCCTTCCTCCAGTGCATCAAGGGAGAGCAAACGCAGGTTTTGATAGACCAAACCACCGCTATGTTTTGCTGCAAAAAAGCAAGGATGTCGTGGGTCATGTGCCAGGAGGGTGTGAGCCTTTCGAACTCGCTGAGTCATCCGGACATCTATCTTCATGGTCTACAGCACCTAGCAGGATCTTTAAATGCCAAGGAGGACAAGCTCAGCCAGCATTGTCTAGAAGATCATAAATGATGGCTGTACTCAGAGGTGGCACAGGGCGTCTTCCAGTGATGGGAAGTTCTGGCTCGATTTTACGCCACCTCGGAGAATGCGCAGTGTCCACACTTTTGCTCATTGGGGGAGGGGGGGGGTTTGCAGACTTTCATTCTGGATTGGGGTTTGTGCTCCTTTATGCCTTCCGCCTCTACCTCATGCCCAATACTCTGAACATAAGGAACAACCTGGCCCAAGTCTCCCTATTGGTCCCAGATTGGGCTAGAGGACTGTAGTACTAGCCAAGAGCATCTGACCTTCGATTCGACTGCCTCTGTGGAAGCACTCCAGAAGTAGTAAATGTCGTTTTGGCTGTTAGGCGTCTATCCACTAAAACCATCTATGTGAGCCATTGGGAGAAGTTTGTTGTTTAACGTTCTTCCAGACAAATGCAACCCTTACAGGCCCAGTTGTCTAATGTCCTACATTTCTCCTCAACACTAGCCCAGCTAGACCTTTGTTTGCCTTACAGCCATTTTTAGGTCAAGCCTAGCGCAGTGCGCATACGATGCTCTAGGAGAGGGCCTCTTGGAATCACTCCAGACTTCCAAGAGACTTCTCCGTGTGGGTCGGACTCCTCCCACACATTCCATTGGTCTTTGCGTGTGGCTTTCAAAAATGAAAGCACTCAAATGGCCAAAGGCGGGGGTATGTCCCGCCTATTTTGAAAACGTACACTCCCATGGCCTATGGGTCAAAGGAGCCAGCAGCGGCGCGCAGTATGCCAGCTGAATTCCAGGATCGGGTTACTAATTAAACCAGTGCAGTCTTTCACTTTCGCGACCGTGCTTGTCTGCGCTTGTTTGAAATGAAAAAGCCTTCAGGGAGTTTCAGGATGCTCTGCAAACGAGTGAGAGGGTAGCGCGACTTTCTTTTGCTAAGTGTCTGCTTCTGGTGATACTGAAGGCAGCCAGTCTTTTTTAATTCCCACCCATAGGCAGTCAGCACGGCGATGACATCCGCTAATGGACAGGAAGTGCCTTCTGAGAGTTTTGCTAAATAAATTACCATTGGAAAAACAAAAGTGAACAAGACCGAGGCGCTTTTCATGCTGGTATGAAAGGCTCAGCCTTGGAGCTGGGCGAGCTGCTCTCGGGGCTGGAGCTTAAGCGCTATAGCCGTACAAACAGTAACCCTCCGGGGAGGCAGCTCGACCAATATTGTCTTTCCATGCTCACATGAGCGGCTGTCTCGCACAATAATATTTGAGTGGCATTAAAGAGGTCGAGTGATGGCGCCCAGTGACAACGTGAGCAGTGGACACTGCGTGACAAGAAGCGGGGCTTGTGAGAAAGTGCCATCTTTCTTGCATGGTTTCTTGCCTGCCAATCAGGTGCCCAGGGCCTATGTTCCTTCCCTAAAAACCCAAAACCCAAATTGGCAAACCCTGGCCACATGTCAGCCCCTCGTAAATGGTACCCTAGGTACCCAGGGCCTTGTGACCAGGGAAGGCCTCTAAGGGCTGCAGCACTTAGAGGCCATGTACCCTTACACACACACACTGCCCTTGCAGGCTGGGTGTCTGGGTGCAAGACAAAACAAAGAGTCGACATGGCACACATCCCTGGGTGCCATGCCCATCACCTACACTGCCATGGCATATATCAGCCACCTCTCTAGCTGGGTGCACTATGCCAATGGTGTGGGCGCAGGAGCCCTGTGCCTCTATAGTACCCAGGTCCATTCCTGGGCACTGTAAGTGCAGTGCTGCCATTTAAGAGTACATGGTTCTAAGAGCTCGTCAAACACGAACTCTACAGCACCATAATGGCAACACTGAAGACTGAGAAGTTTGGTATCAAACTTCTCAGCACATCAAACCCACACTGATGCCAGTGTGGGATTTAATGTACCAAGCACCCCAGAGGGCATCTTAGAGATGCCCCCTAAAACCTAACCTACAATCCACGTCTGTTCTGAGGCTGCCTAGGCTGCCACACAGCAGACATGTTGCTGGACCCCTGGGTAGGAGAGCCCCTGCTCTCCTGGGCCTGTAACAATGCACATCCTGGGCGAGGTGCTAACTCTCCTCCCCCAGGATGGGCAGGGGGAAGCTTCAAAGGCATACCGTCTCTGTCAGCTTCCCTGGCCACTGCCACCCCCCACTCTGGCGGGAAGCTTGGCCGGAAACCCCAATTAAGGACAGGGGGTGTGCCAGCCTGCCAACCCCACCCCTCAGGTGGGGGAGGTGAGGTGAAGCACATCTCCGGGCTCTCGCCATCTTGAAGATGGGCAGCCCTACCCAATCAGGACTAGGCTACTGCACCCCTCCCACGGGAGAGAGGCAGGATAGGGAGTGTACCCACCCCAGGACAGGGACCCATTGGTCCCTGCCCTTCACCTACCTGTAACGCCCCTAAATCTAGTATTTAGGGGCACCCTGAACCTTCCTTCCCCAGATGCCAAAATCCGAAGAAGAGCTAGAAGAAAGAAGGCCTGCCCTGCAGCTGCTAAGAAGAGAAAGACACAAACTGCTTTGGCCCCAGACCTACCGGCCTGTCGACCCTCAAACCTGCTCCTGCTCCAACCCGGCATCTCTTGTGGCCAGCAACCTCCCAAACCCTGGAGGACCTGGCTACCTTTTGATTCTAAACCCCTGGGACTCTCCCTCCTGCTCTCCGAACTTCTCCTTCATATACACAGTTTCGGAAAGATCTTAAAACCCTGTTATTTGAGCAAGCTTACACTGTCTAGCCCTACTGCCGACCGCTACTGCATCACTTAAAGCGCCATGAAACCGCATGGTATACGTGCGCTTAATAAATGTTTTTAAATTCAAATTTTTTAAATGAGTAGAGGCTCTACTCAAAATCTACTTCTAATCTCTGGCAGCAGCCCGGAACCGCGAAGCCAGCACACTCTACACCAGCCAAGCCTGGCCTGTGCCGAAGTGAACAAAGACCCCGAGGACGACCCCACGGCGACTGTGACCCCGAGTCCAGCGCCTAAGGACCTCCATCGACACTCCTGAAGAAGCCTGCCGCCTCAGAACAAGGTGCCCCCCCAACCGCGATCAACAGAGGGTAAGATTTCCCGACACCGAAAGGCACCCCGGCGCCCCGCGGCCCCCTGTGCCCAATCACGGGGTACCTACCTATCCTCCAACTACCCAACTTACCTCTCGAAGTGGTGGTGGCACCTGAAGAATCTTCGTCCCCGAGCTTGCAGTCTTTTTCTAAACCGGAGATTTCCCATTGAAATCAATTGAGCGCCCGAAGGCTCAAAAGCACCCTGCACCCAGCCGCCAGAGTGGCCCTGGCAGTGCAACCTCTAAACCTATCTACTTCCCCACTTGCCCTGAGTAAGTGACCAGGAGCCCAGCTCCCACAGCCGCGTGACCAGCTAGTCAGCAGCCACCAACCAAGGCCCCCCTACCTCCCATAGGATAACATTGGGCCTAACTCTCTCTGCGCCCGGCCGCTCTTGTGCCGCTGAGGGTGAACCAACTGTAACTACCTGACCCTGGGGGCCCCTGAGTCTATGCCCAGAACCTCAACTCTGCCAGTCGAGTACTTACCTTTAAACCGAAAACTCTATTTTCTTCATAGGGTAACATTGACTGGCTTTTTCCTGAAATTTCTTCTAAGTGTGGACTTTTCAAATCTTAAAATATTCACCAAAAATCAGCCGAGTAACGAAAACGAAAATACTCACCTGCTCTTAGGTGAGCTCCCAGTGCTGGATCTTGTTGCCCAGCACTGACTCTGAAAAATACTTACAACTGTACTTACCAGTAACCCAATTTTCTCCCATAGGAAATCATTGACTGTTTTTCTGTGAAATGTCTTTTAAGTGTCAATTTCTGCAATCTTTTTAAATATTCTTTAAAAATCATATAATATCTGAAAACGTAATTACTTACCTGTTTTGGATAAAGGTCACAGTACTGAGTCTAGGCACCCAGTACTGGATCACAAAAGTAACAAGAACATACTATACCTGCAACTTGAATGTTCTGCCATAGGGAATCATTGACTGTTTTCTATGAAATATTTTCTAAGTGTCAACTTTTAAAATGGCAAAATATTGTCTAAAAATCATCACAGTAATTAAGTCGACTTTTATCACTTGCTTCAAAGTACTGACCCAGGACTGAATCTAGGATCCAGTCCTGGAATTCCAAAAGTAATCCTAAAAGTAATCTGTGGCAAATAACTTGAAACGTCCATTGAACTCAATGCATTATTGTGTTTAGAATTGTGTTGCCTATTGCAACCACTTGTAACTTTCTACAAAAGTCAATTGCATATTGCAAAAGTATTAATATAAAGCATCTCGTTCTGAGAAAGTATATTTTAATACCTATTGTTCGTTCTAAAATAAAACAAGCATATATTTCTTTTTTTATATAAACCATTGGCCTAGAGTTCAGTTATTGAGTGTGAGACCATTTGCTGGCTGAGTGTGTGCAACAAATGCTTTACACTGTCCTCTGATACTGCCTTACTGCTCGACCAAGCTACCACTTTAGAGAGTAAGGTTATATCTAACTTAAGCCTCTGCCAAACCTCTGGGGACTGTGGACTCTGTACACCCTGTACCTATTTGGGAACAGTATATACAGAGCCACTTTCTCACAGGGCTCAGCTTCCTCAGCCTCTGGCAACTCTAGGCCAGGCCACGCTTCAGGGACCAGGGCTGCCGGGCATGAAGATTGGGTGACTCTTTTCATGCTGGGTGAGCAGTCGCTTCTGAACAGGAAAGCAGATCAGTGGGAAAGGGGGATGTATTAGTTGTGGTGTGAGTAAACAGAGCCACCTGCTTCTCCTTCACTGCGCAGCTTCTGAGGAACAGCAAGTTTAGAATAAAGATCTTGGTTTGTGTGTGAGATGGGGGCAGAGAGCGGGGCCTTTATTTGGGCCACCGGCCTTCCCCGCATTGGGGTTGGGGTATTTTGCGGCACCCTGGCTTCGAGATTTTCTTGGATTAACAGTTTTTTTGGGCAGTGCTATTTAACGCAAACTCCACTAGAAAGTATTTGAGTGCTTTACATGTGCACTAGTTAATTTACACAAGGTCATATTAATTTCTTTTACAAGGGGAAATTAAGTGATTACTAACTTGCAAACACAGAACACTTCTGATTTGAGCACAACATTACGTACTTTTTAAGGAAAAAATGCCTATATTTCAGCTTTTGCCTGGGTAACCATAAAAGGAGGGTTGTAGCATCGCTTTACTAAATTGTGGCTGACTGCAGTCCTCCACATCAAAGAAAGAACCTAAGACCAGGTAGTTGTTCTACAAATAGATTGCACTAGCAACCCCTTAAAGGGGAAACCGTATGCGCTGCTCCCACAAATCCCCCCCCCCCTGCCCCCCCCCCCCCTCCGGAGACTTTCCTGCCAACTGATAGCAGTGAATGCACTGCTGGCTTTAGCAGTGGCAGTGCCCAGTGAAGCAATTTTTTGAGGCGCCTGTCATTGATGTCCCGATTGACCTTCTACTCCACCGATTCCCCCACTAACATCCTCCAACAATGCCCCAGATTTAACCTCTGTCTAAACACTTATAAGGTCCCAAAGGCGAGACCTATTGGCTATGCCAATGCTTAAGATTGCCATCCCCATTTTAATCTGTTGTGATCCATTTTCTAAAATGGCTGACTCCCATGTTTCCACAAAACACTTTGTGATATCCCAGTGGGGCCTCACCTCAATCTGGTGCATCCGCATAACTGATGTGAACCCCATCGAAGCCAATGTACAGTTGCCCTTTGAGGTTCCTCACACTGAGGACTGTTCCTCATTGTATCCACATCAGCTTGTCACGCGTGATCCATGTGCACTCTGTCCAGCAGTCGGACGCCATCACCTGCATAGACAAGCTAGTGTTAAGTAAGACTGCTTTCCTCTTGAAAGTTGTAACACCTTTCCACATTCACCAGTCTATCATCCTGCCAACTTCTTCTCTCCTCTTCATCCATCCAAGGAGGGACTACATCACCTAGATCAGAAGAGAGCCTGAGCTTTTACATCAATCACACCAGAGTCCATAGGGTGGATGGTTAGCCCTCTGGATTTAACAGAGACACAAAAAAGAAAGCTGTGAAGACAGATAATTTCCAGATGGATCGGTCTTGTTTGGCTGCTTACAAGATGGGCTGCGGGCTTATTCTACCAGAGCTAAAGCTGTCACCACAGCAATGGGGCATGGTGTGCCTGTTCTGGACATTTGCCTAGGTGTGATGTGTGCTTCAGTTCACATGCTCACAGATCACTACTGCATGAATAGCCAGGTCCGTCAGAAGGGGCACTTTGCCCATTCGGTCCTGCAAGATTTCCTGGTGTGAGCTATTCTACAGACCCACTGCATGGTGAGCTACTGCTTTTGTTATCCATTAGCTAGGTGACGAATCTGCGGATAGGAGTATCCATCAGAAGAACAAGTTACTTAACTACGAGTGGCATTATCTTCTGTACGGGGAGCCAGTGGAGTTTCCTGAGGTGGGGTGCGATGTGGATTCATCGGGAAAGACCGAGAAGTCAGGCTGTGGCGTTCTGTATGGTCTGAAGTCTCTGTAGAAGGTGTGCAGCGATTCTTACGCAGAGGGCATTAGCGTAGTCCAGTCTTCTGGTGATGAACGCTTGTGTCACAGTGCATCTCGTGTGTAGGGGTAGCCACTTGAAGATCTTATGTAGCATGTGCAGAGTGAGGAAGCTGGCGGAGGAGACGGCGTTGAACTGTGATTTCATTGTGAACTTGTTGCCAGTGATGATTATGAGGTTTCTGGTGTGGTTGGAGGTGTAGTGGTTGCGGGTCCTAGATCTGATGGTCACCAGGAATCATTCCATGTTTTGCTACTATTTCCAAAAATCAGTACTTTCGTCTTGTCTCAGTTTAGCTGCAGGGAGTTGTTCTCCATCCAGTCGGCAAAGTTGTCATGCATCTGTGGAAGTTGGTTCTGGTGGGGTCGTTGGTAAGAGAGAGAATGAGTTGGGTGTTTGTGTAGGAAATTGTTTTGACCGTGGGATCTGATCATGTTGTCTAGTTTGGTCATATAAGCATTGAAGAGCAGGGGGCCGAGATCTGAACCCTGGGGGACACTGCAGGTGATCTCATTGTGTTTAGAGATGAAAGATGTGAGATGGATTCTCTGGGTTCTTCAAGTGAGGAAGGAGGTGATCCATCTGAGCGTGTCCCCTTGTATACTGAAGTGGTGGAGTCCTTTGATCTGTGTGTGTGTGGGATATGGTGTTGAAGGCTGCTGAAAGGCCAAGGAGGATCAAAGCTGCTGTTTTTCCTTGGTCGAGGAGGGTTTGGATCTCGCGGCTGCGATCAGGGCAGTTTTGGTGCTGGGATTTCTGCGGGAGCCGGATTGGGAGGCATAGAGGATCTGGTTCTGCTCCACGTGTGTCATGAGCTGATTGTTGATCTTTTTCAGTACCTTTGCTTGGAATGGGAGTAGGGTGATTGGACGGAAGTTTGTTTGCTGGGGTCGGCGTAGGGTTTTAGGAGTAGTGGGCTCACTTTGGGGCGTTTCCAGACATCGGAAAATGTTGCGGTGGTGATAGGTTTTGAGTAGGGTGGCGAGTTCCTGGCTGATCCTTTGGTTTCCGAGGTAGAAGCTGTGGTACAGGCATGAATCTGTCGGACCTCCTGAGTGGATGGATTTCATGGTGGAGGTGGTGTCCTGGATGGAGAGGATGTTCCAGGTGGTCAGTATGTGGGTTGTGTCGGTTACGGTGGTGGCCTATCTGTCGAGGAAGCCCCTAGGTGTGGGTTGGGGATTGAAGTTACTGTACATGGTTGCGATCTTGTCGTGGAAAAAGTTGGCCAGGTAGTCTCAGCTCCTGTTAGGGTGTGATGTTTTCGCTCGCATCCGGGTTGGAGAATTCCTTAACAATTTTGAAAAGTACCTTGGTGGTGTTGGCGCTGGTTTTGATGCGTGTGGCAAGGGCTGGCTTTGTTGCCCTCAGCAGCTGGTGGTAAAGGTTGAGGGAGGTCTTAAAGTCTGCCCAGTCGGAGGTGTCCTTGCTGGTGTGCAATCTCTTCTCCAACTGTTTGCGGTCTAGTTTCGCTGTTCTGAGTTTTTGGGTGAACCAGCTGGCTTTTTTGGAGGATTTTCTCTGGGTGTTGCTCTTGATGGATACGATGCGGTCTGCGCAATTGGTGATCAAGGTGTTTAAGCTTTTCACTCCCTATTCGAGGTTGGTGGCAGTAACAGGGTTAGATGTTGGGGGTTTTCGCCTAGCTGGTCTCAGAGATTTTGATCCATCTCTGGTAGGGGGTGTTCGTCATCTTGGGGGTGGTTGTATGGGGGCTGGAGATGCTCAAGTGGACGATGGAGTGATCTGTGACATGGCTGTATTTAAAGCGGTTGCTTGAGGTGAAAATTGGGTCCAGCGTGTCGCAGAGGAAGATGTAGTCCTTGGAGTCTAAGGCTTGAGGCACAATTAAGTCTGTGATGGTGTTGAAGAAGCTGGAGCGCGGGTCTGGGGTTCTTTATGCAAGGGTACCTCTAATGGTTGTCTTGTCATCTGTTTGGAGCTCAAAGTTGAGATGTTCCATGGGGGTGGGGGTATTTGCGATGGTGTACTGTATGGCCTCTTTGTGGATGATTGCTGTTCCTCCTCCCAGCTTGTTGGTGCAGTCCTAGTGAGTGATTTTATATCCATCGGGGATCGCTGGGGCGATGTGGGTTTGAGCCAAGTCTCAGGGAGTTAGACTAGGTCGGGTGCAAGGGTGGCGATGAGGTCCCATAATTCAGTGGGATGCTTGCATAGTGAGCGTGTGTTGAGAAGGGCACATGCACTTTTTTTTTATTTAATCAGGTGATGTCTGTGGTGTGTTAGGCGTGGGGCTGGTTGGTGGGCTTGTGTGCGCAGTAGCAGGTAAAGTAGCAGTGGGTGCTGGTGAAAGGTGCTACCGTGGAGCATGGGTTGGTGCAGTGGCAATGTTTGTTGCGGATTCGAGGGTGTAGAGCTCAGCAATGATGTAACTTCGGGGGACACGAGGGCCGGGATTCGTGGCACTGGGCGCGGTCCAGTCACAGACGGTAAAGCAAAGCTAGTCTTTGTACCAAATTACAAATTGTTCCTGAGGGTCTCCAAGAATGCCTGGAGGACCAATGGAGCCATTGTACAAGAAATTGGAATGGTGTGATCTTAGTGAATAAATAGGGACCCACATTGATTCAAGGGTAGTGTTGCATCACCCTGAAGGAGTTCCTTCTCAATAACCACAGAAGGATCAAACCATTTTCAAAGGTTCATCATTGTGGGGCTAGGGATTCCACATGGGCAACCAGATAATTTGTTGTCCTCTGAATCAGTGATCTTCTAAGAATTATACCAGATCAACATTTTAGAAAAGTGCCAATTTTTATATGGTCGCCCGCATTTTGTGCCTGGTATTTGCTGCAGCTTTGACTGAAGTGCACTGGGTTCCTGCTAGCCAGGTCCTCCGCGACTGTGTTCTTTCCCAAAAACAAGGTAACGGTGCCGTTCTTCCACAGTTGGTAAGCCCTTTAGCCCCCTGTAAGTCCATAGTAAATGGTACCCCTGGTACTTAGGGCACGGGTACTAAAGAGGGTCCCTAAGGGCTGCAGCATGTATTGTACCACTCTAAGGGATCCCCCTTCTAACTCATACAGGCTGCCATTACAAGCTGTGTGAAATGGTGCACACAAAAGTAAAAACAGGACATGGCACTGCATGCAATATTTGTAAGGTCCCTCCCCCGCCCCCCCCAACCCCTCGCCACAGCAGGCCTTACAGCCCTAAGGCAGGGTGCATTTTATTACATGTGAGGACATATCTGCATGAGCAGATATGTTCCTGTGCTATCCAGTTCAGTTGCTGGATAGTACAAGTGCATAGGGAAGCCATTTTGAGTACATGTACTGGGCACTGGTCATTGCGAATTCCCCAGCTAAATGATGGCTTTGCTGAAACGTATAGTGTTTGGTTTCAAACACCTCATCTTAATAAATCTGTACTGATGCCACTACTAGATTTGATATGCACTCACAGGGCACCTTAGAGGTGCCCCCTGAAAACCTACCAACCTCTAGTGTGCTGGCTGACTAGTAATGACCAGCCTGCCACCACAGACACGTTTCTGACCCCTAGAGGTGAGAGCCCACGCTCTTGGAGAACAGAAATAATGCCTGCTCTGGCCGGAGGTGGTCACCTCATCCAAGCAGGATAGCTAATAATCAGCATATATCAGTCAGGAAGGAGGCTTCAAAGGCATCTGCCACCTTTGATGTGCAACCCCGTATTCCCCCAGATAGGGAAAATGGCAACCTCTGCCCATGGCCCATTTGGCACCAGGACAGGTGGGGAAAATTAGCTAGTCAGGAGGCATATTTACTATCAGACTAGTTATACCCCTAAGATGGGCTACCTGAAGTGAACACAAAGTAGAATTCCACCATCTTAAATTTTGGCTTAATCAGATACTGGGTCAGGGTCATTCCCACTCCCCACAGGAAGTGGTCATATAGGGGATGTAGACACCCCAAAGGTAAGGATCCCATTGGGTACTACCTTATACCCCTAACTTGAGTACTTAGGTGGCACACCTAACACCTGAAACTCCGATTCAATGGACACAAGAAGAGGGCGGGAAGAAGTGAAAACCAAGGACCAGCTGCAAACCTTTTTGCCGCCAAACCCTGATTCCTGTCCCGACAACGGTGATAAACCTACTTGTCCTGCTGCTGTGCATCTGCCAAGAACTCCGGTGGGCTGCTAGCACTTTGCAAATTGCAAGCAATCTCCCTTGGAGTAGAGGAGCTTCTTCCGACAGCTTGCAGGCACCAAACAGTAAAGTCTGGTCTACTGTTCTGCCGTCCCTCAGTTCTACTGATTCAGCAGCCGCCCAAGAAGAGGTCTCTGTGCTCCAGAAGGTCGGATCGGTTTCCCCAACAAGTGAGAAGACGCCAGAACCAACTGGAGCTGCACAGCACTAATACCCGGGGTACCGGACCCCTGGCAGCAACCAAAGCCTGCTTGAGTTCAAACCAGACTCCAAGGCGAGCAGCCATTGAGGGAGGTCAGTGCTGCAGAGACCCACTTCGAGAGTGGCTTAGCTGTCCTGTTTTCTATCTCCTCAGCCAACAAGGCCGACACCCATGAGTGCCTGTGACGCATTAAGCCAGCCGACCTAACCACTCTACACATGAGCGCCTCAACTTGGGTTTTCGAGAACTGACTCTGCTTCTTTCATCCTAGGGCCCTCTCTAGCCGGTCCCCATTTGGCTGCTTCTGGACGTGTCCCCAAGTCCCCCACTGTAGCCTGTTTCTAGGTGCTCTCCCACTCCTTTAGTGCAGCGTGCAAAGCTACCAACCCGACCAGCACCTCTGCACCTGGATGCTTCAGGGCAGGTAAAGACTAAATGCTAGTGGTTCTTTGGACCTTAGCCTCATAACCCCTTAAGTCCTGTAGGGGACCCCCATAAACCTTTTGCAAGTAATTGTATGCAGTAATTGACTTTTTTCCTATAGGAAAGCATTGCCACGGAAGGACTCATTTAAGTGAACATTAAAAATCTACATTTTTGAAAAGTACTTGCGTAATACCAAAGTTCTTGGTGTTAAAATGCATACAAAAATAAGTGTTATTTTTCTAAATTGGTCTTGCATTTATTCTCGAGTCTCTCTTATTATTGCTCTCTGAGTACAACAAATGCTTAGCACTACCCTCTGATAAACCTTAACTGCTTGCCCACACTACCACAGAAGAGAGCATTTGGGTTTGTTAATTGTGCCTCTGTAAGCCAATAGGGGGTCACCTGGATTTTCTGCAGAGGTACCTCATTTTGGTACACTATATAGAAAGACCACTTCCTGCAAACAGGTTTTAGATCAGGGCGGTCAAACTAGCTGTCTTGACTTTCCTTGAGCTAACAGTTTTGAGTTGATAATTCTCCAGGTGGCAGTACATCCAAAATGTATTACTTAACCACGTAAGGAGGCCCCAATTTAGGGTACGCTTCATTGGCGCCTAGTTGATCAGGTCCTTGCTCTGCTGAGGAACAGTTACATCTCCGCAATTTATCTCTACTCTAGAACCTTAAACTTGAATGAGCATATTAAATACCTTCTTGGGCAACATTTGTGGGTCTTACACCGGTAAGTGCTTTGTGATATTTTTAATGCAAGGCCCACTTGCTCAGAAGGAAATGCCAAAACTGTGCTTACAGATTTCAATTACCTATGCCCAAAGTGAATACCCTGTTATCAGACTCATTAAAGTTGTTTCCTACTCCTTTTCATTTATCACTCTACTTCCCAATTTAATATTTTTCCGAAGGATACTAAAAACTTCAGATTGCTCACCTCAGAATACCCACAAAGCCCCAGACTATATTGGGAGAATTTTGCTCATTTGGTTGTCTCCTTGCAGCTCCACTCTGGCTTTCTGCTTGTGCGGAAGTGACAAAGTGGAGAAGCTTATAAGAATCATGTGCGTGCTGACTCCTTTTCTCCATGCCATTCGATGCAGATCGGGAGGTTCTCTCCCGTAATCATCTGACTATTTATTATATTTCAGCATCCAGTGTTCCAAAGAAATATGTCCCTCCTAAAATGACCGGCTTCCAGCCATTATGGTATTGCTGAAAACATTGTCAGTCACTGACATCCACGACGTGTCAATGGTGTCTGGATTCAGGACGCCACATAGTTGTGAGTAAAGTGTGCCCTCATGCACCTGAAGGTAGTCCCGAACAGGTGGCAGAGTTCTATGTCGCTGAATATAAGAAGTGGAGACCCTCATGCAAGCCCTGCTTCAGCTCATGGGTGTGGGAGCGGGCCTAGTCTTGCTTCTGTAGGAGTTCAAGAGGAGAGGTCTACCTTCATAGTCTAAGGCCTCCGATAAGTGCAAGTCTAAATGCAAACGTAAAAAATTCGCTGCAGACCTTGCCCCATCCCACCACTCATTGTCCAAGGAAAAGGCACAAGTCTGACAGGATGTTTTGTATGTTTTTTTAGCTGTCCCAGAGATCGAAGCTGATCTCCGTGCTGAAATGTGTAACAATAATTGCTGAAAGAATCAATAATGTACTCCAATTCTAATTATTTATTTAAAATAATTCTTAAAACCTAAACAAATTGTTTTGGAATCCTTTAAGTGCAAACTTATAAAGTGCAAATTCATATGATCACCAGTGTATTTCAAAACAGTGATTTCCTAGTCACATTGGTATCATTTCATTGTTTTAAAAGAACAAATAGAAATACAATTAAAAACAATCACAAGTAGAGAGAATGTCGACGCCGCGTTACGGCAAAAAGTTTGATAGTTCTTCGCCTTCTTCAGGACAGAAGTTATTTCAATTTATCAAATTATAATGAGACCCAAAAGAAGTCTTCTCTTGCTTGGAATAGCAACAATAGCCGATGGAAGAGAACTGTGTTCTTCTCCCATGATCCACTGATGGTGGGAATCGATGTGTTCTATAAATTAAACACGACACACATTGTTGATTAATTTCTCACGCTATACAGTCAATCCAAATGTATGAGGTAGAGAGTATCTATGATAAAAAGGAGTCACAAAGACAACTTATTTATTATAGTGTTACCTGCGATGGAGTTGCCGGATGGCACTGCGTTGCCATGCAGAGTGCTTGTCCTAAATATCTGCCAGGTTGCGACATTAATGGCGGTACACCTGTTCACAAAGCATTACTTCCTTGTCAACTAGGTCCATCGGGAAGGACAATTTAGGCAATTCAGTGCAGTAGGACTTTTTGAGCTGGGTCCCCTGCTCAGACCCTCCACCTTGAGTAGGAACAGTTTTGATTTCTATTACCAGGTGAGGAATCTGCAGTTAGAGGGATCCAGCAGAAGAACCAGTTACTTGCCCTTGGCAATGCTCTATCTGGTGGATACTTTATTCAAGCACAGTTTTCTCACCACCCTCGCACCCCCATATCTTGTGGAGCAGCCTCTTTCATGTGAAAATGGTTCTAAGTTATTTATTGGCACACTAGTACGGTCAGTTGTTTACCGCACCGCGTCTGATGGTGCAGAAAGAGTTATGCAAAAATGTGATGTCCGCTTTGGAGCATGGTGCTTATATGCTGCTGTGAGGTGGTATGGAGCAGCACAGAGCTGTGTGGCACCACCTAGCTGCGAGCAGGAGTATTGCTGAGTTTCTAGTTCCAGTCTGGCGCATAGGGGACTGTGTTAGGGCGAGGAATCTCTGGTTAGATAGTCTTAGTAAGAAAGTGGCTCTGTATATACTGTACCCAAGTAGGTACAGGGTGTACAGAATCCACAGTCCCCAGAGATTTGGCAGAGGTTAAAGTTAGATATAACCTTACTCTCTAAAGTGGTAGCTTGGTCGAGCAGTAAGGCAGTATCAGAGGACAGTGTAAAGCATTTGTTGAACACACTCAGTCAGCAAATGGTCTCACACACTCAAGAACTGAACTCTAGGCCAATTGTTTTGTATATAAAAACATATAGTTGTTTTATTTTAGAACCACAAGTAGGTATCAAAATACTTTCTCATAATGAGATGCTTTAGTTAAATACTTTCAATAAGCAATAGACTTTTAAATGCAATAGTTACAGTTGTTGCAATAGTCGACTTTGATCTGTAGTAGGAGGCAAGATGGCGGCTGCGGTGTGGGCTGTGTGAACAGCTCTGTCCCCCGGCTCCGCCTTCTTTGGAGAAAAGAGAAAACATGCTGACCGAGGATTGAATCTGTTGCGTGAAGCTGTGCCTTCTTCTGAGCAAGAGTACTTACCAAATCCTGCTGTTAGAGGAACCTGCTGCATTTCAGCGATTTTGGCGGTTCGAATTTGGAGTCAGCCCGGCTGACGCAAAGGTTTCGGGTCTCAGCGGTGTATGCACTCCGTTATGGAGATTACTGTTTGCTTGGCCCAGCTTCCGAGACGACGAACGCAGCTTGCTAACGGATGCTGCTTGATGTGTTTGATGTGTTCCGGTCCCGCGAGCGCTTCGTCCTGTGGCGTCTCCTTGGATCATTGGCGGGAATCCAGTTCTCGGTTGTCCGCGGGAGCGGCGGGCCTCGAGGAAGTAGGAGAATGCCGCAGAGAGCCCAGAAAGTACAAACGAAGATTCAGACCCGCAGTGTAAAGGTAAAGCTACCTATGGAAGGGAGACTATCTCCAGTAAAAAGTGCTGTAATCGAACCTATACTTTCAAAAGAACATGAATCTATTGACGGAGCGGATAATGGTTTGGGTGCTCAGACATGCAAAAACTTACTTATACCTGTGCCTCAAAGTTCCTTAAAACAGAGCGCTCTCCCGCTACATAGTTTTTTTGATAAAAAGTCATCTAAGCATACTGCCACTGTATCTTCAACTCTTGCTATTATGGCGGCTGACTCGGTTCAAGCTCCTAATTGTAACAATGTTGCAGTAGCTGTTGGGATGCTTGAGGCTACAGATACAACAGTAGCAAGTGCTGACTCCAGGGTCCGGGACCCACAAAGCATTATGGCTGATGAAGTTCAAGTTCAAGCTGACTTGCTGCAGGGCATAATGATCGGTGAGCCTTCTGTTGATAAAGATACCAATTATACAGAGGAAAGTTTAAAGATCCAAGAGGGTTTGGAAAACTTCTATTCTTTGTCGGATCATTCGTCTGATGAGAGTGCAAGCGAAAGGAGGGGCTGGGCGGAGAATAGTGAAGAAAACAGCTTTTCGGGTGAAGATGAAGACGAAGAGGCTGGTCAATCATCTTTAAATTCACCCAATGATAGTGTTGCCACATTGAAGAAACGTAAGAAGAGGAGCTCTCATAACTCTGCCCCTAATAAATCTACTCTCAAAACTGTCGAATATTATGCCTGGCTCTCTCGTTGAAAAGAATTTAGAAGCTCAGACTGGGGTTATAAGTACAGAGAGGTCCGTTACTACTTCAGATGGGAATTACCTGGTGGAAACGCCTTCTGAAATAACTTTGTCTACTATTTATGACACTATGATGGCTCATCGGGCAGAAACTAAATTGGAAAACCTCCGTACTCAGGCTACTTGTACAAAACTGAAAAACACTGTTCGCCGTGCGATCAAACTTTCCTCCGAAACAGCGGATAGAGTGACTGAAGCTGAGGCTCGTATTTTGGCTCTGGAAGAAGAGACGAAATCTCAGAAGCAAGAACTTGAGGCCGTTAAAGGCCTTAGGGATGACCTTTCCTTTAAAATATCGGATCTTGAAAATCAGGCTCGCAGGAATAACTTGCGATTTCTTGGAATTCCGGAAAAGAAAGAGGGAAGCGATGTTAGACAATTTGTGATCGGACTTTTGAATGAGGCTTTTCCTGATTTAAAAGCGTGGGACTGGTCAAAAGAGGTCCAAAGGGCTCATCGCTTTCCCTTCTCTATTAGAAAGCCACAGCAGGGTGAAATAGAGTATCCTCGTGCAATTCTGGTTAGCTTTAATAATTTTTTGGCGAGGGAGGAAATCTCAACCCTAGCTAGACCAGATAAAAAAGTAACTGCTAAAGGATGCACTTTTTTTTGTTCGGCCCGATTTTTGTCAGGCAACGGTGACCCAGCGGTGGCATCTCAGACAGTTAATTCCAGATTTTCAGAAAAAAGGAGCCACTGTGTATCTTCAGAATCCGGCTAAACTAAAGATTTTGTGGAAAGGGCAAACTAAATTATTTTTTTCTGAGATCAAGGCCAAAGAATTCTTGCACACACTTTAATAACTTAAGTTATTTTTGGCACGACTTCACACAATTCTATACTTAGTCAAGATTCAATCTCTCAAGAGATTAGTATTATAAATGTTTTCTTTTTTTTTGTATTCTTTGTTCTTTTTATTTTTAATAGACGCGGAGTCCGGTGAACGCAGTGCTTCATCTCACAGGAACTGAGAGTTCCTGAGTCTCATGTGTTGGGGAGGGGGGGGCGGATCGAAGGTCTTGTACCTGGGGGTGTGGGGGGGGGTGTGTAGGTGGTGGGGTTTGGGGTGTAAAGCAGCAAGAATGGTTGACCTAGGCATTATAAATTTACAAAGACTGATTTTCACAAGTTGTTTGAGTTATAGGAGTATCCTAATGCTGAGAAATTTATTATTCACAATTGTTGTTAGGACTACAAGATGGGAAGAAAAATAAAAATTTGTTCGTTAAATATTAATGGCCTGAATGATTATAAGAAGATCGGGGTCCTACGACATTTGATTCAGTTGTTGAATATCGATATTCTTTGTCTTCAAGAGACACATATTTCTTGGGCTAAGAGGGACTTGTTAAAAAGATTGGGCCTTGAGCTTTTAGTCTGTTCTAAACAAATGGGAGCTACAAGAGGAGTAGCTGTTCTTATAAAACAGGGTATTGGGAAGTGCGGTAAAACGCTAGGTGACAAATGGGGTAGATGGGGAAATGTGCAAATTATTATTGACGGGGTCGAATTTACAGTTTGCTCATTATACGGTCCTAATCTAGACGATAAAGAAATGTTTAATTTTATCAATTGCGAATTAGCCAATTGGAATCAGCCTCTAATTATATGTGGTGATTTTAACATTAATATTGTAGCGAATTGCAATATAAGGGACACCTGAAACTATCAAGGTCGGAAGATTCTATCTTATAGAGCTCTTAGGAATTTAGTTTTGGGGAACGGATTGATAGACGTCTGGAACAAGCTTAGACCAACAGAGCCAGGTTTTACTTATTTCTCTGCGCCACATCATAAATTTGTTCGTTTCGATTATTTTTTTATTTCTCCCAATTTTTTTGAAGATTTAAGTATAGAAGTGTTACCACAAATTATTTCTGACCACAACCCTATCGCTCTAAAATTTTCAATTCCCTCTATTGAGCATCATAATAAGAGGCAATGGTCGTTTCAAAGGAACTTATTGCTAGACCAGGACTACTTATCTCATATGGATGGGATCATTAGAGAATTCTTTTCTAATAATAATGAGTCTGCATCGATACAAATAGTCTGGGATACCTTTAAATCAATTATCAGAGGCGAGACTTTGAGTTTCTCGCAACATCGCTTAAAGAAAAAACAAGCTGAATTTAAGGCTGCTTTGGATAAAATAACTCTAGCAGAAATAAATTTAGCTTCTTGTATTGGAAATGGTTTTGGTATCCAGGAAGCTCAACAAACTGTATCTTTGGAGCGCTCGGTCGTTTATTCCTTTCTGGCAGAACAGGTTGCGGCGAAATATAAATTATTTAAAAAAGATTGTTATGAATTAAGTGAACAGACTGGTAGGATTCTAGCTCAAAGGCTGAAACAAAAAGCAGCTATTACTGAAATCTTTAAAATAAATGACCAAAATGGTGTAGCTCAAGAGACTACCTCTGGTATATTAGGGGCATTTCGGGATTTTTATCAATCCCTATATAACAAGTCGAATGATGGCACTAGTGTAAGGAGTGATGTGTTTAATTATCTTTCAAGTTTAGATAGTTCTTCCTCCCTCACTGCAGCACAAAGTCTAATACTATCTGCCCCAATTACTTGGGAGGAGATAGAAGAAGCCATACTTGGTCTAGCTACGGGTAAAGCGATGGGTCCGGACAATATCCCTTTAGAATTTTATCGTACATTTCGTAATGTTTTGAAATCTGAGTTATTAAAAATTTTTCAAGAAGCTTTCTTTGGTCGATCCCCTCCCTCTTGGTCATTAGCAACTATAGTTGTATTTAAAAAAAAAAGGTAAAGAAGCCACGGATTTAGGGTCGTACAGACCAATTTCTTTACTAACCTCTGATAGTAAGATTTTTTCCAAAATACTAGCAAACCGACTGAAAGACTTTATGCCCAATTTAGTTGCAAAATTTCAACATGGTTTTATTAAAAAAAGATACAACGGACCATATTAGAAGAATCATCACCCTTCTAGACTGGGCTCAGGCTTCGGGATCCCCAGTCGGTGTGGCATTACTGGATGCAGAAAAGGCGTTCGATAGGGTCGACTGGGGATTCCTTTGGTCTGTCCTAGCCTGGAAGGGATTCCCAATCGAATTTATAACAGCTTTGAAAGCTTTATATATTGATCCTAAGGCAAGCATACAAATTGCTTCTGATATCTCCACAACACTATCAATTACGAGGGGGACAAGGCAGGGGTGTCCCTGTTCCCCCCTGTTATTTGCACTATATATAGAACCATATTTACAAAAAATTATGCGAGATGGCAACATTCCCCCAGTGATGATCCATCAAATAGGGTATAAAATTTTAGCTTATGCTGACGACGTTGCGATAGTGACTTCCGATATTAATCAAGCTTTTCCTAAGATTATAGAAACAGCTACTGAATTTGGTTCATATTCTGGTTATAAATTAAATATTTCAAAAACACAGATGATTCATTCGGCCGTTGGCTTACCAATTGGTCTGACATTATCTGAGACGGCTTTGTATCTAGGCGTGATCCTGTCACCGAAAGTAGAAGATATAGTGGGGCTTAATCTTGACCCATTACTCGTCTCCACGAACAGGTCCCTCGAGAGGTTAGATAATTTACACCTCCATTGTATGGTCGCTCTAATGTTGTTAAGATGCTCTTTTTCCCCAAATTTCTCTATTTTTTTCGGACCATACCTTTACTTTTTCCATCTAGTTTTTTTATTAAATTAGATAGGATAATTTCTAGATTTTTATGGGGATATAAAAGAGCTAGGAGGTCTCTTACTTGGTGTACTTTACCTCCGCTTCGAGGTGGCTGGGGAATCCCGAATTTTCGTTTATATTATTTGGCGCTATCACTTAGATTAATGAGTATCTTAATTTTTCAAGGGATATCTCTGGACGATTTTTTATACCCATCTATATATACAATGATTCTTGGTAGTCAAGCACAAAGATGCCTAGTCCGCTTCTCAGAACCAAGTTACTATAAAAAGACAAGATTTAAAGTAATGGAAACGGCTTTTCAAATATGGAAAATATGTAAACGAAGACTTCGTTTGGATAATAACTTTAATTTCTATGTGCCCTTATTTGACAATCCTTCGCTGCCATTAATATTTTCAGATCATACCATGCAGCGTTGGCAAAATCTTAATATTTGTCAGCTAGGGGATCTTTTTCCAAATGAACAATTCGCAACATTTGCGCATCTTCAACAACAATATAACTTACCTAAAGCAGATTTCTTTAAATACCTTCAAATACGCAGCTTTCTAAACTCTAAAAATTTAGTGAATTCTAATAGAATTAAGAAACATGAGGTATTAGTGTTGTTGGAAACAAAACAGAATTGGGGTGATATATCAGGTCATGATTAATGGTTTAGAAGATAATCTCGAATCATACAATGCAAAATGGCAAAAAGAAATGGGTATTGAAAATATCAACATACTGGATGCTCTAGCTTTGTCTGATCAAGTATTATGTAATGGATCTTTAAAAAGTCAAAGTTTTATGAGTATTTTTGACTTCTACTCCGGCCAGGTTATTAAAATGGAAAGGGAATGTTGGAGATAAGTGTAATCGTTGTGGATGTATAGGCGCAAATTCTATTCATATGTTTTTCTTATGTCCTAAATTATCTCAATTTATTTCTGAGATTCAAGTGTTTCTAAACCAAATTATGAATGTTCCTCTAGTACTTTCAGTTGATCTTGTAATACTTGGCATTCAAGCAAATCCAGTCCGGTTGTATACACGTGCAGAAGGTTTCTTATTTATATCCATGTCGATTTTTAGGTTTTGTATCACCTCTCACTGGCTTGATGCTGATCCCCCCCCTATTCTATCAATGGCAAACTAAATTGTTAAATATATACCAATTAGAGAAAGCTGTGTATCACTTAAAGGGGACTAAAAAGAAAAAATTTGGCCTAAAATTATGGGCTCCAATTTATAATTGGTCACAATGTTAATAATATAATTTATTTAAACCTGCTCTTTGTTATTAATCATGTAAAAAAGCTGCTCAGTTAACTTGTGATTACTTATGTTCTTATGTAATCTATTGGACTTAATGTGTTTGGTCATCTATTGGCTGGCTGCTGTGAAAATCAATTAAAAAAAATGTTTAAAAAAAATGTTGCAATAGGCAACACAAGTTAAACACAATTATAACATTGAGCTCAATGGGAATTTTTAAGTAAAGGCAATATCAATTACTTTGCATAGGTTTTTCTTACTCAGGGCTGGATTCATCCCTGGTGCATCTCCTGTAAACAGTTGAAAGAAATCGTTTTTGTTACACAGGCGATTTTTAAGGAATATTTCTGTTTTTCAAAAATCGACACTTAGAAGAATTTCTGGCAAAAACCAGGCAATGTTATCCTATGGAAGAAAGTTTGGTTATCGGAAAATCGCAGTTATAATTACTTTTCAGGGTCAGTGCTGGGCACCAAGATCCAGCACTGGGATCTCTCCTGGTAACAGGTGAGTAATTTCGTTTTCGTCATTCGGCTGATTTTTTGTGAATATTTCAAAGTTTTAAACTCAACACTTAGAAGAATTTCCCAGTGAAACCAATCAATGTTACCCTATGGAGAAAATGTAGGTTATCGGCTTTCAGGTAAGTACTCGACTGGCAGAGTTACGGTTCTGGGCATAGACTCTGGGGTCTCCCAGGGTCAGGTAGGTACAGTTGTTACACCCACAGCGGCAGCCGGGTGCAGAGAGATTTAGGCCCAATGTTAGTCTATGGATACAGCGAGCCTTTGGTTGGTGGCTGCTAGCAGGCAGGCCACGCGGCTGTGGTAGCTGGGCTCCTGGTCACTCACACAGGGCAAGTGGGGAAGTAAGATAGGATAGATGTTGCACTTCCAGGGGCACTCAGCGGCTGGGTGCTCTTGAGCCATCGGGCACTCAATGTATTTAAATGGAGAAGCTGCAAGATGAACAAAGGCTGCAAGCTCGGGAACGGAGATTCTTCAGGTGCGACCACCACTTATAGAGGTAAGTTGGGAAGCTGTAAGGTAGGCACCCAGGAGTTTGGCACAGGGGCCGCCGGGTGCAGGGGTGCCTTTTGGCGTCGGGAAATCTTACCCTCTGCTGGTCGTGGTTGCAGGGGTCCCTGGTTGTGAGGCTGCAGGCATCGTCAGGAGGGTCGAGGAGGGTCCTTGGGTGCCGTATTCTGGGTCACAGTTGCCGGGGGGATGTCCTCGTGGTCTTTGCACTCGCCGAGCCCGTGCCTGAGTGAACAGAGTGTGCAGGATTCGCGGTTCCTGGCTGGCACCAGGGGTTGTTGCTTGTTTTGAGCAGAACCACTGCTTGTGGGAGTCCCAGTCTTTTAGATGAGCAAGGCAGTCAGGTCCTCTGGGGTTTCCGAAGTTGCTGACCACTGGAGATGCCGGGATTCAGCAGGAGTAGGTTCGAGGGTCGACAGGCCTGTAGGGCTGCGGCCAAGTCAGTTGGTGTCATCCTCTTGTTAGCAGCTGCACGGCAGGTCTTCTTTCTTCTTGTTTCAAAATCGGGATCTGAGGAAGGAAGGTTCAGGGTGCCCCTAAATACTAAATTTAGGGGTGTTACAGGTAGGTAGAGGTCAGGGACCAATGGGTCCCTTCCCTGGGGTGGGTACACCCCCAAGCCTGCCACTCTCCTGTGGGAGGGGGGCAGGAGCCTAGTCCTGATTGGGTAGGGCTCCCCATCTTCAAGATGGCGAGAGCCCGGAGATGTGCTTAACCTCGCCTCCCCCACCTGAGGGGTGCGGTTGGCAGAGGCTGGCACACCCCCTGTCCTTCCTTTAGGTTTCAAGCCAGTCTTCCCGCCAGAGTGGGGGTTTAGAACTGGTAGGGGCCAGATACTGAGTACAACAAGTGGCTTGGAGAAGCTCACAAAGGCGGCATGCCTTTGAAGCTTCCCCTGCCCATCCTGGGGGAGGAAACCTAGCACCTCGCCCAGGATGTGCATTGTTGCAGGCCCACGGGAGCGGATGGCTCTCTACCCAGGGGTCCAGCAACATGTCTACTGTGTGGCAGTCTAGACAACCCCTCAGACCAGACGTGGATTGTAGGTTAGGTTCAGGGGGCATCTCTAAGGTGCCCTCTGTTGTGCATTTTACCTTCAATCCCACACTGGCATCAGTGTGGGTTTAATGTGCAGAGAGGTTTGATACCGAACTTCTCAGTCTTCAGTGTAGCCATCATGGTGCTGTGGAGTTCGTGATGACGACCTCCCAGCACCATATACTCTTAATGGCAGCACTGCACTTACAGTGCCCAGCAATGGACCTGGGTACTGTAGGGGCACAGGGCTCATGTACCTGTACCCACACCATTGGCATAGTGCACCCAGCTAGAGGGGTGGCTGAGGAATGCCAGGGCAATGTGTTTGTGGGCATGGCACACAGGGATGTGTGCCATGTCGGCTCTCTGTTTTGTTCTGCACCAAGACACTCAGCCTGCAAAGGCAGTGTGTGTGTGTGTGTGTGTGTGTGTGTCAGGGTACAGGGCCTCTAAGGGTGGCACAATAAGTGCTGCAGCCCTTAGGGGCCTTCTCTGGTCACAGTGCCCTGGGTGCCTATGGTACCATTTACCAGGGGCTGACATGTGGCTAGAGATGCCAATTGGGTTTAGGCTTCAATGCAGTTTTAGGGAAGGAATACAGGCCCTGGGTACCTGATTGGCAGGAGCCCAGGGCACACTCAGTCAAAGTACATCAGCAATTCAGCAAAAAGTGAGGGCATACCATGCAAGAAAGATGGCACTTTCTCACAGTATTCACAAAATAAGATTTCCAGAGTTAAGTAACATATTCCTCAAGTTCAGTTAGTGCAAAACACCAGTGATTCTCATTTCTACAGAATGAATCGGTCAGTGGTAGTATGCACATCTTCATTTATCCCTCCCTCTCAGGAAATACTTCTGTGGAATCTGGAACAGGCTTATGAGCAAGATTTTACATTTGAGCTTTCCATTTTAGTTTAGCCTCTGAGCAGCCGCAATACATGAGCCTTAATCTCGAAGATGACTGCATCAGTATGTGAGAAAGTGCTCAAAAGCACCCTGCACCCAGCCGCCCGAGTGGACCTGGCAGTGCAACTTCAACTCTAACCTACTTCCCCATTTGCCCTGAGTAAGTGACCAGGAGCCCAGCTCCCACAGCTGCGTGGCCTGCTAGACAGCAGCCACCAACCACGGGCCCCCTGCCTCCCATAGGATAACATTGGGCCTACCTCACTCTGCACCCGGCTACCCCTGTGCCGCTGAGGGTGTAACAACTGTACTTACCTGACCCTGGGAGACCCCTGAGTCTATGCCCAGCACCTTAACTCTGCCAGTCGACTACTTACCCAAAAGCCGATAACTCACTTTTTTTCCATAGGGTAACATTGGCTGCTTTCACTTAGAAATTCTTTTAAGTGTGGAGTTTTTAAGCTTTAAAATATTCACCTAAAATCAACCGAGTAACGAAATCGAGAATACTCACCTGCTATTAGGAGAGATCCCAGTGCTGGATCTTGGTGCCCAGCACTGACCCTGAAAAGTAATTGCGACCATACTTACCGCTAACTCAATTTTCTCCCGTAGGAAACCATTGACTGTTTTTCTGTGAAATTTCTTCTGTCGATTTTTGCAAACTACAAATATTCTTCAAAAATCGTACCAACTGTGAAAACGTAATTACTTACCTGTTTTAGATAGATGTCCCAGTACTGAGCCTAGGAGCCCAGCACTGGATTACAAAAGTAACGAGAACATACTTTACCTGCAACTTGAATTTCCTTCCATAGGATAACATTGCCTGGTTTTTGCTGAAAAAGTTTCTAAGTGTCGATTTTGCAAACTTACAAATATTCGTAAAAAATCGCCTGTATAACCTAAACGCATTCTCTCAACTGCTTACAGGTGGTACACTAGTGCTGGATCCAGGATCCAACACTGAGCTAGAAAAAGTAACAATAACCCCACTTACCTGCTAAGTGAATTTCCTCCCATAGGATAACATTGGTGATTTCGTTAGAAAAAGTTTCTAAGTGTCAACTTTTAAAATGCCAAAATATTGCTTAAAAATCACAACAGTAACTAAATCGTATTTACTCACCTGTTTCGTGGAACTGTCCCTCGTGGAACTGGAGTTAGAAAAGTAATCCTAAAAGTAATCAATTACATTTAACTTGAAATTCCCATTGAGCTCAATGTATTATTGTGTTTGAATTTGTCTTGCCTATTGCAACAAACTGTAACTATTGCATTCAAAAGTCTATTGCCTATTGAAAAGTATTTAACTAAAGCATCTCATTCTGAGAAAGTATATTTTGATACCTATTGTTGGTTCTAAAATAAAACAACCATATATTTTTATATACAAACCATTGGCCTAGAGTTCAGTTTTTGAGTGTGTGAGACCATTTGCTGACTGAGTGTGTTCAACAAATGCTTTACACTGTCCTCTGATACTGCCTTACTGCTCGACCAAGCTACCACTTTAGAGAGTAAGGTTATATCGAACTTTAGCCTCTGCCAAACCTCTGGGGGACTGTGGACTCTGTGCACACTGTACCTATTTGGGAACAGTATATACAGAGCCACTTTCCTATACAGTATTAATAAAACACTAGAATCATTGCACATGATTCTCTTAAGCCTTAAAATGGAACAGGGTCTGTATGTGTTGTCTGGTGAGATGTGTTTACCCAGTAGTTGGATTGAGGAAACTGTACTACCTTATCTTTACATGGCTTAAGCTAGTTTCAGATCGACATTATGGTGCAGTTGTATAAGATTACATATCACAGATATCCTTCATTTGCCATCTTTTTATACAATTGCATGCATTAAAGAATTCCAAATATGCCATAAAAGGTTTTCCTCAGAAAATAGAGCTTATGGATTCATGGGGACTTAGTTTTGTGCTATCACAGTTAATTGAGCATCGGCATAAATGTAATATTCAGTATCTGGTGCAGAATGTTGCCTTTGTACTTGCTGTCACCTCAGTGAGTAGGCTTTATGGTTTTTGCCCCTGTAGTCTTCCTCTGTCATTCCAAAAGTCATTTTAGAATAAAATGTTTATCAGACTAACTCTTTCCTAAAATTGTTCATATTTCTCTCTTGCTGAAGTTGTCTTCAGCAGAAAGATCTTTGCACGCATTTTTAAGGGCTTTACAAGAACCAATGGAAATCAGAATGGATAATTAAGTATGGTTCTCTTTGTACAGCCTCTCCTTCCTTAAGTTAGCGCCTTGTACTGTTGCGTGTTAAAGCTATCTGGCTATTCCAGGGTACACAGATCACTCATTCTACCAGGGATAAAGCAACCTCCGCTGCTTGAATACAATATTTGCCTGCTCCAAATATTCATAAGGCCACCATTTGGAAATCAGTTCATAACTCTGAAAGCTGGAGAGTATCAAGTCTGACTTAAGTGTGGACACTTTGCCCCCCTGGTTGGGCAGGCTTGCATACATATATTCTCTTTGCTTAGGGTCTCTGTTCTGAACATTCTGCTTGTACATGGCGAACACTTATTAATTGATTCTACTTTTTAAGAATATCCTGGAGATCGCCATGATGGATAAGTTACTTAATTGCACTCCCAGTTCTTCATTATTGGCAGTCTCTTTAAATTCACTACCTTCAACCCCCCTCCCTGGAGCAAAGATCGTAGCTAGTATAGGGTCTTCCCCCTTCTTGAGGCTGATTTTCAAAGAGGAGCTTCCTTTCAGGTTAATGTGGATCATGGGTAAGGTTAGAGTAGCAAGAAGCAGTGCCAGTTAATACTACTGTAGCTGCCCACAGATAGGGCAACGGTTTCATGCCTGGTTTTCTGTTGGTGTTATGGTTTTGCAATGTGATCATTTCAGTCTAATGTGCCTTATTTTATCAATTTAATCTAAAGGCGTGTATAAAATATTATTCCAACCAGAGGCTTGTTTCCTGTTTCAAATGATTTACAAAGTTGAATTGTACTGTCGGTTTCATCGCTTGTGGTGGAAAAATAAACCATGGCCATTGTGTGCTCGCTAGAGTGCAACAATAAAGATATAGTATACATAAGGATGTAGCATGCATCAAAAACCATAATCTTGCTCATGGTACATCAAACTCTCAAATGTATATCTGGGATAAAGAATGATACTGTAGACCCTAGTTATGCCTGCATCACACTGTGTACTCGCATGTAGCAAAGACTGGCCCTAATACCCTTTGCTTCCTCTTCGTGTTTTGGACAATTACTGTATGGGTGTGACTTGGATTTCTCTCCTTCAGACTTAATCAAATACATTTAGAGAAGGCTATTTGTGCATCTGCAATGCTCAACAGTTAGTCAAACGTTTGTGGCTAATAACCTACATATGAATTTGCAGCAATTTTGGTATCACCTCTTTATTCACTGTTTAGACTTGCCTAGGCTTGGCGCGTTGACCTCGCAAAATTTACTTCATTGTTCAGAGTTTGATTTTTCAGAATTTGAGGTATTGCTTACTGCTCTACTTATTGAAGAGGTTCCTACATGCTTCCAATGTGTGAAAGAAATGGATTTTTTGTTGGCTAGGTGAGCATCTAACGGGATAGCATTAATCTGCCACATACTTGAGTGTTACGCTGATGGTCAGAAATGACTTACTTTCCTGTTGACTTTGATTTGTCTGGTAATTAGGCTAGAGGGAAAAAGGGATTGCTCCTGTGTTTTTTATAACCATTTATATGCTTTTTCCATCCTTTCATAAAAATGAGAAGTGTCAAAATGTATGCCTTTCTATTGCTTTTGCTTTGAGAAAGACATTGCAGTATAGAGCTTACATCCTTGATAATTAGGATGCTGTGTTTTTTATACCAGGTGTCGTTTGTCCTTGATGGAATGGGATTTTCTCGTTCATTTCTGCTTTTAATAAGCCAAACCTGCGCAAATCATTTGAAATTGAAAATGAAGGAATAATTGTGGTGCTTAGGGATAACATTGGTAATATTAATGTCTAAATGTAAGTGTTTTAGAAAAGATTATATGGTGGTTCTATAACACTTTCATACCTTTTATCAATACTCTGAGGCACTTTCCAGATGTTCAGGTGAGTAAAATACTTAAGAGAAGGGTTTGTGAGGTCCAGAGTGTGTGCTCTGTAGTGGTAGGTAGTAATTACTTATGCATGTGTTGAGCAAATGATGGTGAAGGTGGGATCGATCACACACAGCATATAGAAAACCAGCTGTGCATTGTGGCCTGAAAGATTGTCCTGTGGTCATGAAAATCCAGATCTTCATTTTTTATTTTTTATTCTGTATTCTAGTTGATGGTCCCTATTATCTTTAGGAGTATATTTCAAAGCCTATGTATTTGAATTGAGAACAAGCTTTCACCTAGGTGTTTTATTCCGTGCAGGAACTTAAGTCTTGGATCTATTCTTGAACTTGGGTTTCCCTTTGGTTGTATTATCTGAATTTGGAGTTTATAAAGGTTGGCTCCAGCCAATGGATTGCCTGTCTTGCAATGTGTAATGCTTTGAAGAATAACCTTTATGCCAACAGAAGTAAGAAAGTGGGTGTAATGTGGTTCTGTCTATTTAGGTTAAGGAGTTTTCTGGTTGCCACATTCTGGACTCTTTGTTGCTTGCTGTTTTATTTTCTGCAGAGTCTAAGATGGACCCTGTTTGCATAGTCTAGCTGGGATGTTACGATGGTAAGTATTCTCATTGTATAGAGTTTTGAATCTCTGATCTGTCCACTTGTCACTTGAGTAGATGTAATTAAAGGCTGTCCAATGCCCAGAGGCCAAGAGGATATAGGGTTGTGATTTTGCCAGGACCCATGAGTATTTATTTTTTAGGTGTATTTTTTGGGATGATTCTGCCATTACACTTTTGCTTAGACAGCAGGCCATGACATAGGGAAGTTGTTACAGTTTTAGAAGGATTTGGGTATTGTCAGAGTGAAGTTGAAAGAATTCTTGAGGTTGAGAAGTTGGGCACCGTAGACAGTGAAAAGTAGGATGACAGTCTTGGAGCTCTCTGGGAGGCCTGCTTGATAGGCGAGGGTTTTCTTCCATATTCTTTTGAAGGATATGGTTCCTGTATATAAGTTTTATCTTGGATATGACACAGGTCATAGCTGTATTTGAGAGGGACGGCCAAGTTGAATGCCTTGGCTAGCCATTGATGGGACTGTTTGTGACCTTTCTCATGCCGATGATAAGGAAGCAAAGTTTTCTTGTATTGGGCCTAGATTGAAATTGTTGAAGTCTGGTATCCGTATTTTGCAGTTAATTCTGAAGGAGCCTGAATCGCCAAAGGCAGGTTGAGCATAACATGGTTGATGTGGTGGTTGCTCCATGGATTATGTATGCGCTCTGTGACCGAGTTCAGGCACTTTGGTGGGGAGTGTAACAATTAGCCTGATGAGTGAGTTGGATCAAGTGATCAATTGTTGAAGGTCAAATGACCCTCTTTTGTTTTTGCTAGCCACATTTTATTGCTTTTCTAAAGCAGGTATCATCCAGTTTGACACAGTCCTCAATAACAAAGCTACTCTGTAACATAGAATTACATTAGCCATTTCAAACCGTAGAACCATCATAACGGTATTCCATGTTAAGCCCACCATTTCCTCTATATTTTATCATGTTTCTGAGGACAGCCACGTTCCTCCTGTATCTGTTTCTCTTAGCGGGCACACCAATCAACTCCCTTGTGCCAAAGTGTCAGTGAGGGGTGCTTCCACAATCGGGCGATATCTCTTGGCTACCATACATGCCATCCATTTGAACGTCCTTTCAGGGTTTGGTCCCCCCAATTCATCCAAAAGACCCATTAGCTCGGTCTTTGGCTCCATATCAATGGAATATCCCAGAAGGAGCTCAACATAGGGCAACCACACGTTTGAAAATCGCAGCAGGGAGAGCGCAGTGGGCACAGGCCGGATGAGGACGGGGCCATCTGCAGTATATGGCGAGGGGACAGGTATGTTGCGTGCAAGTAGTTCATTGGGATCAAGCGGAGGCAGGAAGAAATCACCAGCTCTCTCGGAGCCTGGAAATCCTCCCTCCAATAATCATCCAGTCCGTCCACCCAGCCTTTCCATCGGGGACATTGATAATCAGGGAGCACGGTCGGAGACCGCTCCGCTGGCCCAAGAGGCCCATAAGGATTTTGGCTTTAAGCGGGCTAAATCCAGGAAGTGGAGTTAAGGGATAATGAGCCCGAAATGCATGTTTCAGCTGGAGGAATCGATATATCTGCATATTTATGAAAGGGTGTAATGGTCTTGTAGCTCTTGAAAGGACATTAGAGCCTTCACCCGATATGTCTCCCATGTACGTAACCCTAATGCGGTCCCTATGGGCGAAGCCTTTGAGGCTAGACACCTGCTGGAGCCAGGTGCCCTGCCAAAGAGGAGTCCATGCCATCAGGCAGCAGTTGAAGCGCACCGTTGCCCTCCAGCACATCACAGCCACACAGGTGCATGATGGAATAGTTAGGGCCATTCAACCACTATAGAGCTGATCGAAGAATCCTTCAAAGCTCATTAGTTGGATATGTAGCTGGTAGGCAGGGGTCATCCCAACTCCCTCCCCGTGATTAATTGATTTCTAGGCACTAAATGTGCCACCAGATAGTAGGCATAGACGTCTGACAAACTCAGCCCACCGTCAAAGGGATGCTTGCGCGCTGAATTAAACGTCCCACAATGCACTTACTGTACTGGGGAAAAAGGGACACACATTTTCCCAAATAAAGGATGGAGTTCTGCCTAAGAGATATGTCAGGGCACCAGTGTTGCCCTGCTGTCCCCCCCAGACACTTCCACAACAAAGATTTGCGTTTTGACTTGTAGCCCCCCCCCCCCCCCCCCCCCCTCCCAACACACACACTACTCTGAAATCTCGGCGTCACAGTAAATCAAACAGGCCAACAGCTCAGTAGCTAAGGCAAATAGCAGTGGGGAAAAGGGGGCAGTTCTGTCATGTACCCTGTCGGTTCCCGCTCGTAGGATAGCGTCTAAGAAGGGCCAGTAGATCGTGATAAGGGGCTTGCTGAAGTCTACTAAAAGAAGGGCTAAGTAACGGCTTAGACAATGGGTCTGAGAGAGGGCCGGTTGCACTCGACTGATACAGTGACTGGTACTACTGCCTTGCATAAGCTGCATTGGTCCGGGGAATAAGATGAGAGAGGGTACTTTGTAACCTGTGCGCTAGGACCTGGTGTTGTCCCTTATCTGAGCCCAGAGATGGCCTGTTCAACCGCTTCAGTTGTTAGAGCTTGGTCCAGATGCGGGCTGGGTATCCTGGAATAGAAGGAAGGGGGATGTCCAGAAGAAGAGGTTGCTTGACCTCCAGTGGGAGAAGTGGGCACATCTCATAAACGTCTCAATAAAATGCTGCGAAAGCATGGGCAATCTCCAGTAGGCGGCCTGTTGCATCTCTGTGGTGGCTGGTACTATTTTAGTAAAGACGTTGCTAGTCACCAACTGTGAGAAAGTGTTTTTTTTGTTGCAGTAAACCCCCCCCCCCCCCCCCCCCCCCCCCCCTCCCCCACCACTTTTTAGGTCGAGGACCGCCGGTCTGCCGATGGCAGAACCGGAAGTCGGAGATTTAATGACTTGGAGAAGAGGGGCTTGAACCTGCCCCTCTTCTCCCCTGTTCTCCATTGGCTGGCCTCTTCAATGCTGGCCAGCCATTGGAGAAGAGGTCCTGTCATTCCGATCATGCCCCGTCCTTTTCGGATCGGGGGGCGTGTTTTTTGCAGAAAGTCTAATTATCTTCTCCAGCCAATGGCTGGAGGAGATAACAGCAAAACACGCCCCCGAATCCGAAAAGGAAGCTGCGTTTCTCCGAGGCATTTCTGCTCTGCCTCGGAGAAAGGCGGTGGTGTGCTTGCCTCTCCCGCATCTCTGACCTGCTCTAAATTTGCCTGTGTAATTAATTGCTGATCTCTCGGAGAATCGCCTCCTCCTCCCGGCTCTGCAGGCAGATTTCCTCTCGGACTGGCTGTCTCTCCGGGATCTGCAGGGAGGGATCCCGCACAGGACGTTTTAGTTGGACGGGCGCTGCCTCACCCCATCCCCCTCGAGGAGTTTGAGCTTGATATGTGGGAGAGGGGGCACAAGCACGCATGTCATTGAAGATGAAAAATTGCCAGCCAGGGAAAGCAATGGGGGGTGAATGGTAGAGAGTAACAGAGGACAGTCCAGAAGGGGACAGACTGCAAGCTGCACCAAGTCCTAGCGGAGGTGGCTGCACTGCGGACGGCAGCGGTGGTGGATGAGGCCGGAGACCGGGGCTGAGCCTCAGCGGAGACCGACGCACCCCCTCTCCTTGCGCCTGCCATGAAGCACAACCCGCTCTGCACCGATGGCCCCTGTTCATGGAGGTAAGGGCCCGGCTACAGCACTGCGCGCAGGGAACGCTCGGACAGGGGTTCTCTGTTCCTGCTTGTGAGTGGTGGGGGGAGGGGGCAGTTAAAGGTGTTCACTTTCAACCCCTGGTCTCCTCATGCGCCCCCCCCCCCCTACAGTCTACAGAAACCAAATCCTCGTTTATTTTTGTTGATAACATCTGTTCATGTATGAATGTATTGACTGTTTTTGTAGCGCCAAACATACCGCTGACATTACGCAATGCCAGAATGCACACTCCAATCACGTGAAGGGAAGGAAATAGCCCCTCCTCTCTCCCCTGAGCTGCGACAGGCGTGAACTGCCCTAACGGACTGCTGTGCGGCGGCCATAATCTGCTGTAATCAGAGAGTGGTGGGTTTGCTGTATTGTGCCACGGGGAGACTGGCACGCCATTTCTAAGCCCCCTCCCCATACTTTTATCTGGTTTGAAAGGGGCCTTGTGCTCATGCAGCGGGGCAGATACGGAGCTACTAACATTACGTATAAAGTGCTAAATCTGGCACATTAGCAGGGCAAAGGCTTCACGGGGGCATCTGGCAACACTGGCCGCGGTTCTATGATGGAGCTCCTCTCTTGTAATCCACGAGTCTGGTGGCGTGTGGCAGTTGTAAGCATTTACAATGCAATGGTCTCGGCATTGGTAAAGTTAGAGCTATTGGCATTGCTCATGACATTATTTTTGTTTGTTTTTGTTTTTAAAACATTTAAAGAAACTGCATTGTCATGAGCAATGCCAATAGCTCTAACTTTAACAATGCCGAGACCGTTGCATTGTAAATGCTTGTTTTTTTTGCCAGACTACTGATGCTCTTTGACTTGATGTGCTCTGGGGCCCTGCCAATCAGGACCCCAGGGCCTGTGTTCTTTCCCCAAAACAAAACCCAATTGACAGCTCTGGCCACAGGTAGGTCCCTGGTAAATGGTACCCCATGTACCCAGGGCACTGTGACCAGAGAAGGCTCCTAAGGGCTGCAGCACCAATTGTGCCACCCTTAGAGGCCCTGTGCCCTGGCGCACACACACTGCCTTTGCAGGCTGAGTGTCTGGGTGCAGAACAAACAAAGAGACCACATGGCCCACATCCCTGTGTGCCATGCCCACAAACCACTGCCCTGGCATACATCAGTCACCCCTCTAGCTGGGTGCCCTATGCCAGTGGTGAGGGTACAGGTGCATGAGCCCTGTACCCCTACAGCGCCCAGGTCCATTCCTGGGCCCTGTAAGTGCAGTGCTGCCATTAAGAGTATATGGTGCTCGGAGGTTGTCCTTATGAACTCCACAGCACCATAATGGCTGCACTGAAGACTGGGAAGTTTGGTATCAAACTTCTCAGCACATTAAACCCACACTGATGCCAGTGTGGGATTTAATGTAATATGCACGACAGAGGGTGTAAGAAAGTGGGGTTCTGTTGCAGTAACCCCCCCCCCCCCTTTTTTTTTGCCTAATAGCTGATGCACTTTTCCTTGTTGTGCCCTGGGCTCCTGCCAATCAGGTGCCCAGGGCCTGTGTTCCTTCCCTAGAAACTGCCTTACAGCCAAAACCCAAATTGGCAAACCCTGGCCACATGTCAGTCCCTAGTAAATGGTACACTAGGTACCCAGGGCCTTGTGACCAGGGAAGGCCTCTAAGGGCTGCAGCACTCACTTTGCCACCCTTAGAGGCCCTGTACCCTAACACACACACACTGCTCTTGCAGGCTGAGTGTCTGGATACAAGACAAAACAGAGAGTCGACATGGCACACATTCCTGTGTGCCATGCCCACAACCTACACTGCTCTGGCATACATCAGCCACCCCTCTAGCTGGGTGCCCTATGCCAGTGGTGTGGGCACAGAGGCAGGAGCCCTGTGCCCCTACAGTACCCAGGTCCATTCCTGGGTCCTGTAAGTGCAGTGCTGCCAGCTAAGAGTATATGGTGCTGGGAGCTTGTCAAACACGACCTCCACAGCACCATAATGTCAGCACTGAAGACTGAGAAGTTTGGTATCAAACTGCTCAACACATTAAATCCACACTGATGCCAGTGTGTGATTTAATGTACAAAGCACCACAGAGGGCATCTTAGAGAGGCCCCCTGAAACCTAAACCTACAATCCACGTCTGTTCTGAGGCTGCCTAGGCTGCCACACAGCAGACATGTTGCTGGACCCCTGGGTGGGAGAGCCCCTGCTCTCCTGGGTCTGCAACAATGCACATCCTGGGCGAGGTGCTAAATCTCCTCCCCCAGGATGGGCAGGGGGAAGCTTCAAAGGCATGCAGCCTCTGTGAGCTTCCCCAGGCCACTGCAACCCCCCACTCTGGCGGGAAGCTTGGCCTGAAACCCCAAATAAGGACAGGGGATGTGCCAGCCTGCCAACCCCACCCCTCAGGTGGGGGAGGCGAGGTGAAGCACATCTCCGGGCTCTCGCCATCTTGAAGATGGGAAGCCCTGCCCAATCAGGACTAGGCTCCTGCCCCCCTCCCACAGGAGAGAGTCAGGATAGGGGGTGTACCCACCCCAGGACAGGGACCCATTGGCCCCTGCCCTTCACCTACCTGTAACACCCCTAAATCCAGTATTTAGGGGCACCCTGAACCTTCCTTCCCCAGATTCCAAACTACAAAGAAGAGCAAGAAGAAAGAAGACCTGCCCAGCAGCTGCTAAAAAGAGGAAGACACCAACTGCTTTGGCCCCAGCCCTACCGGCCTGTCGACCCTCGAACCTGCTCCTGCTCCAGCCCGGCATCTCTTGTGGCCAGCAACCTCACAAACCCCGGAGGACCTGGCTACCTTTTGGCTCTAAGCCCCTGGGACTCCCATGAGTAGAGGCTCTCCTCAAAACCTACCTCTAATCCCTGGCAGCAGCCCGGAACCGCGAACCCAGCACACTCTACACCAGCCAAGCCTGGCCAGTGCCGGAGTGGACAAAGACCACGAGGACGACCCCACGGCGACTGTGACCCCGAGTCCGGCACCCAAGGACCTCCCTCGACACTCCTGAAGGAGCCTGCAGCCTCAGAACAAGGACCATCCCCCCCACCCATCCGCGATCAACAGAGGGTAAGATTTCCCGACACCAAAAGGCACCCCTGCACGCGGCGCCCCACGGCCCCCTGTGCCCAATCCCGGGGTACCTACCTATCCTCCAACTACCCAACTTACCTCTCGAAGTGGTGGTGGCACCTGAAGAATCCTCGTTCCCGAGCTTGCAGTCTTTTTCCAAACCGGAGATTTCCCATTGAAATCAATAGAGCGCCCGAAGGCTCAAAAGCACCCTGCACCCAGCCGCCCGAGTGGCCCTGGCAGTGAAACCTCTACACCTACCTAATTCATCACTTGCCCTGAGTAAGTGACCAGGAGCCCAGCTCCCACAGCTGCGTGGCTTGCCAGTCAGCAGCCACCAACCAAGGCCCCCCTATCCCTCATAGGATAACATTGGGCCTAACTCACTCTGCACCCGGCCGCCCTAGAGTCGCTGAGGGTGAGCCAACTGTACCTACCTGACCCTGGGGGACCCCTGAGTCTGTGCCCAGAACCTCAACTGTGCCAGTCGAGTACTTGCCTTTAAACCGATAACTCTATTTTCTTCATAGGGTAACATTGACTGGCTTTTTCCTGAAATTTCTTATAAGTGTGGTCTTTTCAAATCTTAAAAAATTCGCCAAAAATCAGCCGAGTAACGAAAACGAAATTACTCACCTGCTCTTAGGTGAGCTCCCAGTGCTGGATCTTGGTGCCCAGCACGATCTCTGAAAAATACTTACAACTGTACTTACCAGTAACCCAATTTTCTCCCATAGGAAATCATTGACTGTTTTTCTGTGAAATTTCTTCAAATTGTCAATTTCTGCAATCTTTAAATATTCTTTAAAAATCGTCTAATATCTGAAAACGTAATTACTTACCTGTTTTGGATAAAGGTTCCAGTACTGAGTCTAGGTACCCAGTACTGGATTACAAAAGTAACAAGAACATACTATACCTGCAACTTGAATGTTCTGCCATAGGGAATCATTGACTGTTTTCTATGAAATATTTTCTAAGTGTCAACTTATAAAATAGCTAAATATTGTTTAAAAATCATCACAGTAATTAAGTCGACTTTCATCACTTGATTCTAAGTACTGACCCAGGACTGAATCTAGGATCCAGTCCTGGAATTCCAAAAGTTATCCTAAAAGTAATCTGTGGCAAATACCATGAACCTTCCATTGAACTCAATGCATTATTGTGTTTAAAATAGTGTTGCCTATTGCAACCACTTGTAACTGTTTACAAAAGTCAATTGCATATTGCAAAAGTATTTATATAAAGCATCTCATTCTGAGAAAGTATATTTTAATTCCAATTGTTGGTTCTAAAATAAAACAAGCATATATTTTTTATATATAAACCATTGGCCTAGAGTTCAGTTATTGAGTGTGTGAGGCCATTTGCTGACTAAGTGTGTACAACAAATGTTTTACACTGTGCTCTGATACTGCCTTACTGCTCGACCAAGCTACCACTTTAGAGAGTAAGGTTATATCTAACTTAGCCTCTGTCAAACCCTTGGGGACTGTGGACTCTGTACACCCTGTACCTATTAAGGAACAGTATATACAGAAGCACTTTCTCACAGAGGGCATCAAGAGATGCCCCCTGAAACTCGACCAACTCCCAGTGACCTGACTGAGACGCTGCGCAGGCTGCCGCCGCCAGACATGTTTCTGGACCCCTGGGTCGAGAGCTTGCTGCTCTCGGGGGCCTGAATCAATGCACGTCCTGGGACGAGGTGCCAAGCCTCCTCTCCCAGGATGGGCAGGGTTCACGAAGGAGAAGCTTCAAAGGCATGCCGCCTTTGTGAGCTTCTCCAGACCACTTGCTGTAGTCAGCAACTGGTCCCCACTGGTTCTACCCCCCACTTTGGGCGAGAGACCCGACGGGAAAAACAGTGAGGTAGAGAGGTGTGCCCACCTCTGCCAACTCCACCCCTAAGGTGGGGGAGGCGAGGTGAAGCACAACCTCGAGTCCACGCCATCTTGAGGATGGGGAGACCCAGCCAACCAGGGACAGGCTCCTGCCCCCTCCCACTGGAGGGTATGAGAATAGGGGGTGTGCCCACCCCAGGGAAGCGACCATTTAGTATTTAGGGGCACCCAGAACCTTCCTTCCTCAGATCCAGCAGCCACAAAAAAAGGACGAGAAGCCGTGCAGAGCTAACAAGAGGACGACGCCCACTGACTTGGCCTCAGCCCTACAGGCCGGTCTACCTTCTAACCTGCTCCTGCAAAATCCTGACGTGTCCAGCGACCTCAGAAACTCAGAGGACCTGCCTGCATTCACTTCCCAAGCTGCTTCTCCCGTGAACACGGACGTGTTTGAACTGCAGCTTCTGGTGCCAGCCAGAAACCGCGAATCCAGTGCACTCTGCACCCGCCGAGCCCGGCCTGTGTTAGAGTGAACAAACACCACGAGGAGGTCACACTGGTGATCCTGACCTGAGATCTGGCGACCCCTGACCTGCCTCAACCCTCCAGGCGACGCCTGCAGCCTCAAGCCAGGAGACCCCCCCCCCTACTGTTAGAAAATCCGACGTCTAAAGGCACCCCTGCACCCGACGCCCCTGTGTGCCCAACCCAGTGGTGCCTAACCATCCCTCTATATCCCAACTTACCCCTTGAAGTGGTGGTTACTCCTGGAAGATCTTCGTCCCCGAGCCTGCAGTGTTTCTTTGTCCCGGAGAATCTCCATCGAATTCAACAGGGCACCCAACCTCAAATCTGTACCCTGCACCTGGCTGCCCTAGCGCCGCTGTGGGTGCCCCTTTGGTGCTAACTTGGTCCCCAACGTGCCCTGCGCTTAACCCTAGGAGCTTTGCTCCCACAACCCTGTGGCCAGCAGCCACCAACCGGAGTCCCCCTATCCCCATAGGATAACATTGGGCCTCAACACTCTGCACTTGGCCGCCCGAGTGCCTCTGAAGGTGCAACTACAGTGCATCACTGACCCTGGGAGACCCCTGAGTCTAACCCCAGAACCCTAACTCAAAAGACCGATTACTTACCTTGAAACCGAGAGCTCATTTTTCCTCATAGGATAACATTGACACTTTTTCTCTCAAAAAGTTTTTAAGTGTCGACTTTTGAAAACAGCAAATATTCCTTAAAAATCAGCCGATTAACCAAAATGCATTTTGTCAACTGTTTTCAGGAAATGTCTCCGTGCTGAATCCAGGATCCAGCACTGAGGAAGAAAAAGTAACGATGACATAACTTACCTGCTAAGTGAATTTCCTCCCATAGGGTAACATTGGTGATTCTATGTGAAAAAGTTTTGACATGTCAACTTTTGAAATACAAGAATATTCTTAAAAAATCGTACAAACTACCAAAACGTAATTACTTACAAGTAGATGTCCCAGTGCTGAATCTAGGAGTCCAGCACTGGATTACAAAAGTAACGCAAAAGTAACTTACCTGATAAGTGAATTTCCTCCCATAGGATAACATTGGTGATTCTATGTGAAAAAGTTTCTGTCAACTTTTGAAATACAATAATATTCCTTAAAAATCATACCTTTAACCAAAACGCATTTACTCACCTGTTTTCAGGAAATGTCCAAGGGCTGAATCTAGGATCCAGTCCTGTGGTTAGAAAAGTAATCTGAAAAGTAATTAACTGCATTTAACTTAAAAAGCCCATTCAGTTGACTGTACTATACCTGCAATGTGTTGCAAACTGCCTTCTTAAACCTGTAATCAAAAGCAATACCAGTTATACTGCAATTCTGAACTGTGTTCAAACAAGTCCATTACTACTGCAAAGTATTTATATGCTTACCTGTACCAGGCTTACTTGGTTCTAGAAATAAAACTACAGTATATTTTTATATACAAAACAATTGGCCTAGAGTTCAGTTCTTGAGTGTGAGACCATTTGCTGACTGAGTGTGTACATCAAATGCTTTACACTGTCCTCTGATACTGCCTTACTGCTCGACCAAGCTACCACTTTAGAGAGTAAGGTTGACAGACATGGTTCTCACAAATAGTGGAAATGGCACAGGAGCCAGCACTCCGCTTCCCCCAGAGAAGGGACCTGTTAACCATGCAAAACAGAAGGGTGTTGCTGCAAGAGACCCTCGGCCTAGCTGCATGGCTCCTGAAGACTTAGAATTCACACACCTACAATTACCAGAGAGCACAATGGCAGTGTTACGGGAGGCCAGGAGACCTACTCAAAGAAAGTGCTACATAGCCAAGTAGAAACGATTCACACGATGGTGGATTACGGAAGGGCTACAATGGAGGATTACAAGGGAGACAACGGTACTGAAGTACCGAACGCATCTACTGCACAGCAAGCTGAGCTGCACATCGATAAGGGTGCACTTAGCAGTGATAGTAGTCTACATAAGGGGAGAAATGGGGAACATTTTCTTCATGTCGCAAGTGGTAAAGAGATTCCTAGAAGGGGCAAAAATAATTGCCCCCCTAAGAGGGTGCCACCGCCAACATGGAACCTCAACGTGGTACTGGCTCAATTGATAAAGGCACCATTTGAACCAATGCATAAACTAGAAAGAACATTACCAAAGTAATTGCATGGTGTAACTGCTTCCTGTCATGGTTGACCCACATCATATGGTAGAAGGAACCACGTCATGGGTTAGGCAACCTAGCTGATGGCTAGGGCTATGGTATTGAGGAGACCCAGCCCTCTCAGCGGCACCATGCATTCACTGATTTCCCTGTACCCATCTGTAGAATAACATTCCAAGAGCGGCTCTATAGCAGATAGTCCTAGGCTCTTGTGGAGTTAGAGGAGGTAGTAGTTGTATCAGAGACCCTGTTGATACAACTTGAGATGTGGGCATCACATACGCTACCAACCAGCAGACCTTTTGCACACTTGGGCCCCTTCAAGACCATAATGACCTTACAATGTGGGCCGTACATGAGAATTGATTGTCCAAGGCCAAAGACCACCCAAGGAGAATGGATTGTCTAAGGACAAAGACAACCCGTTGCAATCATTTGACACGTTAGTCTTCTAGAGTTACAAATAGTGGGCATAACTTCAAATCTTTTTAGTCACTCAAGCAAAGGCATGATAGTCCAAATTTTGAGAGACCACCCCAAAGCAGTGATTTATCTGGAGAAGCGAGAGGATGAAATAATTTGTCCTCCTCTGGAAACTGGGTAGGCTTAATAGCCCAACATCCCAACATTGTTGCAGATTCACTTAGCAGGTTCAGGCAGCATTCACAAATGTGAGTTAAATTAGACAGTAATAGAAGAGCTCTTAGAAGTCTAGTTTGTTCCATAGAACATGGCCGAATTGCACATCCAGAAACCAGCAAGCATGATTAGGAAGCATCTCCCATATGTTAGTTGGCATGGGATATTTGCTTATTAATTTCACCCAATCAGACGTGGTCACATAATGCACCTTGTCCCACAAGACTGTTATTGCTTCACGGTGGGCTACGCCACAAGGGTGGTTATCTCATGATGGTGTCCCATGTGACAACTCGCTGAGCTAGTTAATACGGCTCCTGAAGTCATTGGGTTCTGATCGATACTTCTAACCATGTACTCCTCACTTTAGAATAATACTGAATCCAGAAAGCTTCCACTAGCAATGCTCCTGCATGCCTCTCAGTGGTCACCTGCGGCTCAATGTTGCCTCCTTATTGTCAAAGAAATGACGGAGTGGAACTGCATATAAGCTCCATCACTTCGCTCTGACATTAGTTTTTTTGCTGGTCTCTTTCTGTGCCCTCAGACACGGAGCATGAACTATTGGTAATGTTAATGCACTGTCACCAAACTTAGCACCTTTTTAAGTATTAGAGAGAGGCCATTCCTCAGAAAAGGACGAGCAGTGAGTAATCTGTGGTTAGGTTGGGTATCAACAAAAAAGAACATTACTGAAGGTGAGTAATGTGTTCTTCTGATTGATCCTTCTAACCACAGATTCCTCACCTTAGGATAGATATCAAAGCAGTGATTCTTCCAAGGTGGAGTGTCTGTTGTGTTTGTTCCGACAAAAAATATATCCTTCAGGACCGAACATCTGAAATGTTCTTCATATCAAGGCAGTAGGACTGTGTGAATGTGTTCTCTGATGATCACGTTGGAGCCTTACGGATATCAAGAATCAGACTCTGCATGCAGTCACAATGATACCATCCTTGGCTCTGGTGGAATGAACTCTGGAACCTTCCTGAGGCTGCCTCTTGGGCAGCACACCACACTAAACCATACAATAAAGTGATGAATGGAATGCTTGAATAAGTCTGTCACGGTTAATTACTTGAGGCTGAATCCTAGTCCATTGTTATGCCAGTGCTCAGCAGCTCTTAATGCAAAGGACTATCTATAGCAACAGGGTTCCCCAGAGAACCTCACAAAAAGCAGTTCGTCCACCTAATCATCCGTGGTACAATCCATGTAAAAGCTTAAAGCTTTTAGCATCCAGCCTGTGATACCTCTCCTCCTATTTCAATGAGGATGGTTCAGCAAATGCAAAAAGGTCGAAATGATCGACAAATAACTAGAGAAATGCCCACTGCAAGGGCTTGCTGGGTTAAAGATAAATTGATCAATAAAACATCCATTTGTTTAGCTTGTAAAGGGTCTGTCTTGGACTCCACACAAGGCCACAAATTTGTCCCAACACCCGGCGTAAATGGATTGTGTGGAAGGAGTGTCTGGCGGCAAGGATAACATCCACAACTTGAAGTGGCAGTTCAAACAAAGTCAACTGCCACCACTCAACCTCCTGCTTGATGGTGTAGAATGCACAGTTTCTACTAAGACTCCAAGGCTAATGGTGCCACAGCTGTAACTATAAAATGTATAATTCTATAGGGGTGAAGCTGTCTCGCATACTTATCCAAAGTTTACTCCCAAAGTTGTTTTTCACTTGAAGAAACAATAGGATTGCTTTCTTTCTTTTTCGAAAAAGCCCTAAACGCGCTTGATAAATTAGATACTCTGCATACATTGAGAATGTCTTGTGAGTTGAGCTACATCCGAAATCTTGGCTTTCATTGAGACGGTTTCATTTATAGATTTGTAAAGCAGCGACGTTGTCTTTGGTTCAGATATTCACCAAACACTATTGTTGTGACATACAGTCAAAGCAAGAATCAGCAGTTTGACCGAATTTATGAAAGTGTTTATAATCCTTTATAATTATATTTCACTAATTTAAGGGAAAATACTGTTTTGCTACTGATGCTCTTTTTTTGGTTCTATTGGGCGCTACATAAAGAAAAGGTTACTTGCCAGTAACTACCTCTGCAACTTGAGGCTATCATGGATGCATACACATTAGGGACTCAACTCCCTAGTGGAGAGGTGCGCTAGTGTACGGATTTTCAACACACTTGTCCATTAACCTTTGTTTTACGATGACATGAGAAACCGTTTTAAGGTTGTCGTATGTCTGGCATTGCGTACCTCTTTCTACATCATATGGGGTCTTTCCGTCTCTGCATGTGGCCAGCGCCAGTCTTATCCACCTAAGCATCATACTGCAAAAATATTGTTACAGCTAATTGATCTTTACATTTTCCTAGTATTAGTTTTGAAAGTGGTCCCCTGCGTCTCTCTATGAAGGATTTCATAAGCCACAGATAGTCTGTTAATTGTCATACCGATATTACAGTACACTGGCCTCAAACATTTTGGGATTGATTTGCAAGGAAAATCAAATTCCCTAATGTAATGACTCTAACTTAGTTCTCAGCACATTTTTACTAACACACGTTTTGCTGTTAGACTAATACCTATTAACAGTGTATTTGTGGTGGTGAAAGTTTTTCTCCCAGTGTTAATTCATACACATGCAAATGTTCCTGTGTGTAAAAGACTTGAGTCCAGACAATCCACAATGACAGATTTTCCTCTAGTTTCAAAAATGCACATGCGACAACAATTAAATAATTGAGGACAATGCTGGTTATTGGAGAGTGCTGAGATGGATCACGTTGTTTGTTCTTGAGGTTACGCAGCACATTAGAGGAGACAGGATTTTCTTGAACTTGGACCATAGGAGGATCGGAGAATGCAAGTTTTAGGGGTAAATGCGTACGTTTGGTCTCTTGTGTCTCTCGAATTTCAAAAAGTCCCTTAGATTTTGCCCAGAGTTCTAACACAAATTGGCAAAGAGCGATGGCGCACATTACTTCAAAAGGGTGATCATTGTAATGCGTAAGGGAACATTTGTGCTAATAGCCAACAATAGATGAGGCCGAAAGCCCAGTGGCCAACGATGTACATGCACATTATTGCACAAACATGCATGTTTTTAAATCTTTCGTTACAAACAGGAAATAGTCAATATAATTTATATTCCTTATATTGGAAAAAAACTGTTTGGAAGCGCTGTTGATAGCTTAGAGTAGATGACAAAAGGGCAAAGAAGCAGGTAACGCATTTAGTGTTTTGCAAGCCATAGGTGCCTTTAGGGAATGTATTGCCAAATGAGGATGTCTGGATCGTTCTTCATTCTCACAACCACAATATTAAGTAGGAATTATCACGGTCACCTCAGTCTGGAACACAGTGGCACTAAGGTAAATAAACCCTGCAATTCTTTTGTTGGCAGAGCCCGTGGAAAAGGGTATATCACCCTTTATAATATATGCGCATGCGACCTGGTCCTTTAGCGTCCACATCATACTACAGCAGTAGGGACATACTAGGAGATTTCATCACAGTGGTCGGAAATTACCTCCAACAAGTCGGTATGAATTATAATCCAACAAATATGCTTGGAGCTGGTGAATACTCCTCCAACGATAAGACCCAAAAATCTAACCTACAAATCAGACCGCGTAACTTTAGTTCAACAAAAAGTAAATGTACTCGTACTCAAGAAAGCAATAGAAAGGGTGTTTAAAAAGTAATGAAACAAGAAAGCCTGTTCACTATCCTTAATTCTAAAGCAAGACTTGCCTCTAAGACCTATTATTCTGTATCTAATATTTATAAACTGATTCGTCAAGCCCAACAGGTTTCAGATGACACTTAGTATGTGATACACCTTCAAAAAACAGAAATGGATTATCAAGCAAAATAGACCTCAGTGATGCACGTTCCACATCCCAAAAATAGTGATTGGCAAAATCATTATTGTGTCAAGAACTTATCCTTCTCTATAATTTCTGCACCAAGACTGTTTACAACATTTCTAGCTGTCATAGATATACCTACAAGGTGACAGTCCAATCGTGTATTCCTGTGTGTAGCCAATCGATTGGTGAAAGTTATCTTGTTTCTTCAATGTCAGTCCAGCATAAATCGGGTAATATACACTTTACACATTGGGAAAAGGTCAATATGAAAAAGTAATCACCAATTTCAGAACAAATTTAAGTTTTTGGGGGTTTATCTAGGCACTGTTAAGGCAACTGCAGTGGCAACCTAAGTGTTAGCATTTCAGGAGCATTTCACTCAATCTTAAACTAATAGAGTAAGGGGTTCCAAACAGCCAACACAGTTTTTCATGAAACAAGATAATATACACTCCAAACGAGCACAAGAAATGTGGATGTGTGCCACTAGAACAAGTATTGCTGGTGGCAATACCCTTGAGAGTAGACGAAAACAGTCAGACAGGCTAAGCATGCTGACAGGCATAATTTACAAGTGGGAGCTGGCTCGTGGGCTCTTAAACCTTTTTTAAGGAATTTCAAGAAATATTCCAAAACGTAACCAGGTACCACAATCCTGTTTCGAGGGAATGCACTATTAGAAGATATTTATGCATTCCCTCTAATACCACTGCCATTCTTAGCGATTAACAAATGCCCAGAGACAAAGATGATAATGCTAATTACTCCACAGTGAGGAAGGCAACCATATTTACATCTAATAATGTTCAATAATATTAACAATAGAAAGAAGATACATTTATCACCCAAATCTGGAAAGCTATTTTTGGATACTGAAATCTTTAAGGTAGAAATTTAACTTGAATTAAAAATGCATGGCAGCAAGCCACATGTGGATGCTGATCCCCAAAATGGCCTTGATTGGTCAACGGGGTAAAACACTGGCTTCAAGGAGAACATGAACCATGGGGCAAGTGTTTTTCAATATTTAATGCACCTGTTGGATTTTATGGTATCCTACAGATCACTGAGGGCTCATGTGCCTGCAATAGTGGCATACATGAGGGACAATGAGCATAATTTATTTTTAGTTCTGGTAGGGGAAATTACCTTGTATGTTCTACATTCCTGTGTACTAGGCCATCGTATAAAGCCATTTTTCAAACTGATGAATAAAGCAAGTCCATTGCGGTGAGACTGCATCCGCATTTGTATCTGGTATCCTGACTTTTTTTTTTTGCCCTTGAGTCATGCTAATCTGGTGTGTGTGTGCAGAACCTTGCACTGGTATCTTGTGTATGTAGCGTGTGTGCACCTAACATCTGCATATTGGTAAAGCTTTGTAAAGGGTGTGTGTGCCAATGTACTGAAGCCAGTGGGATCCATTTAAGGACTGTTCTCTCAAGACCGTGGAAGTGCATTGCCTGTATTCCCATGACAGGAATAAGATTCAGTTACTGAAGTGAGGAGAGAGACAAGACTTTCCTTATAAATTCCTTTTGTGTAAAGGGCTGTTGAATAGTTTTTCCTGAACACTGCCATTTGGTTCATTGTAAGTGTGAGAGGTTTGTTGTCCAACGTAACGAAGTTCCTAGGTTAGGCTTGCCTTTTTGTCCAACTCTTATCGCTTCCGTGGGCTGATGACAGCCAGGTACAGAAATCTCATACTTCATTGTGCTTATGTTGTAGGTGTTCCAAAGTAAAGACACCCCGACTGTTACTTGATATGAGAAGAATCACTCTACTCAAAGGTTTTGTCTGGAGACTTACCCAGGGAGACTCATGACTCACCTAACGAGGCCAAGGTCATCTTCGGGTGCAAAAGGCGGCATATGCTGTGTCAGTAGCAGGCCAGGGCTATGTGCAATAATCTGGAACATTCCCTCCCAGCTTGGAAGAGAGTATCTATTTAGTACCTCCTCCTGGATCTGTGGTGGATTCACCCGTACACTCTGTCAAGTGCTTTCCATCAAGTCACCAGGCCAGAATTTCAACCTGGGCAGCAAGATAATATAGTTCAAAATTGAGGGCCCCAATTCCCCCTTTCTCAGCTGGTAGTTTCAATTTAGCCAAGGCTACTCTGTATCTGTCACAGCAGTTTATCTAAATCGCTAAAGAATGTATTGGATAATAACGGGAGATTTACAAAGTAGTACAGAAGTTGGATGGAGGCAACATTTTAGCCAAGGCAAGACTGCTACTTCATATTTCTGGAATCTCGTGGCAGTTCAGGGGTTGGCATCCTGTAATCTGAGTGACAGGTGTTGATGCTCAGGCAGCGGTGATTGTTCCCATCTGATGGTTTGGGGTGAGTAGGGAAATTCCGTTAACCTTTAAGCCTGTACATCAATGAATTTTTCAGGAACTGAGTAACTAGGGTCAAATCACCTGTAACCTCTTTGAATAAAAGTGTATCTTCCATGTACAGTGATGCAGCGGGTATCCTACCCTCCGGCGGATTCCCCATGTTTGACGCTCCAGTCTTTCTGACTGCAGACTCTCTATGACCATCATGAACAGGAGCCAGGACAGCGGGCCCCTGCTGACTCCAGAGGGGTCGGATAGTTTGTCGGTTATTGTTCTCTCCCTGATGACGTAGCACAAACAATAGATACATTTTCTCATGTTCTTTCCAGTGCAGAATTCTTCTAGTACTCTGATAATACACTTCCGGGCTCAACTCCTCAAAGCTCTTTTCTAGATCAAGAGCTAAGACGAAAGAGTGTGGCCATCAATGAGGAGCATCCTCCAGGATCTAAGAAAGTGATTTTAAATTCCAGGAGGTACTATAACCTGGAAGGAATCCATTTTGGTCTTCATGTATTAATCTGGGTAACTCCAGCAACTGTTTCTTCATCCGTGTTTTGCTCCGAATTTTGTACAAAGTTTGTAATGAAGAAAGCTCTAGCGGTTGCCACATCTAAATGATCTCGGTCTGACTTTGGCAATACAACCATCAAACCCTCACTACTGGTGAGCAGTAGATACCTAGTGACGAACCCCACAGTGAACATTGCCAATAGCCTCACCACCAGTTGAGCTGCATAGGCATTAGAAAACTCAGTGGTAGCCCATCAGAACTTTGAGCTCCCCGAACTGAAAGTTCTAGTAGAGCTCCTCTAATTTTCTTGAGTGTGATTGTGTTCTTTAACTTCTCTGCTCTGTCAGGGAGAGCGCCTCTATTGCTACTAAGGATGGGCTTTGCAGTAGTATTTATACAGAGTTTTTTTTTAAATTTCCTTTTTGAGTACTCCTGAAGCGATCTGCGTTCACTTTCAGTGCCATGAGAGCCTCCCATGTCCCAGCCAGCCTAAAATTCCACCGGACCTATTTCCTCGGTGTGAGTCCTTACTATGTATACAGCATAATCCATACACTGCAGCTTCTTGATCACAATGACAGTCTCTTCGTTGGCCTGCTCTAGACTTTCTAACTCTGTTGCGCTAGGCCTAAATTTCCCATGCCATCAAGTTTTCTGGGGCGTTTCTCTAAGGTTTAACAAATGCCTTGTCCTCAAACAACTATTTTGAAAGCTTCTCGTTACGCTAGGAAAGATTAAGCCGACCCCTTGTGTTACCTGTTTCTCAGTTTACTTCTAAAGGCTGGATCTTCTAGCATCACACTAAGTAGTCAAGTAGGTATCCATGCAATGCTTTTGCACCACATAATGCTAATTTCGAAATATTTCTGATCTGAGATTGTTTTGCCTAAGTATTCCACTGGACTGTTCAAAGCCTGGAATTAGCCAGAACAAATTATGCAATCTCCACGCGCATGCAGTTCATGCATTGGAGAATAGAATGAATATTCCCCAACTCCTGGGCACCTGCACCTCCACGTATCTACTAGGACCCAATGTGCCATCCAGTGAGCCAGTACCTTAGTGTTATGTATAGTAGGAGCGCTTTGTGACCTCTCCAAATGTAGGTCAATCACGCAATCAAAATCTTTACCAAGTATCCAGGGATAATATGGAGGTGAAAGCCTCGTCAACAGATGCCCAAAGTACTGATTGCTCAGTTTTTGGGCTGTTTGTTTGTACCGCTCACTACTACTGGAGTTACCATATAGTCTGGTGTAAAGGGTACTCGAGCTTCACTCAAACTAGTGCCCCTCGAGCAAAGGATGAATAACTTGTGTAATATTTCTGGGCCCTCCATTTTCATTGTAATTTGGCTCCCTCAGTGTGCGTCAAGTGGATTTCTTTAATGAAGGCTACATGTGTCGATTTGTGTTTGAGAAAAGTGTACCCTGTACAAGCTGTGCATATGTCCCTCACTTTCCATGTGACTACTGTGTAGGTAGATTGCCCGCTTATTAATTATTGCTGACCTTCTGTTGAGACCACCCTTATCTCTCCTGTGCAGACTGTCATTTTTCTCTTCCATATACGTCATTGCAAAGGTCACTACACCTTGAATTATGAAGCATCCTCATCTGCATCATATTTCCCCATATTTCCCAATTCCTGGACAGAGAAATAATAATCACCCGTCCAAACGTCTATCCACCCCATAGACTTAATGCACTCCTATTTGTTATTTGTGCCAGCACAGCCTAGATGAGTTGTTGGTGCTCTCATCGAGACACAATAGCCTGCCTTTTGGTCCTGATGTATGAACGCAGGGTCTTGTATCCAATGAATTTCAGGGGCTCGTGGAATTACCAAGTATGTCGTCTAGCATCAATATATTATACCCAAGGGAGGGCACTTCAAACCGATTAATCCCTTGGGCTATCCCTGTTTTTTTGTTTTACATGTCTAGGTGATACACCTATCCGGTATAAGCTATAAACACTATAAATAACCAGGAGGATGGGGTAGTGAAACTGGAGTGTGGATGTGTGGTAATTAAGGGCCTGGGGTGCACTTATGCTTTAAAGGGGTGCCGGCCAAGACCACCACCTGGAGTGCCATCCCAGTCATTAATAGCTTGCATTTTAAAATATTGCGATAGAGACACTGTGATACTGCTAGGCTAGGATAGATGCCCTGCCAACATCAGGACTCCAATTTCCGCATTCACCAACACTTTTTGGCAGTTCAGAAAGCTCAAAGGAAATTCATAGATGTGTTAAACTGGCTTAATATAGCATAACACTCTCAATTTTCAAACTGAAGGAGGAATGGCGGGGTAAGACTTATCTAGACACAGAAGCTACAACTGCCGCTAAATTAATCGGGAGCAAGGAGAAACTATGGAAAGCAACAGCTTCAGGATCAACTATGAAGGTAAACCGCATTTACAACACAATAACAATAACCCGCATATGCCTTTACCACACATATGCCTTTACAACAAAATAAGTATATATCAGGTAAATGTGTTTGTGTATATATATTTATATACATACCTGATATATACTTAATTTGTTGTAAAGGCATGTGTGGTAAAGGCATATGTATTGTAAACACATTGCGTTGTAAAGGCTATTGGGTGGTAAGGGTGTTTTTAGGGGTGGGAAAGGGTATTGTGTGGGGAGGTTTTTATTTGCTGTTTAGGGTTGGGTATAGGGTATATGTTTTTAGAGTTGAGGGGTTGATGAGGGAATAGGGTGGTGACGTAAAATAAAATTAGGGAGGGGTTAAGGGTTCCCCCCCATTTACAAAAAGTCTATATATACATATCTATTTTTTTCTTTTTTCTTTTTTTTTCTTTAGGGTGGTGACGTAAAATAAAATTAGGGAGGGGTTAAGGGTTCCCCCCAGTTTACAAAAAGTGTATGTATATATATATATATAAGTTGCACATGCCATGCATACTCCTGCCATCTAGTATTGGGTCCAGATGTGTGCAAGTTGTTTTTCTTTGAAGTCTTTTGAGTCACAAGGGTACTGTGACTCCTCCTCTTGGCAATAATGCGCATGGACATCGACTTCATTGTTAGATTGTTTTCTTTCCCCCGTTTGTTTCGAACATTTGCTCCTGGGCTCCAGGTCGACACAATCGCCGTGCTCTTTCAGTTCACACAGTTCCTTCCCTCCCGGCATTATTTGACTTCCAACGTGTCCCCCCTTAACTTCTATCTCTGGTTGACTTCTGATTACTTTGCTCGAGTGGGGTCTGGGTAGACCGCGGCCCCTCCTGGGCCCCGCCCGTCAGGCCTACTCCTATCTCTGTTGCATCTCTCCACCATGCTTTAGTGATGGAACAGACACCATCTCAATAATATCCTTGCTGCCACGTAAAATATCCTCGGACCTATCTCCATCTGGTCTGCAATCTGTGCTTGTTGCTTGAACACAGCAAGACCCCTCGACATTTGCCACATCTTCCGCTCTAAAGACTGTTCATGACCATCCACGCTCATTGACTCTAGATGTCGCGTAGGGGCAGAGATGACACCCCAGACCGGCTTGGTCCCACAACCGTCCGTGTGGATGAAGAGGCTTTCTCTCCTGGAGAAAGTTCTGGCTCTGATCGGATTTGGAGGACCTTCCACTAGTTCAGCAGTCCGGGAGTACAGTACCCCCTCGACACAGCACTCGTATCGAACAGCCTTAAGCCAAAGGACACTCGACCACCAGAGACAAGCTTTCGGACCGCCAGTGCCTTCGGGCCACGGTCGGCACTGACAAACCACTTCAGACACCCAGTTCTGACTCTGCACCGAAGAAGCCTTCGCGAGCGACCGCTTCGGTGCTGGTTACCCTGACACTGGCACGAGCCAACTCTCAGCACTGATATCTGCCTTGGCGCCAAAACCGAAGGCACCCTTGGAGTCGACGACTTTGGCGTCTATCAGCAAATCAGACACCAGCACAGTCTAGCAGATTCTCCATAAGATGCAGGAGCATCTTGCCTCTAGGCAGAAACACCTGGTTATCCACCCCCACACGGTCTGCATCCTTGCCGCCCTACTGCTACACCCTCAAAACGTCAGCCTTCCTTCGAGGAGGCCTTGAACATTCTGATTTCGGCAAAACGATGCCAGAAAGTGGATAAGACTACCAGCCCCTTATCCCATGCACCCTCACCTTGCCCTACTCCTCAGCCTTTGCCCTCCCTTTTTACTTCTCCAGGAGACCCACTTGATATTGCACTTCAGGGGCCTCCACACTGACACAGGTAGGCGTGGGGGGGTGACACATTTGACACTCCCTGCAGGGTGACCAATGGGACTCCTACGATGTAGATTCCAGTGGTGGCTTGCACAGGTAACGCTGTGGTGCGGGGTCAGGGCTGGGGGGGGTAGTGGAGTGTGACATACGACAGGAAAGTTGAGTGTAAGTTATTAAATAAATAAAAGCACTTCATTTGCGCTCGCAGCATCACCGAGTCGGCGATGCTGCAAGCGCAAAGTAAGTGCTTTTATTTATTTAATAGCTTACACTCTACTTTCCCGTCCTATGTCACACTCCACTACCCCCACCCAGCCCCGGCCCCGCCTCACCGCCCCACAGTGTTATCTGTGCGAGCCGCAACTGGTAGATCCGCCAGGGGACACAGACCCAGACCTTTACCCCGCCCACCCTTCTCCTCCAGATGATTCCACACCCTTTCAGGAACTCATTGGTAGGGTCACCTTTCATAAGGTGGAACTCCACACTGAGCCCTTAGAGGAGGACTTTGTCTTCAAAACCCTCTCCTCCACTCACCGCTCCATTCAGTACCTCCCCATGCTCTAGGGCATGTTACGTTTACACATTAGACATTTTTATAGCCACTGTCCGGGCTAGGGTAAGAACACAAATATATAGCCTCCCCTTTATAATTTATCTATTTTTGTGGTCCGTTTCCACCTGACTCTTTGGTAATCTCTACTCCCTGTAAGCGAGCCAACTCCCAGGCCAGCTGGGCTGCCCCACCACCAGTTAAGAAAAACAAACACATAGATGCAACAGAGAAATGGGTGGCCGCATAATCGGCAGCCGGAAGATGGGTAGCCGCACAATCGGCAAACCACTGGCGCGTTGCTAATTCTTTCGGCCTTCTTGCAAGATATGGTCATGCCCACTGGGGTGACTGGGAAGAGCTCCTCCAATACTGCCCTGAAGATCATAGAAAATGGGGTCAAATGCCATAGATGCAGCAGACACTGCTGCCAGAGGAGTAAATCCTAGCATTGTGTTACACAGGCACGCCCAGATTTGGCTCCGTATAATTGGCTTTTAGCTTGAAGTTCAGCAGAACCAGCTGATCATGCAATTTGATGGTGAGCACCTTTTTGATACACAAGTGGACCAAGCTTCAGAAAAGATGAAGGATACGGAGACAGCCAAAGTGATGGGGGCATTCAAAACACCCACTCCCCGTAGCTCCTTTCGCGCACCCCTTACCGTGGAGGCTCAAAGACAACCGCCTATGAAACCTCTATGTCCTCCTGTCAGCGCACCGAGGGCCAGCAGTCTTCTCCCAGGGGTTATTTTATGGAACAATTCAATTTATTGAAGCTAGTTGAGCTTATTACACAGCGATACGCCTACAACCAGTGACAAGCAGCAAGAAGGGTACATGACAAGTAAAACACAGCTATTTGCCTACAACCCTGAGGTTGGCAGTGATAAACAGGCAGTTTTGAAACATTGGAGAAAAAAGGACGGGGGGGAGCAACCAAATGCACCACCTCCTCCCTGGTCCTCTGCACAAAGTTCACAGAAGCACAAATCATTTGTCCAGGGCCCCTAGAGTAGGGAAGAAGGAAAAGATATGTATGTGATGGCATCCCAGGTCGCTTGCGATGTTCGTAGGGAATCGAGCAATCAGCTGAAGGTAAGTTGGGCATATTAACTCTGATTTCTGAATAAAAGGTGCCCAAAGGTCTGGATATGAAACAGCCTTGGGATCGATATAGAAGGACAACTTTTCCATTCCCAGATTGAACCATAACTTACGTATACCATGAAACATGGTCAAAAATGTTCTGTATCCCCCAAAGCAAAAGGATTACTTACTACGCTGCACCAGGGGTTATTTTAGAGGGTCCTGTAGGGGCAACAATTCCAGAGGCAAGGGTTGCTCCTTAGAAGGAGCTACATTTGTCACGAAACCCTGAATTGCTTCTTCATCTCCCGACCACACAACAGCTGTTGGGAGTGCCTATAAGGCTTCTTTCCCACATGGCAAACCATCACCTCAGACCAGTGGGTGTTGGCCATTATGCAACATGGTTGTTGTCTGCATCTCACTTACACGCCTTTCACCATTCCACCTCGCAAACGCTCTCACTGGAAATCCATGGCTGCTCACGGAGGGGGTCAAAGCCCTCCTCCTCAAAGGGGCTATAGAACCCGTCCCTCGTCCGTCTACTCACTGTACTTCCTAATATCCAAAATAGACTGGTCTCTCAGGCACATTCTGGACCTCAGACCCCCTAAACAAATACATCCTGTCAGTGCATTTTCACATGGTGAGCCTTCAGATGTTGTTCCGCTCCCCCAGCAAGGCGACTTTATGGCCACGTTCAACCTAAAAGATGCTTATTTCCACAAACTAATACATCTGGCTCAGCGCTGGTATCTCAGATTTGTCGTCAGTGGAAGGCATATCAAGTTCAAAGTGCTCCTGTTTTGGGTCACTACTTCACCTCGGGTGTTCACCAAGTTCCTTGCATGGTTGGCTGCACACCTGCACTGACAGGGTGGCCACTTTTTCCCATATCTGAACGATTGGCTTATCGAAAGTGCCCGCGAACAAACATAGGTCACAATAAACCTGCTTCATTGCTTATGGTTTGACATAAATGCAACAAAATCCCACCTCCAATCTGTACAGATCCAGTCCTACTTAGGGGCTATTGTCAAATCCGAGGTAGGTATAGCCTATACAATTCCTGCTAGGATCTAGTCCTTTCAGGAACTGCTTCCCTTGTTTCAACCACATCTACAACTAACAGTCATGCGCCTCTAAGGCATGATGGCTTCCTGCATTGCCATAATAACGCATACCAGATTTCGCATCTGTTGCAAGAATGTTTAGCGCAACAGTGGTCTCAGGCGGAGGGTCACTGGGATGATTTAGTGTTGATTTGCTGCCACACTAATCGGGCTCTGCAGTGGTAGAACACCAACAACTTATTGCAGGGGCAGTCTTTCCTCGACCCAGTTTTGCAGAGGATTATCACAACAGACACTTATCTTACGGGGTGGGGCTCACACTTGTATTATCTGACTGTACAGGATTAGTAGTGGGAGACCAAGTTCCAGGGCCTCCACATCAGCTACCTGAAGCTTCTAGCTGTTCACCTAGCGTTGAATGCTTTCCTATCTCCCCAATATAGGCAAGGTTGCCCTTGGCCAGATGGACAATATGACAGCCATGTATTACCTTCAAAAACAAGGGGGATACGCTCTCTACAGCTGTCTTGACTATCCTGCCACAGAATTTGTTAGGGTACCTCCCTGGGATGGGCAATGATTTAGCCGACCCCCTCAGCAGGATGCAGCAATAAGTTCACAATTGGGAACGCCACCCGCAAGTCCTCCTCCCTTAGATGGGGCTTCCCACAGATAGACCAGTTCGATAAAGCAGAGAATGCCAAATGTCCAAACTTCACCTCCAGGTTCCCACACCCCAGTCCACCTGCAATGCACTATGGATGAATTGGTCAGGGATATTTGCCTGCGCTTTTCCTCCTCACCCTCTTCTTCCATTTCTGATTTTGAGGCTTTGGCAGACGTCCCTCACACTCATCCAGGTGTCACCCACCTGGGCCCTCCACTCCTGGTTTACGATTAACTCACTGATTCCACACAAGAGGCTCCCTAACAAGCAGGACCTTCTTATGCAGAACCATGGAGAAATCCGGCTCCAAGGTCCCTCAACCTTGTGATCTGGCTCCTGAGGTAATAGACTTTGGATTCCTTAATATTCCACCTGAATGCAAGAGCATTCTAAAGAAAGTACAGACCTACCACCCGTGCCTGCTACGCGACCAAGTGGAAGAGATTTGACTGCTACTGTCACTTAAAAGAAATTGACCCATTGAAAGCCACAGTGCAAGACATTGCTACTTCACTTGCAGGTTTCTGAGCTACCTTTTACCTCCATACGATTACATCTACCAGCTGTGGCTACCTACCTTCTTCATAGACCACACTTCTCTCTTTAGGATTCCGTGCATTATAACTTTCATGAAGGTCTCAAAAGGATCATTCTTCCCCGGTCCCGCCTGCACCCTCATGGAATCTCAATATTGTACTTTCATGACTCATGGGTCCTCTGTTTGGCCCCGCCAAACCTGCTCCCTTTAATTCCTCTTTTGGAAAGTGGCATTTCTAGTTGCTGTCACCACTCTTAAACGGGTTAGTGAGCTTCAGGCATTAACCCTGGAAGAACCTTTCTTCCTAGTACATAGGAATAAGATTGTCTTACACACCAACCCTAAATTCCTCCCTAAGATAGCGTCCCACTTCCACTGTAATCAGTCCATTGACCTTCCTCTTTTTTCCCCCGAACCCAATTCAGGTGCGGAATGGGTTCTCTATACTTGAGATGTAAAAAAAACCCTCATGTCCTGTGTTGCTATAACCAGACAATATGGAAGTTACAACTTTTTTTTGCTTTCTCGAACCCCACAAGCGGAAACCTCTATCCAAGTCTGGTGTTGCCAGATAGATAAATGCATCCAGACATGCTTTGCTAAAGCCAAGAGGACTCTACCCACTCCTCCTAGAGCGCACACTACTCTGAAGAGAGTAGACTATTGCCTTCCTGGAGAACATCCCTATAGCTGATATATGCAAAACAGCTAGCTGGCCCACACCACACACCTTCACAAAATATTATTCTATGGATGTCCTAGCCCGCCACTAGCTAATGTTGACACACTTTCAATCTACTGCGACACCCACAGTCTAGCGACCGCATTTTGGGAGGATTGCTTTACAGTCTATGCACAGCATGTGTAGCTACAAACACACATGCCACAAACTGAAAATGTTACGTACCCTGTAAGCATCTGTTCATGGGATGTAGTCCTGAAGATTCACATGCGCCTGCCATCCTCCCCGGACGCGTGTGTTCGTTGCAGTATCTAATAGTTTCACTTTTCTCTTTTATGCATTGACATCTCATATATATATATTGCTTCACTTCACATTCCATCCTCAATAGCAGTGCCGGGACGGGGTGGAATCTAACAATTTAGTTGATGGCCATGTGCATTATTGCTAAGAGGAGGAGTTACAGCACCTCGTGACTTAAAAGACTTCTTTGAAGTAAAACAACTTGCACACATCTGGGCCCAACACTAGATGGCAGGAGTATGCTCAGCATGTGACTCTACAGCATTACATACTGTGACTATATATAGGGTTTCTCTTACCTGATGTATACTTAGAATTTCGTCGTAAGCACAAGCGTTAATTTTGTCGTATTTCCACTATGAAACATTAGAAAGTGGCAAAAATATCACCAAATACTAATGATGTTAAATTGTTACCTGCAGGACTCGCTTTAAAAAATGTTTCATTTAGGCACATATGTGCATAACTATTGCAGACCTGTGTAACCTGCAGCAGCAAATCAACCTTCACATAATATATTATGTTGGAGAAACTGTGATGTGACACATTAGATACTAAACTTGAAAGTGTTATTTGAAACTCTTGGATAGTGCGAGTACGATCTAGTGAGTTGAAGATTGACTGGTTAATAACTATGCCCACATGAACGTTCTGCATTTAGCGCACTGATAAGTTGGGGAGATCAATATGTGAGGGAATGGGGAGTTTGTATGTTGTTAAAGTCAGTTCAACGGTGCAGATGCTCTACATGTGCGCACAATGGCTAACGAAACACATCGACTTGCAGTATTAACTACTCAATAAAGTGTGTTCACTAAATAGTGGTAGAACATTTTCTCTCGCGACATGGAACAGACTACAGCTTAATAAGCCTTAAAAATATAAACATTATTTCTTTTGTTATGGAAAAGTTCTGGTCATACCGCAGGAAAATGCACCATAGCCCAAAAGTGCATATGCACTTTACCATAAAATGGGCATCACATAGATTTTACGCCTCATACGTTACTCTTCCAGCAGCTGATACTCCTGGGCGGTGTGTGTATTATGTTGTAAAACGCTTAACTTCAAACACAAGATAACTGTGGATGAAGTGGAAGGCAGATACTTGCTAAACATTTGAACTCTTCTTGATATACCGGTCACTTTCATTAATACATTTGGACCAAGTTTGGACTCACCAGATTTCTTTGACCTGATTCTCTCCATGGGCAGAAACGAGAGCGGGAGTTTAGTACTGTGGGGAGGAAAATCATTTCAGCATTGGGCCCCTACTTGACCTAGATCTGGACCTTACAAGCTCAGTTTACACTGCTGTGCACATTAACAGTTGTCAGTAGGCAGGCAGATGCATCCTGCACATAGAACACACAACAATATTCAGTGTCTCCATACAAGTCATACTTCAGGGTTAGTATTCGCTCTTAAGTCACTCCTTCAATTAAGTAGACTTTGCTTCTCCAACAGCTTTTTTTTAAAGAAAAAAAGTTATCTAGCTCCAGCTGTCTGGTTACAAACAACGCATTATCAGATTACCAAGAACCTAGTGGACTTAAAGCCCACCCATTGGTCAGCTTTATTGTCGCTCCAATTTGATTTTTATTTGATGGGTTGCTTGTCCACATTGTATTTATCCCTCACCTGGAGTGTATCCTCTTCACTTGTGTCCATCCACTGTTCACTTTTAGGGAACTACTTTTTGTAGTTTTGCTCAAGCATTCCATTAGGATTGCATGTGCTTTACAGCAGTCTCACTTGTGCGCTTCTCTCCTTCTCTCTCCTCAGTGTTGTTCTATTTTGCTGCATGCTTCTCCCTTAACCTCATGGTTAGTTCTCTCTTGTGTGCGTCTCTGCCTACCCTGCTTGTTGCTCCTTCCATCAGCTGCTTTTCCCTTCATCCATGTACTCGAACACTGACCTGCTCCTCCGTTGCCCTCTGTCCGCAAATTACTGTTGCGTTTTCTGCTTTATAAACTAAAGCACCTTTACGTTATTATTTTTTTTTTTAACGGAGTTTTATATAGCGCGAACTTGACCCGGTATCTGGGATCAGAGCGCTTTACATAGCACCAGTTGCGTTTCATGAGGACACATTCATTTTTGTGAGGCACGGGGAGATTAAGTGATTTGCCCAGAATCACAGGATGTTCATCGTCATTGCCAAAACTCGAACCCGGTTCCCCAGATTCGAGGTCGACCGCCCTAGCCATTAGGCCAACTCCTCACCGCAATTTAATTTCGTTTTTGTCTTTTTAATCCACTCTTTTCGCGGATCCGTAAGTAAAGACATCCTTCATCATGCATGCATGCATGCATACAAAATGATGCAGCCACGTCATCACTATTTTTGGTAATCATGTTGTTGAACGTCGGTTCTGCTGATGCAGTGTGCACCAAAAACAAAAAGGATTGGCAGTCAATAGGTCTCAATGACGAGATATGTGGGCTTTGACAAGGCTTGTTTTAAGTTAAGTGATGTGATGATTTTTTTTTTCTCTCTCAAAGTAGTATCTTAAGTGCCTTAACCAATTATCCATATGGAACTCACATATCGATGTGACCCTTGTTTGACATATTGCACGAGTCCTTACTGAAACACTAAACTTGGTGATGTTTCCAACATTGGTCACCTATTTCATTGAGTAGAGTTCAGAACATCAAGCTGGAAATGTAGGTAGGACATAACAGATTTGTTCCAAAGTAATATCAGTTTTTCATGTCATCCAGACCATGGTATAAACTTCCCATGTCTCCAGATGTCAGAAGAGTGTGCGAAGGTTCACGTTCTAAATTGACAGTACCAAGGGGTGAAGGAGGAATCAGCTTTGTGAGTCTCTTGCAGGACAAATCATGGACAGTTAAGTCAGTAAGCATACTGCTGCAGGATTGTTCCGTGCAGTGTAGATGGGTTATCCCACACCACAGACAGCATTCCCATTCATCCATCACCCCCTGTCCCGGGGAATAAAACCTACTAACTTGGATACGTTGGCAGTGTTTCATGGAAGATCTTCTGCAGGGCGCCTCATGGCCCTCAATCAACAGTCACTAAATGTTGACTTTTCATGCTAGGCAAGAAGCAACAGTCAGAAAGAACTTAACCCATGCCTCTGCTGATCACCACTACTGCTTTAAGGTAGATGCACACCAACTGAGAAGAAACGTTACAGAAAAAATAGGTGAACTCTAACAATAGTTTTGATGTTTGAACCTTTTCCAGATTCAAATGAAATCCTTCCATTTCGTGAATGAAGACAAGTGATAGCTCATTAGATTTCAAGTATGTCTGGTTTTACTTGCATAATGGTGGTTACTTAATATAGTAAGTAGAGTCGGAGAAATACACTCTAAAGTGTCAAATGATACTTGTTGTCAAGTTGACCTCATCATGAGTCCTATTACCACACCTGTGGTAAACACCCAGCGCGTAATTCTAGTTAAATTAGATGGGTGAATAGTTCACTACATGCGACACTGGAAGAACTCTTAAACTGTTAGTTCCAGTAAATGTTCTTCAGTGATTACTGAAGTTAGTGATTACTACTACAAACATCTTTGAATTAATCTTCAGTAGAATCTTCAGTAGCCCAGTAATTTGCAATAATGTACTCTGTTGGAGCATACAACAACACTAACTTTGACTGAAACTATCCTTTGCCCCATAAGGAATTTGTTGGTGAAAGTGCCAGCCTCATTTTCAGATAAAACCAAATATCTGCTGGATATTCTCAAAAACACTAGAGCGAATGCCTGACCCAGCAAGAAGGGGGAAGGAAATGCAGATTTGGCCCATTTTCTTGGTATCTGGCTTTAAGTCTCAGAAGGAGCCTCTGTGTTGTGAAGCTAAAACCACATGTGCAGTCCCACGTTTTTAAAATGCCGTTTTACATAAGTTGTTATATATGTGGACAACAAATAAGCAACTGAGTCCACACCTACGTTTAAAAAAAATCCTTTATTTGAAGAATATGTTATGTATACAATTAAATAAAGGTAGTATATAACTAGTAATAGTGTGCAAGTCACATTGATTATAAAAGTCTTGTAACTGAAACATAATAGTTTAATCAACTTAAAGGGGTCCTGGAATGTTCCTGCCTATTTCTAATTTGTTTTACACCACCACAGAATTTTCAGTGATAATCAAGACCTTGTGTATCATTGTGAGAAAACTGCTAGTCTTTGATTCTCAATACATTTGATCTGAACTTGCATGCCAAATGTGGTCGATGTCCAAGTTTTTTTTCCCCTGTGTTTTGCAAAAATATAGCTTATGATGTATGGCTTTAAAATGTGCTCTTTAATTTCTTCCAAACCTTATTTACATTTTTGGTCAAGTTCCATCTTCTATGCTCCTTGCTCTTAAATGGGTTGGCCTCTAAGCAAAGCTTCTCCAACCTCACCTAAATGTCAGCAAGTAAGTGGCATTCATTCCCACGGTCTGTGAGCTGCACATTGGTATTTCCAACTAGAAGTTCAGGCTGCCTTTCCCATTTCGCATACCATTTAATTACATTAAACTGTATTAAAGTCTGGGCTCTTGATGCCGAGTAGTCTCGTAGCTCTTTCTCCCTTTTATTCAATACTTCGACATTGAACACTTATTCGGCAATCATTCTAAGTTTCTACAAGTGCACCTTTATCCAAAGTTGGAAGACCCTATGAGCATTTACCTACTTTCAGGGATGATACGTGCTCTGTCTTAACTGGTGTCTCATCCCATTCAGCAGAGTCCACTCATGCAGTTATTATTCATCTCCTACTCTTAGCCATGGGTGAATCATTTAAACGTAGTCATTCCTCTCATCTGCTGAACCAGAAACTGGGACGACCATTCAATTTTATTGTTGAAGCTATTACATGAAGAACTATAATCTATTAATAAGAAACATTTGTCTTTAACAAAAAACTCATTACTGCCAAAGGAAGGCTTCCATTGGATGACAGTGTGACAGAAAATGTATACTTTAAAGTGTAGGAATGGAGATCACTCCAGTTTATTTCCTCTCAATTTTTGGGCAAAATTATGTGCAGTGCTTATGGATCTCTCCCTAATCGTTTGAAGCATTTATATTTTATTATAGAGATGTCAGGTAAAGTTGTGTTATTTAAATAGACACATTGCATATGATACTTTGGTTAGATGTTTGGAGTATGCTTCACATTAATTGTATACACACGTCTGCTTAATATTTACACAACATATTTGTCTAAAGCAGAATATTTTCTTCTTACGATCATGCTTATATTTATCACTGACCTACCTGTTGTAAGTTGGAACTTTTTATGTTTAATCTGTATTAAATGTAAATATCACCTTTGCAACTTACTAGTTTGTTTAATTTATGGGCATGCTTGGTTGTCTTTTTTTGGAGATTTGCATTCAACAAACACATTTGCAATTGTGCTTTAATTGATGACTGTTATGACCTTTTCCTCTAGGCTGCTTTATCTCTGCTTTGTCCTAGCTAAAATTCTTCCTCCTTTTCCCAAATCTTTTGTACCTCTTCTTCAACATTTTCATGTTTTTTTTTATTTTTTTTAACAATTTTCCATATTGGCGATGCAGCCTATATACCCTGAACCTATGATTACACACTCCGCTATTTCACTTTCTTGTATTCTGCATCAGCACACCATTTGGTATCTTCAATGACTACTGGTATCTAGCCAGAAGACTGTAAACCTTGTCTCTTTCTTCCTTCAGAATATTGTTTATTTTTGGAGGGAGAGGGGTCCAGTTTTTTACTGCCAAACGTCGATAAACATTGCACACCAGTTCAGTGTTTTTGTGTTCCTTGCTGTTCCTCACACAAGCACAGCAGTAGATGTCACCAAAAGTCTGCAAATGAAGTGGAGTTTGGAGTGTCTACAACTCTTTTTGCAATATAAAGCCCAGGCAATTTCAGAAGCGATCACCTGCAGTGATTCTGTTGCAGGCAAACGATGAATGTAATTCCTAAGCCATTGAAATTCTTCTAGCTTCTTTCAGTGCTATGGCATGCAGCAGTGGCAATATCGTTCTAAAGGGGCATATCAAAATCCAGAATTCTAAGTTGGGGTCTCCTGTTTTAAAAACACATCTTTCTGTTGGAAAGATAATAATCATTCACTCATGGTGCCCAGTGACGCAAGTTCTAGTGTTTGATTGTGGCCAAGCTATTTCCAGCTTGTAGGCTTGAAGCCATCCATCTGAGTTCCTGTTACCATTTCCCTAATCCTCCTTTGCTTTGTAATATGTTCCCATAAGTTGGTAATTTGAAGGAGACGGGCATAAGAGTAAGAAAAAGTTACTCATGGCAGTAACGAGGATACCCCTTGTGCATAGGATCTTTCACATTACCAACACCCTCCTGCTATTCTGTTTTGATTCGGGTCTGGATCTTCTATCTGGCCGGCTACAAATTTTAAGGGAAGACATGCGGGGGAGGTAAGGTAAGGGCCTTGTTAGAGGGCTGCGCATGCGCCGGTCCCCTGGCTCCTTCGATTAAAGATTGTGTACAGTCTCATCCTCGCCATGGTTGCAGGTTCCTATACGTTGGTAATGTGAAAGAGCCCAGTAATATGCTTACTTCAGTTACTACAGTGAGTAATATTTTCTATAGCTGTGATGAGCTAAGGTCAGTGTGTCCACTTCTAAAACCACCATCCGTTATTTTAATGCATGCGCCCGATGTCTCTCTTCTGACTTTGTAGCAGGTCTCTTATTTTGCTTCATCTATTTTGGAAAAGATAAGCTAGTTTTGTTTTGCTTTTCGATAAGTAGTAGTCTTAGCGGCATCTTTCTCTTTTCTATTTCCCATCTGAAACAGTCAGCCATGTGTTGGCGAGAATAACCATTTCCATGTACCTGCCAAAATAATATAACATAGTACAGGAAATTGCTGACTGTTAGGGTCACCTTCATAGCTAGACAATACCAGGCAATCCTGTAGGATACCACCAGTGAGAGACTGCCAAATGTTGACAAGACGCCTCAAATATTGTCCCCAGTTTAATGGGTGAGGTGGATACAATGTCACTTCGTGCAAGGTGCCAAAGTCTCTTGCATCGGCTGTGTAAATCCTTTTAAAGCTGTCAATAGCTTCACCTCTGTGGGAGAAAGGAGGGGACTGAATATCTTAAAAACTTTTTCAGGTAATGATTGACTGGTAAAACTACTCCAGTGGACTCCCATCCGAGAAATCTTTCTTGTTTTGTTAATTGAGTTACCGTACTGTTATGGATTTTGAGGGTATAGCTTGACGGTGCCAAATGGCCTATACACTCTAATCCTATTAAAATAGTCTGTTCATACATTTTGTGGCTATCTTGGAACACAGATGTTCTATTCGTTGCTGTGGAAGCATAGCAGCAGCATCACAATGCAACCCTGTTTTCATTATCTAAAAAGAACATACATTTTAAGTCTTATAAGATGGGTGACCATCTCTGATGTAAAATGTAGGTTTGTTCCCCTTTTGAAGGGGTATCACTGAAATATATTAAATCTCTCTTAAATGTAGAATTATTAATGTTGGAACCCACTCCAAAGGTTGACAAATTTATCAATGCGTGCTTGGGATAAATGTAATTAAACTGTATAAATCCATTGAGTAATAACTACAGATTTTGCTTACTAAATTGAACTCTACGGTAACTGATTCAGCCTGAATTGTCAGAAGTCTAAACGTATGATAGGCACCTGAAGAATATCTCTGTTGGGATCATATTAAATGTTCCAGCTGTCTGGTAAAGGAGGCCTACCTTTATTTCCAAATCATTCAAATGTTGGACTATAAGATTTGTAAAAGATTGAATCTTTATACTCCAAAGCTTAGAGGGACAAAAGCGGCAAGAATTAGATGCGTTCTTTTGACTGTTTATTATAACATCAAAACATATTTCAGTCTTGGTTTTCCAAGATGGCCACCACTTTTATGAAAAGGCTTATTTCTGAGTCAAAACCCCACTGTAAAACTGTTAAGAATTTAAACCATCATGCAATAGATGTTGGTTTCCTGTTCTTTCAAACAGTGGAAAACCAACATATATTTGTAGTTCTATGAAATCTGCAAGTGCAGAAAAATGTTTTGTACCGCTAAGTGCATTTTTCGTATGTGATGCCGATGAGCGGGTGTCCTGCTGAGCATGTAATGGTTATCCATTGCAGATGCGTTCCCCATTTTCTCGGATGGGAAGAGCCTTAAAGGAGCGAGCCAGGTTTTAAGTGCTTACCTGGGACCTTTAGAACATAATAATCGAAATTTCATCTAGAGTAGAATTGCATGATTTTATGTATCTTTACAATGGGAAGCAGTTGAATCTGCATTGTTCGTAATGCAAGTACTTATTTAATTCATTCATTCCCCCGCAGCTGGAAGTGGAAAAAAGCAAGCTTCAAAATCTAAAGAGGAAATAGCGCAGGAAAAAAAAAAAGAATTGGAAAAGCGGCTACAAGATGTCAGTGGGCAGTTAAATAACAATAAAAAAACTCCTAAAAAAGGTAAGTGCCAGTCAAACAGACGAAAGGAGGGAGATGGTCCTAATTATCAGTCTTTAAAAGTCTGGTCCAAACTCCCTCAAAAACACATCCTTCAGGTATTCATTGTATCCAACGTAAATATGCATGAGACTAATTACTTATTGATCTAAGTTACGACACGTGATATGTAAATTACTTTTAGTTTTGATATTGAACTAGTCTATAGTCCCTTTAGTTAGAGTTGGACCTGCATGTTGTCTGCCATTAGAGGTTATCGGTAGCTATATTTTAATTTAGATTTGGTTACTAGGTTAAAACCTGTGTTTGTCCTCCCCTATTCCTATGTAGAATGAACAGGGCAACCAAGTGGCGAGAATGGAAAACTGCTCTTTAAACTTTGATATAATTTAAGTATACCAAGTTCGGGGACCGTGCATACGCGTGTGCTCTTGGACATGCCCCTGCTACATCCTTTGCGCGTATCATTCCTATTTACTTTATATTTTTGCCATGCACACTCTTTTGTCTCCTGCTGAGGTCTAGTGTTCAGGTTTTTGTTTTCTATAAAACAGACCATCTTTTGATCAGACTAATTCATTCATAATTGAGATCTTCCTGCCTGTTTAATGTCTGCCTGTCTTCAAAGGATTTACAGAATGCGGGAGGCATCGTATTCTAGCTATTTGTAGAACTTACACAGACTCCACTCCTGCTCATTATGCTACCGGAGTATATGGACAATTTGTGAGAAATTGCCAAAATAGGACCACTATATTTTTTAATTCCAAGAAGCAGTTAAGAAAGCATTTTGGATCCAAGGCCAGTGGTATGGTAAGAAGGTTCTCCTTTTGTCTTAGGAGGATCTCCAATCATCTGATGTCTAATTAGACCTATCTTGGCTAAATATTTCTGCCAAAAGCCCAACTTGCTACATTGTTGATTTTTATATTTTCCCTGCTCTGAGCTGTTTGGCACCAACGATGGACAATTTTGAAGAGTGAACTAGTCACCAAGTCCTTGATCAAACCAAATACTTCAGTGACTGAGCACATTCGCCAAATTCCAAACCTTGGTCAATATCATTATCCCGGTTTCCTTATGGTAAGCCATGCTGAATGCCTCTGCAGTGTTTCTGGGTCCATTTGCTTCCAAGGGCTGTCCGTTGAAGGCCAATTACTGTAAAGACGAAGAAGTACCCTGTAGTGCGTACAGTGCATCCGACTTCTTGAAAATCCCTCAAGGCCTCTTTCTCCTTCTATTTGCAAAAATGGTTAGACCAAGTAGAGAAACCCGCATTTAATTAACATAATCTAATTGGGCATTTTTGGTGCGAAAATGGTACCAAATGTAGTATCAAACACATGTTCAGTTATGACTGCTTGGTTCCTGCAACTCATCCAGTATCTGCTTTTTCACAGGAATGTGTTTCATTTATCTCTCTATTCTGGGTCTGTTAGATGTTGATAGCCTATCTCGATGGGCCAAGGCTCAGAGGCTTCCATAGAAGAGCTAACTACCTTTTTAGTTTTACTCCATCCCTGCTCGACATGAATTATATCATTCTAACTTGTTCCCATGTACTCTGCTTGGATTCCGGACCAAGCTCTTCTAGAGTAGATCATGTAGGTTACTTTTTACTCAGTTTACCTTATGACAGACACTTTTTCTCACCCATTTGATATGAGGATGTTTGTGCTCTCAAGTTCCAGAAACACTTACTAGTATTTGCACCGATCTTATGCAAGCATGCCTAGGAAAACAATCCTGTGACATTTATGGCATGTGGTCATGTCTTTTTGTTTGGATACATATAACAGATCATTATGGCAGGTAATTCAGTACTTGTTTTGTCGATGTTTGTGGAGCCAACTTCTTCTGGTATTCGGACCCTTTACATATGAGTCTATAAGGTTGTGAAGCGAGAGCGCCCTTCATCAGTGCTTCTCCAGTGTTCCAGTTGGGATATCATTAATCCTCTTCTTCATATCAGTATGATTCTCGGAGGATACCGTAACCCCACAAATACCATTCGTCACAAATCAAGTCTCTTGAAAAAGTTCCCTGTTCCTTTTGTCAATACCGAAAAATGTATTGGATTGGACTAAAAGCTCCTTCACAACCAATTCCTCTATTTTAAAAAAAAAAAAAGCTGCCCATATATAAAACACTCATCCTAGACATTTGACCCGCCTCTTTAATAGGATGCTGCTATCAATTAGAAGAACAATTTACTTTGGCTCTATAATCTTCTTGCTGAGGGATATATTATATATCTTCATGCAGATTCCATTAATCCAGCTCAGCTTCCCTACTCCTTACAGAGTGTAACGATCATTGAACTGACACATTTTTTTCTGTTATTTGCTACAGATTTTTCTTTTGTATTGGCGAAGATTAGGTGAAACTGGTGTCTGTGGATCCAAAGTGCATTTTTTTTTAACCTAGTTGCAGAGATGGATTCCCATGTATCCATGTTTGTTGCCCCTGCAGCATAACTTTTCGGATTACCTAAATAAAACGTGCCTCAGTGAAGGCTTTCGAGACATTTTGCAGAAACCTTATAGTGAAGTCTAGATTCTTCCGTTCTCACCCTTTTCAAACTTTAAGACAAATGATGGCTAACGTTAGACTCCTCCTTGATGTTTTCTTGTCCTATTATAAATTTGCCACTTATGACAATGTGCTATACATCCAGATTCCAACAAAAGCTGTATGGCCTTTTGATGATGTCCTCTATGCAAGTACATAGTAAGCCCCTGCCGCCGATTCAACTTCAAGTGTCATTGGATTGAATTGGCATCCAGTACCTGCTGCTGCTTGACAGTCCCTTCCCTTGATATTTTTTTCATCTGATTTTTTTCCATCTGTCTGTTGCACAACATGCTCAATAAGCCAAGTCAAGGTCTCCCTCCTCAACCATAGGTCACAACTATCAGCTTTGTGCTGCATCTTCCCATAGAACCATTGTCACATTGTTTTGACCCTGTAAGATCATCAGGGATTACTCATAAGACCATATCTTTGGGTATCCATTAACTCTTTTTCTCTGTCTAAATAGCATCATTTACGTCAATTGCTGCTATCTGGTTGATTGGTATTTGGTTGCGGCGCTCTTCTGCATTTTGTGCAGTTGAACAAAAAAAGTCCTTTCTCCCTTTGGGGCCTTTTTTCGGCTAGCAAGGAATGGGCGTGCAAGTTCCATCCAGCACTGCCTAGCTTACATGCACAATCTGTCCCTAGATTCTGGATTTTATCATTAGAACGGAAAGCTAAAGTAAAGTGTCACCTTAATTGGCCTTGCGGAGGTAACACTGGGGTGGATGAAAACTGACTCCCTGCTGAGGGAAGAAATAGACAAGCGCACAGGTTCTTTTGGGGTTAAACTGTTATCTGCTCTGAAACCTTATACAGAGGCCAGCTCCTCCTCTGAACTTATTGTTCTGAAACTGCTGCTACACCAAAGAGGTGAGCCATTCTGTTATTCTTGGTTAGGTGCTTAAAGCGCATGCCACTTCCTGTCCAGGCATAGCTCCTCCCTGTGAGTGATCTGCCACAATCCCAGTGTGATCAGGTAAGTCCTTATTCTGACTCCTCCTCAGGTTTGTAGTGTGTAAATGACAGTTGAGAGATGTTTTAACTAAAGAATTTCAGTGCAATAAGTAATACAGGAGGCATGCACCTCCTGGTATTCAGGCACACTCCGGCCCTCTCTTGGCTTAAAGCACTGGTGACCCAAGAAGAGCAGAAGCATGGACATGCACTTTTCCCCGTGGCACTCTCACCACTTTGGTAACAGTCACAACACTCCTTTTAGGAGCATGACCTGGGCCAGAAGGCCTTTTCTATTGAGGAGTACTTGCCCACGCCACCTTCTCTGCTGGACAAGTTTCTTGATGAGCAGGAGCCTAACTGTATTGCTCTTGGGAGTCAATTTGGTTACTGGTAGTCCATAACCTTAGGTCTTATTCCGTCTTAGGTCTTAATCTGCTGTGTATGCTCCTTTGGTTGTCGTGCCTCAAAGGATGTAGGCTGCATGTCGGTAGGTTGGATTTTGCCAGTCAATCATACCATGAGCAATTAGAGCAGAACGTGCTGAAACCAAACCACTTCACTTAGTAACCAGCTACATGTTTAGCCTTTGCGGTCTTCTGTTGACAGCTTGTACTCCTGCCTGTTTTCTCTGAGTGTGAATTTGAAGTCTTGGAGAACTAGCCTGCCCCTTTTTCTCAAATCTTGGTGCTGCTTCTGTCACATCTGATGCTGCTCCAACAGACACCGCTACAGTTCCTGAGGCTAGACAGTCAGTTCCAAGACCCCTCTAAACCTTGACTGAGCTTGTAGTTCTGGTTCAGCTTGTGGTGTAGCTCATTGCACTAGGTACTTGAGCTTGGTCAAGAAGGATGGAAAATTTCCCCTTGGATTAATCTCTCTAGGTACCTTCTGACAGAGCTCAATTAAAATAAGCAGACACCAATCCAGTTATCAGTACCTGTGACTACAAACCTCTAAGCTACAACTTACTACCACAAAGTCCTTACCCAGGCATTTGAGAATTCGGCAGTCGTAAATGCTCACCCACAGAAGCAAGGACTTGCTATTGAGTTGCAGGCTGTGAGGGAGGCTCATCAGATTTGGAGGAAGCATTTCTCATAAAGCACCATCACAAAGTCTTTTACCAGCAAGAGCTGGAAACTCCAGAACAGTTCAGTAGTCTTGTTTCTGAAGTTTCGAGCTCAGTTTGTAGTGGTGATGGTAGCTTCTCTGAAGTTAACTCTTTGGCCTCCCAAATGGACAAAGGAGGCAAGAGTCTGGAGAGTGAAGTTAAGAAACTCGATCACCCCAGTTGTCTGTCCGTGGCAGGCAAATGTGAAAGCAATTATGTTACCCTGGACAAAAATTTACAGTAACAAATCGTTGATAATCAGGTCCTTATTGACACTGTCATCAGGACCATTAACTTTAAGGTTTTTAGCTGGCTACTGGCATCTTGGTTCAGCCTTTGGACCAGTAGCTAAAATCTAAGGAAGGTGTAACAAACTTCTTCCTCAATGGAAAGAGCTTGGTAGCTTGATATTTATGAGGTCCTGACGCATTGCAGGATGTCCACTGTGTCACCAAAATTCCTAAGTCCCATTCAAGAATTTGTGCCGAAACTAACTCCTCTTTGGCAGCTATGGAATGATTTCAGAAACTTTTCTTCCTCTGGAAGCAGTTGAAGATGAATTGCTTTAGCGGAAGGACAAGACTCACCTGGACTTCCTTGGTGACCAGTCACCCTTCACGCTGCCATCTAGACCTTATGAGACTGGTCACAATTATTTCTCTCGGTAGATTGGCTCAAATGCAATCCTCCTAGTGCTGAAAGCCATTCCTGCCAGTGGTTCAATGTGGAATGGGGATCATTCTCACTGAACACCGCAGCTCTTTTCTATGTGATTACATAAGGGGGCACCAACACCTACTTATGTGTTTGCTGGCAGTGGCTCTGTGGGAATAGAATATGCAAAACAGTATTTTCCTTTTAGTTTCTTATATTTTGTGGGGCTTGACCATGATAGAATAAAAGCCTGAGCAGTCTTTTCCACTTGTTAAACAAGTGGGAAATTCTCAAGGAATTCCTCAACCAGATCTTCAAGACCTGGGGTTTCCTGTGTTTTCAGGGGCATGATGTTGGATTGTATAGACATTTCTATGTGCCTTTCGTGCAACCCCTCTGATCCCAAGAGACCTTCAGAAGATCAGGGAGTGTCTGCTATAAATGCTCTGGCTTGACCTTACCTAGTTTGGTCCTCTGTCCTCCATATACTTTAGAACACCACATTTGCCACCCCTTTGTGCCAATGTAGGTATGGTATTTGTACATCAATAGATACCATCAGTCAGCTGGATAACATGGTTCCTTAGGAGTTAACATTTTCATGCTTAGATTTCCCCAGAAATGTAAGTGCTCTGGAGTTTGCTCAGAAATGCCCTAGCAAACTATAGTGTAGGAGAAAGTTGCACTATCACTAGGCACTCAAAAAGAACATTAACTTGTTCACATGTGCAATGAATGCCATTGTATCTGCGTTGGCTCACCTGACCAAATGAGGTACAGGTGGACATCTGCGAAACATTCCTTGTGTTTGTTTTCTCCATTTAGACACCACACTGTCTTTTGTGACAATAATCCTACTTTAGCCAGGTTTTTGAGAAACCCTTTTAACAGATTGCTTCATGTGCCTGAAATCTTATGATCACATCTGTTAGGAAGATAAGTGGTCCCTTCATTGAAGAAATGTTGTTGAAGTTCATTCTGGAAGAAGAGATTGCTCTTCTGGCATTGTTGATGCTAGCTTCTATGTGGGCTGAACCAAGGGTCTCTGTTATGAGAATATAAGTCTCCTTTTGGTGGGCAATGGTGCCAGCTGAGGGACTGATAAGCCCACCTTTACCAGATGGATAATGTCCTGTATCTAACCTTACATTGTCTGAGCACATTCTGTAAGCACTAAAGTGGTATCGGTACCTGACAGATCTATCCCATCAGCTACCTGGGCTCCTCAACACATTCTTAAGGATGTTTCCTGGTAGATGTAAAATTTGCCTAGGAACTTGTCAAATCTGGGTTTAAGCTACATGATTCTGCCTTCACTTTCTCTATTTCTTGTCCTTAGTTACTGTGGAATCTACCCAAAAGGATAATAACGGGAAAGCTGAGTCAAAGTAGAAGGATAAATTCACCTCTATGGGGCTAGTACTATTGGGCAATTGCTCTTTCACAGACATCATTTAAATACGTTCAGGGTCGCCTTTTTTCTCCGTGAAGGGATTAGTAAGATCATGCTATTCATGCCATATATGTACACAGTACAGCCGCACATCTCTCAACTGCCAAAGAAGCTTGTTCCCGTCCCACATAAAAGGTTTTGGAGATGTATTAAGAGTAATAGTCACCAAGAAAGTTGTTGTCCTGTTAACTTTATGGTGTTTTATTATTTATAGGGGACACTTTTATTTCTGACTATGCTGCTTGCAAAAGATTGTGCTCCCTCATTGAGGAAATTCACACTTTTTTCAATTTTCCATTTTGATGTATATTTTTGTCTGTAAATGTTTTGATTCTGTTTTAGAACTAACGGTGCTAACCCGTATGTTGTCTTTGGCAACTATTTTTGGATGGTCCTCTGTTTACACTGTTTGATTGGCCTAGATTAAATGTGTTACTTCAGAAACACACATTCTTTGATTCAATACCTCTACTTTTTGGTACATGCACTGCTTCCACTGTATCTTTCATTGTGTGAGCACTGATAACTGAAGATTGACCTAAACTGTTAATCATCAAATATGCATATTGATCTTTTTATGAAATGGTTCTGATCCTTTATTTATTCTGCTGGCCTGCAACGAAATAATGCTGCTTCTTTTTTTTCTAAATGATGCCGCTGTGGACCTAAATTATTTTGCAACGATCAGATGCAGGCTTAACTTCAAAAGTGGCTTATCTAGTTGCAGAATAACTGTGATATTAAAATGAATTTCATGGTATAACACGTCATTTTTTTCGTCTACAGAAAAGTCTGGGTCTCATTCAGCAGGAGGTCCATCTCATCTTAGCAGCAGCAGTTCCTCTGAATCTGGAAGCAGCAGTTCAAGTGGTTCCAGCACCGACACCAGTGATTCTGAATAAATCCTGGACGTTTCAATATACAAAAGACAGACCTGAGATCCAGCAGTGTTCCTTTCAAAGGCTAATGTTAAACTTATGTTCCTTGGTGTGCTTTCTTTTTATGCCCCATTATACATAAAAAGGAAAAATCTCACTGTTGGAGGTCCTTGCATATGCAGAGGACAGTGTAGATGTAATTAGATCTAACAGGAAAAATAACTTCTACAAAGGTTTTTAATGCGTTCATTTTTAACAAAAGAAAAAGAGTTGTTGGTTGAAAATGTGTTATTGACATGTTCAAACATCCACTGGTTTAAAAAAAAAAAAAGTTTGTAAAAGTTATCTTGCAAAACATGCTTGCAAAAGACACTTTCCCCTGTTTAGACTAGGCATCTCTGGAAAGATTTTTTTACGAAAAAAGAGAAAAAAGAAAAATAATAATCTAACTGTAAAAATGGTACCTACCGTCTGTGTGAAAGATGTTAGCCTTTGAATAGATGTCTGTATTTTGTTCTTGGCACTAGTATTCTTAATCTCAAGTGTACAGTGTGATGAAAACATCAGATGCTACCATCTTTTATTTTTTAGTCTTAACTTAAAAACACGTCTGCTGTGGATTGCTCAAGTGTATCTTTAAGTTAAAGGCTTGTTATTGGGGTGACTTTTAACCAAGAAGAGGGCATTTCAAAACAAAGGCCCACCTCCCCCCAGATACACCACCGAAACAGAAAAAAATAGGATGATTGTATGGGTATGTTTAATCTTGTGCTTTTCGTGACATGGTGGCCCATCCCATTGGTAGGGATCAGTGGGTTGTCTGTCGCGTGAAATGCAGGTTTTCCTAGCGCTGAAACTTTTTACCTCAAAAGAAAGGACTGCAAGAGGACAGATTTCAAAGGTTCAGCACTTTTTTTTATTCACGAGTGCAGCCTAGCATTTTATCCTGCACCACTGCAACACATTCCGAGAGCTGTTCCCACTTTCATGTATATACGCATTTTATTTATTAACATAATTGGTTATTTTAAGTGCATAAAAACTTTAAAAAGAGAGCAAAGTTAATTAAAAGGAGATCTCAGAACTCTAGTGTAATGCTACGGTTTCATTTAAGGGTGCAGTGGTGCTTACTGCTCTTATCGCCTGTTTCGGTGCTTTGAACGTTGTATTCTTTCTCAATTTTTTTTAATTCATTTTTGTACAGAGCTGTTTGGAGACTCCTTAGATAAAGATTCCTTACAGCTGCAGCGCAACATATATAAATATATAAATAGTTTTCTTTTCTTTTTAAATATTTTCAGCTGGTCTCTTAAGGAAATTTTTGTAGCTACAGTTTGTGTCCCCCAAGTCTTTAAAAAAAAAAATCCACATTTTGAAAACTTATGTGAAAAATGTATAGTAAATTTTAACTTTTTTTTTTTTTTTACTTTTTATTGTAAAGGAAAAAGTAATATACAAAGTTTTTAAACCACCTAGATTTTTTTTTTAAAAGGCAGGGCTGCTAAGCCGTTGTCATTTTACATAGGATGTGCAAACTTGTTGGATTGGCAGTTACCATATGTAGCTAGTTTAGTTTAATTGGGATGGTAGCTAAGGAGAGGAATGGAGATTCTTGAAGAACTGAAACCTTGCTGAACATTTTTGGGTTGCCGCCTAATATTCAATACTGATCATATTAGTCAATGTCACCTTTTATAAATGCAGAAATATGTTGATTAAAGAAGAAAATGGGCAGAGTTATCCTGGATTTCCCTGGTAATTTAGAGGGCGGTATTATTAATTACTATTTGTGGAGCATTAAGAAAACTGGACTCTATTTGGCCAACATTTCCTTTGCAGTGTCTGATGTCCAAGAAGCTAACAGACGTATTTAAACTTTCCATTTATCCCAAATGTAAACGCTGTACTGTTTTAATACTGCAATTACATGATGTATCCATTTGTTTATTATATTGTCTCTGCTCTTCTTAGTCTCATCAGCTTTCAATTTACAAGACCAAGATGCTCTCTGTAAGAAGTCCCTAAAATGTAGCCATCTCACCTATAGGATTCATAGACTGAGAACAGTTTTCTTTTAAAACCTGGCATTAAAATCACCCACCTTGAGTCCTCAGTTTTGGAATGCCTAACCGGATACTTGTGTCAAGTTTCTTTGCAGCTCACTCTGAAGATAGCAAGCTGGAACCACATACCCACCAAATGCAATAACTTAAATTTGTCAATGCACCATTATACAGTTTCATGCACCCTTACCATACATGGTAACTAGAATGAATCACATTTGGTCAAGACATGGTTCATGTTTATGGCTGTCACATGTCCCGATTAAGTACAGTGCACCATTCAGATGTATGCAGGTTTTTAGTTGCAATAGTGTCTGGATTTATCTATGTATTTGTAATGTTCTCAGAAAAGAGGAGTCACTAAATATGTGTAGTCACCAACATAGATAAAAAGCAGTTGTAACTCTTGAAGCTTTATTTTCCAGTTGTTGATTACCAAGCATGAAATCCGGTTCTTTCTCTGTGCAACAATTGATAACCTATATTTGCTGTGTAATTCAGTCAAGCTGACTCTGACACAAACTGCTCTCTGGTACGGAAGCTCCTCTTTGTTGTGCATCCAACCAGGCTTGCTTAGGGTACATAACAGTGCCAACACGTATGTCCCCCATGAACCTAGCCTGTGCTTTAATTTATTATCATAATCAGTTTTCCTGAAATGGTGGTGTTCTCTTATGCTTTACGTTTTGCAAAAAGTTTGTTAGCGACTACTCCACCTTATGGATGTCAAGACTTTCTGTACTGCGAGTTTCAGTGTTGTATCTGTAAATGCCTAAGAGACTCCTTTTAAAACGTAATGATCAGCAGATTAAATTACAGGCAATTTGAAATGCAAGTGTTTATGCAACTCTTGACATTCTCCCTAAACAATTGGACACACAACAGTGTGAAAAAGAAAGTGGAGCCTGACTACATTGAGTCACAACTGTGTCACTGACAAACCAATCTTCCAGCATGCCACCCATCTAGAGGGTCGTGCCATCCCCTTTGCTACTTGTATGTGTACCTCTACCATGGCATCGGAGTCAGCTGAACAGGTTCATATCTTGGTAGAACTTCCACATTGTAGAACTCATGCTTTATCCTATTCATACATTTTAATATTTATTTTTACATTGCAGCTATCCATTTTCAGTAAGTGACATCAAATATGTAAATATGGTCTTCCTGAGCGGTTTTGTAAACCAGATGCAAACTGGCAGCAAGTGTCTCTGCAAATCTATTAAGACCAATTGCATTGTCCTCTATTGTTTTCCCCCTACTGATATATTACCACGGAGTGCTGACGTTGGTGAGTTTCTGGAGCTACTACATATCTGGAGACCCACCAAACTAGAAGACAGTGGCTGCAGAAGTCTGGATAAAGCAGAACATGTATGCGTTAGTAATTAGTTTGACATTTTAAGGTATGATAGTTCTCAGATTTCATTTGGAAATGACCGGGTAAAAAGAAGTTCCTTAACATGAAGCTGTACTGCCATTTTCTTTTTTGGCAAATTTTAGTCCTTAATTAGGACATTGCTATGTAATAGGAGGAACATTTCAAAACCAACCACTAAACCTTTTAGTATTCCATTGGTTGGGCAATATTAACATATGTAATGGTTTTTAGAAGTGCTTAAGGTTCCTAATAGAAACTGTGTGTAGAAGTTTCAAATTATGAGGAAATAATTTGGGAACGAGAAACCTTCCTGTTTGAGATTCTCATTGGGGTTAGATAAAATCACTTGAATAATTGGGCCAACAGTATTGACCTTTTTAGTCCCCCTTTGCTGCTCTGTTTCCAGGATTCTACAAGAAATAGAATCTTACTAAAAGTACATATATCCTGTTAGTGCCTGCATGGACACCCATTTAAAATGGTGACTGTGTTTCAGTTCATGTTTGAATGCAGTTTGTGACTGAATTGATAAGTATTGATACTTCTGTCCAGCAAGGTCTCTCAGAGCGTTAATTGAGTCAGGGTCCTCAAAGTTCCTTGTAATTGCATCAAAATAGCCTTTCAAGCAATCGCACCAATCCCAGCATCATCATGCTTCAAATATAGCAAAACAGGTGGGCAATGACTGCACACCTGTGCTCCTCGCCAGAATCTAGAAATGAACTTTTGAACCTTTACTTATCCTGAACAGACAAAAGCTTGGTACTAGTCTATGCCAAACGTTTGACGTGTGAATGTGCAGAATTTGAGTGTACTATTGTTTATTTTTTTACACAGTTATATTTTACTATAAGCCTTTGTTTGGATGCATTGACGGATGAGAGACTTTGCGCTTCTTTTCATTCTAATGTACCATTGTTCAGCTCAACTGGAAAGAAAAGTAGGCATCAAATAGTTCCAATAGATAGGCAAAGATAACCAGATAATCTGCTATCTGTATTTTTTGCTGAAATACAAATCCGCTGTTTGCTTGGCCAGAGAAAGTTCTCTCTGTGTTTGGCTCCAGTAATTTAAGAGGGAAGAAGCTTTGAAACATTTTTTTATTTACACCTGTAAAACGGTATAAATAGTCAAAGATAATCAAGGAATACAAAATATGAAGACTTCTTGTTCAAAGTGTTTGAGATGTTCGAAATTGCATGCATCATTCACATCTTGAATGACGAGATCATTCAAGCTTGACATCCAGCACTTGTTTCGCCCCCTGCATGGGCTGGAGGTCCTGGGGCTTTTTTAAGGCTTATAAATGGAACATCCTAGTGTGAAAAGTGAGAGGTCTTGGTTATGTTGGCGACACTGATGCAAAATTGTCCTGATAATACAGATGTAGTTAGTATGAAACAGCATCCAGACCGCAATTGGACCTTCATACGTGAAGTGCATTCCTTGTGTTCTTAGAACTGTTTGACTACACACTGTCCTGCTCTTCTACCTTACTGAGAGGACCCGGACTCCACCATTAACATATAACACTGTTTATTACCGACTACCTCTGTTTGAGGATGATTCTGCGTTAATGACACTGACATAAGCACAGACCATCTCCTTTTCACACTGATTTGCTTATACGCCTTGAAGAAGCCTGTGGACTGTGCAGCATAAAGGAAGTGAAACACATCTAGTTGTCAAACTCAAATGATCTTGGAGCCATACAAGATGTGAACAGTACTTGCAATTACCGAACACCACAAGAAACAGTTATGGAGTCTTCGTGTTTTGTATCCTTGATAATTTTTTAATGTTACTTTAATCATGCAAAACTAACTCCTCCTTTAAAACTTGGGTGTTTGTATTCTGTATGTTCATGCTCATCATCTCTGGGATAGAGGGCCCTGTACATGTATCAATATCAATGCATTCATGCAAAAGCCACATCGTCTTATTTGCTTAAATTGGCTGTTAGTGGAAGCACAAGACTTTTGGGCCCTTTTCTCGTTTTGTCATGAACGGTATAATTGAATGCTAGAAATATTTCAAGTAGGAGCTGGAATAGCAGTACCTGGTTGTTACCCGTTCTCTTCCTTAAAATACCAGAAAAGGTGTGCCTTACAATTTTGGTGCAATTCTGAACTAAATTCCTAGTTTATCCTTTTATTTGAAAGGCACAGCAATGTTAAAAGCTGAAATGGAGCTTGGTGCAGGCACTAAAATGTTGGACACCAACAATGGGTAGGAAACCTATTTTTAAAATGAATACAAAAGAAAGGTAGTTCTTTATGACCACTCGCAAAAGGTGGCAAGTCAGGCTGTATTTGTTTTGATTGAGAATTGTGAAGTCATTACATTGGGAGCATTAATCCTGCTTGTAGTGTAATATTCATTGCTGCTCGTCTACATTTACATATCCTAAAATTAATAAAATCACCAGAAAAAATGTAGCTATTCATTCAGGATTCAATACTTTTTTTTTTCTGATATTGACATAAATAACACTTCTATCAAAAGCTATTTTTTCTTTTATATTCAAACAGACGATTTTCCTTATGATGTGCATGCAAGTTTACCGTAACTTTCTTAAAACTTTTTAGTGCTGTTTATAGTATAATCCTGTAAATGTCAGTTATTTGAGAATGAGTCCGTGTTAGGTAGTTTTAGCTTGTTAATTGCAATGCTGGCCTCAACACAACAGACTTTTCAAAGTATAAATAAGGGTAGAAAGTAATCTTTGTTGTTCCTGGTAATCATGGGCCCTGCTCAGGGGGCTACTGTTTTGTTTTCATAATAAACGAGAACAAAAATACATTTGTGTTCTGTGTTCTGTTACACATCTGAATTGCTTTCTTGACATTTGGCGCTCTAGTTTATAACCAAGACTGAAAGTGTTCTAGACACACTTGGTGGTTATTAGTGAATCACTTTTATTAAATTTTCTCCTATTTTTCAGGTTATTTCAAGAAATATGTACCTACAATCTAGGAGTGAAAGCAAGTATTAAAATACTTGATGGCTATTGGTTTAGTGCATCATTTTGTTGTTATTTTAGTTTACAGAGTAGTGAATATTGTTTTCTGTATGCGCGCATTTTATATTCTTTATAGAGGGCTCTGAATTTTTATGGGCGGTTGATTTTTTTAATAATTACTTGATTGATTATATAAAAAGCATGTTTGTAGCCCATGTCTCTATGAAATTCTTGCTCATCGCCACGGTACTTAGTCTTCGGGCCCATTCGGGTTCTCCTGACTTGTTGGTAAAACACTTGGTGCATCCAGTACTCATTTGGCATCTTTGCCAATTTCATCGGGCTCAGTGACCAGGATCTACTTGATGCCCCGCTTGGGGCTGCTGTACTCTTTGGGGCCTACTCCATCATAGTCTTGGAGCCGGGTCTGGTGGCCCAGTGGGCTAATGCGTCCATTGCAGGGGCCTGTGTTCGACCTCATGGTCACAGCTTCAAATCCCGGTGGGTCCACTCAGCCTTTCATCGATCTGAGGTCGATAAAATGAGTACCATTGAGTTGGGTAACAATGAACATCTGCTATTCAGCGCCGAGACCTCTGAGTGAACGTGCGCTATACAAATCATGTTATAGTCTTCCCCGGAAATGTTCAGTCTGTGACCGTGCATAATTTGTAATAAAATAAGTGCCAGGGCCCTCGTAAAGAGGCCACTGCATCTTGCAATGACAGTACCAACAGAACTACTAATTATCTCACGCCGACAAGTCAGACTACTTCAGGCCCCCAAAGCAATAAGAATGACTTGGGTGGCAGGTATTAGTCATTTTCGATTTATATTGAAATAATAAACAACTGATGTTGTCCTTATCTTTAAATTCTTCCACCCCACCATGTGATATACTGTACCTGGCACCAGAAAACACTGGATCAAATTAAGCACTGGTCTGTGCTGGAAAGGACTCTATTCCAGAAGTGTCAAGCTTAGTATCCGTGGACAGACCTCCACCAGGTGTGCAACGAAACAGCCTTTCTCCCAGCTCCGATAACACCTTCAACACCGATATGCCCTTTAGGGCTGGCATCAAAGACACCCTCTAGGCTATCTTCGGCTCTGACTCGGTTGTGCCCAAACCTACCTCGATCCCAGTAAGCCATAAACCAGCTTTGGTGCCCAAAACTTCATCCTCCACGGCATCCAAGGGCCAGGAGCAGACCATTCTGTAGCGCCTACAAGATGAGTGTGACGCCAGACAGAAGATTATCCTCATCCATTTACAAATCTGCAAGATCCTCACCCACCCTCTGGCAAAAACTCTGGCAAAGACTCTCGAGAGGAAACTCCTTTACGAAGAGGCTAGTGCCCTCGCGGCTGAACCACTAGTCAAAACTAAGGATCGTGGTTTTAGCTCTGAGCATCCTAGACCCAGTCTTCATCTGACACCTCGTTCTCCATCCCCTTACTCCACCACTCCCTGCATCCCCTCCCTCGCTCCTAGCATCCCCTCAACCACAGGGCGCCCCTCAGCCTGAATCACCCCTCGCTTCCATTGTGGGCAGTCCATGTTACCCACTGGATCCCTATGATGCCCCCTTTGACCCTCCGCCACATGCTAACCCGTGGGACGACTGTGATGTCAACCCACCTTGGAACAATGACCCACCCCTTTACCATGTGAAACCATCCCTACTTAAACCATGAGGTTCTGTAACAGCCACCTTTCATAAGGTAGAGATGCATAAGGTCCAGGAGGATGAGGATTTCCTCATGGAGATGCTGCCCTTTGATCAGCACTCCATACAGTTCCTCCTTATACTGAGGAGAATACCCAAAATCGCTCTGGAGGTATTAAAAAGCCAGTTAAGGCCTGGGTGGTGACCTCTAGGGTGGAAAAGAAATACAAGCTCTTAGACCCCGCATACATCAAGAAAGCACTCCCCCCCCCCCCCCCCCCCTTCATGCCAACACAACATCCAAGGCACCATGAGCTGCCTCCTCCAGACAAGGAGAGCAGGAAGATGGATTCAGCTGGTCGCTACTCAGCCATAGACCGCCAGATCATTGGGGCTGCTAGCCATGTATGATCGGTATCAATGGAATGAAATGGCTCATCTCCTAGACCAGTACAATAAACTGGGCCATGGGCTCTTTTCTGAGGGTAAGCTAGTTTCCAACACCAACATTTGGTATGCCGTGGTCACTTCTGACTGCAGCAAGTTGTATCAACTCCAGCATCCTTATTCACTGCCATACCTGGCTTTGTTCTCTGGCTTGAAGCAAGAGATACAGCAGCATCTGCTCAACGTGTCCTTCGATGGAGAGCACCTCTTCAGACCACAGGTTGACCAGATGCTAAAAATATATCAGGAAGGACATGGATATTGCGAAGGCAATGGGGGCTCTTCATATGCCTTCTCCCAGGGTTGCTTTCACAAGTCCCATTACAGATAGAAAGGCTAGAACATCTCCCCTGATGCCACTACCTCCTATCACCTTCACGGAGCTGTTCAAGAGAAGGCTACAGGTGTGGGGGGAGAACTCCTCCCAGGGCCACACTCATCCTTGAAGGACGCCTATTTTAACATCCTGATCCACCCTGCACATCGCCGGTACCTCCGATTCATGGTAAGAGGCCAGTATTTTCTGTTGAAAGTGCTACCCTTCAGGGTGTTAATATCCCATCTTCAGTCTGAAATTAGTCACCGGAAGAGCGTAGCCCAGCCAAACACTGGTCCAACCTTTCCAATCGTTACTGCCTTTTTTTCAGCTAGATCGCCAAATAACGGCCTCCAGCATCTATTGTTCCAGAAAAGGGGAGGCACACCTCAGGGATTCCCCCTCTTGCCCTTATTATTTGCCCTAATTCTGAAACCCTTGGCACTGCGGTTGGGGTAGTTTGGACGTGCCTGGGGCCAGCTCCATTCTGATTGTCTGTACCCCGAGAAAGTCTGTGTACATCATGGACGTGCACGCTGGCATGGCAGATGTGATACAGATTCTAGACTGCTTCAAAGCTGGCTCACGGTCGGGTGTTTATCTGGTCCAGACTTGCTTCTTTCTCCTGCCTCCTGGTTGCCCTGCACAAGCTGTTTGGATTAGGGGTCCAGGTGGGAACCGCGGTCCTTCAGGTTCTTGGGTATTCATCACTTTCATTCAGCGCGGGACATATTTGATGGTAATCTCAGGATGGCAATACCCTCCCTGCACCCCCAAATTGCTTTCTGGTGTTCACTTCCCGTATCAGTCCAAGGTTGGAAACCTGCCGATCCACGTCTCCTGTGGCACCTTTCGAGTACTACACACGATGCTGGGATTTCTGATCGAGAACAAGGGGATGTGCAAGGTGGCCCTCTCCAAGCTGCAACTGCTACCAAAGCGTATAGGGTTGGGGGCCCCAGAGCATTAGCACTATCTGGCGGCCCAAATTCAGTGGCCAGCCCTATGGCTCGCTGGACTCAACTGCAGAGATTGGTGCAGATGCTGAGGCACCGACCCGGATAACTTCTATATCTTCGCAGCACTGCGTTTCTGGGTGTCCTCGAACTACCTACTTCGGGTGGTGCTTGAGAGCCTCTGCAGAGCGCTGCGGATGTCGCCTTGGATTCCCAGGTATGCCCAAGAGATACCCCTTGCATCGTCACATGTCTTGCAGGCCGCACTGGGCTGAAGAGGGGCAGGTCTTTGCAAGGCTGCGGGGGGGAGGGTGAGCGCACAGGGCGATTTGTTCCAAGGAGGAGTGCACATCCCGTTCAATTTACTGATGGAACAAACAGTTATTACAGTAGGGCCAGTTCCTAGCACATAGGCATCTTGTGGCAGAGCTGGAGCGTCATTGGGGCGTCATGGACACCGAGCCGACCCAACACCCCCTGATGCAGGCCTTGTACACGGTGGGGAATGGGTGCCACCAGATTTTCTGGTTAGCAAAAGTTATGTCCCACAGGACCCATTGGCGATGATGCGTCGTGCCTGGGAGCAGGAAGACTGCCGTGCTTTGACTGTAAAGGAGTTGAACAAATTCCTGGTATGGTAATGTAAGAGTGTTGATTTGGGCCAGCACCAGTCATGGAACATCTGCAGTGATGGAAAAGCAACAATATTTTACAGGGCCGGCCCTTTCTCTACCCAGTGCCTCGAGTGACCATCACGCAGGATGCTTCCTATACGGGTAGAGGGTGCATTTACAGGACTTGACACATCAGGGCATGTGAGCACTGCACCAACTGGGTCTTCACGTCGACCACCTAGAGCTACTGGCCATCTAGTTAGCTCTCAAACTCTTTTCTGCCACATTCAGCACAAGGTTTTCCTTATCTGCAGAGACAACATGGCTGCTATGTACTACCTCCAGAAACTGGGCGACACTCACTCACCACTATTGTCATTGTTAAATCCGGCATTTGGGCACTACACCACGGTCAACCTCCTGGCGGAGTATCTGCTGGGAGCGGACAACGATCTTGGAGACCTGTAGAGTAGGATGCAGCAAGAAGTCCACGAGTGGGAACTCCACTGTCCACTCCTACTCCAGTAGTTCCGTCAGGGGATTTCCAATGCAGACCTCTTCATCACTGCTGAAAATGCCAAAGCTTCGTTCAGACACCCTCAGTCCATGGCTAGTGCATTATGAATGAACTTGTCAGGAATATTTACCTATGATTTTCTGCCACTCCATCCATTCATGGTTCGGAAGCTTTCGGCAAACGTTCCTCAGTCTGATCCTGACTGCTTCCACGTCAGACAGGCAACGGTGGATTACCACCTTTTTCAACATCTCCCTAGTGCCCCACAAGAAGCTGTCCAACTGTCAGATCTCAAACAGAACCAGGGCTCACTTAAGCATCCCAAACCCCTGGAAGTTCAGTCTTGCAATTTGACTCCTGAAGTCCTAGAGATCATCTACCTCCATCGTGTATGACCACCCTCAAGGAGGCTTGTAGACCCACAACATGGGCCTGCTGTGCAGCTAAATGGAAAAGATTTGTCCATTATTGTCTTCATAAACACATCAACCCTCTCAAGCTTGCAGTCCAATTCATAGTTTACCTTCTTCATTTGCAAATGTCTGACGTTTTCTACATGTCTACCTGACTGCAGTTAGCCGCAGCCTACCTGCAGAACAGTTAATACACACCACTGTTCGTTATTAAGGCCCCTGTATGGAACCTCAACATTGTTCCCACACGACAGGCCTGGTGCCTTTTCCACCTTCTGAGCGCAGATAGCTCTACGTTTTTCATCTAAGGAAAAAAACATCTGTTCTTGTACTTCCTCCAAGGAGGGCCCTATGGTCTCTCCTGGTGAATCTGATTAGATGGTCAAGGCCTCTGTATCTGTTGCTCTGGAGGCTGTGGACAACATTTTCCTTGCTATTGATTGAAAATGGGCAAACCAGCCCTATGGTAGTTTTTTTTTTTTTTTTTTTAACTTTGTTTATTGAGATTTTATGGTTCAATTTCACATACATACAGAGAAACATATGCAGGTTCAAGTGACAATGTGGATCAACCGTCATATGAGCATCACATCTACCTCTTCCTCAAACCAGCCCTATGGTAGTTTATTAGATTCAACACCATGGCTTATCATATGCCAAAAAGCTGCCTAATTCCTAGTCCAGACAGTATCCAGGATATTCCCCATAGTGCTGTACATCAGGATATTTTCGCCTTTTTGGGGCTTTCTTGCAGGTTGCTCTAGCAGCTTGTATTTCCTGTAAAGTCCCATTCTTAATAGCCTTGATTAAGAGTTTTGGCTTCTCTACAGACCTTGCTATACCATGAGGGATTACCTGGATCTAAGGTTATATTCGTGTTAGCAGGTTTGGTAAAATAAAAATCCCTCAGTTCCTCAAAGCATTTGGTGTGGAGGGCGATCATTAAATGCATTGGGAGCCTTGGATTATCGAATGCAGTTAAGAGTTAGGATTAAGTGTTGATATGGATTGCTAAAGGTAACATCGTTTTTCGCTACCATATCCCGTTTAGTATTCCTTTTATTGTTTTGTGATAGACACACAAGGCACCCACGTGGTGACTTGGCTGAGAATAAGGTCTGGGCTTCTCTGTAGTGTAAGGAAAAGAGGATAATGATAATCTGGTTGCGAGCTATTACTTCTATATCTATAAGATCAGGCCACAAGTACATATCTAACAAAAAATAATCTATGTTATTGTGAGTATGATTTTCTTCTGAAAGTGTGTTTTCGACTCAGATCCGATGCTGTGTGACCATTGCATGCTCTCAGATGGAAGCTAAGTGACCGATCTATTTGCTGAAGGGCAGCCCTAGACATGTACAAAATACAGGAGCCTTGTAACTGGGGAATACCCCACTGTTGGTCCTAACCACAGGCTATGTCGCATATGAAGGTTGAGCGCTCAAAACAAATGTTAAAATCGCCACCCACCATAACAGCGGTTGACTTCTCGGCTATTGCAATACACTGTTAGACTAATATGGTCTGAGATGCGGAAGACTTTATAGGACTTCTACTGTACACATTGTACTTTAAGAGTTATTTTACCGAAAATTCTATCTCTAATATGTCGAGCGAGTTAATATTTAATTGCTTTACATGACAGCTGATAGAACTACTAACCCATATAACAAGACCCCCAGATGGGCTGCCACCAATTGGCATTCCCATGTCTGCATTAGGCATTAAACAAGCCAAAATATGAATTGGGTTCAATGGTTTCTATGTGAAAGCATTTTAGGTCTGTGAAGCTTGACTGGAGATTAAGCGTACTGCTCGCTTGAAGTAGTGAATGTATAGTGAGAGGGTCTTGCATGACTGAAGAAAAAAAAAAGGAACTGTACTTAATTATGCTAAGGGAATGTGTGTGCAAGATATTTAAGTTTACTGGTTACTTAGGAACTTTTTCGTTTGTGAATTAACCTCTTTGATCTGTCATTTTCTGCTTGGTGTTTCTAAAATCTGGTTATAATTTTTCTCAAGCAGTTGAAATTCACGGTGGATCTTCGTTGCCTGGCTCCGTTGGATCTGATTGGATCTTTTCTCCTTCAGGGCGGGCCGATTCACAGAACTAATCTGAGAGTAAATCCTAAATTTACTACTTTTGGTATTCACAGAAGGCATTTAGTAGTGAGAAATTTAGGACTCCTACCTTTACTACTACTAAACTGAGATAAAATCCTAAACTTACTACTTCTGGTATTCACAGAAGGCATTTAGTAGTAGTAAAGTTAGGACTCCTAACTTAACTACTACTCAATGCCTTTTGTGAATACCAAAAGTCGTAAAGTTAGGATTTCTTCTCAGTTTAGTAGTAGTAAAGGTAGGAGTCCTAACTTTACTACTACTAAATGCCTTCTGTGAATGCAAAAGTAGTAAGTTTAGGATTGTATCTCAGATTAGTTCAGTGAATCGGCCTCCTGATGTTCAGGAGGAGTTTGATGCCTTTCTGTTATCACCAAGATTATCTACAGCTTTGATCAAGAATCACAACATGCCATGACTGCTAGGGTCAGGGAAGGTTTACTATGCGGAAGCTGGGGTTGAATAGGTTTGTAGTTATGCCCTATCGGTGGAACATATGAGGATGAATGTACCTAGCTCTCCCCTAATTGTTTGAAGGCCAGTTATCAATTAGCTCGCTGCACATACATGCACTTCGGATCATCAACTTTTGCATTAATGCAAGCAAAAATCTCTGAGGGTAAGCTCGAATTAATCAGTTATTAAAATGCAACCACCCTACACTAAATGGCCTGCACAAGATGGCCGTTTTCTCAACCCATGTTGCCATTTCTGTTCATCATTCACAAGAAACTAAACTTATCAAGCATTTGCAAAGCCAATAGGTTTCACCTATGAAATCTACTGGGTTTTTAGTTTCTTTTTAACATTTTTATTACAGTTTCCCAAAAAAACACATTGTACATATCCAAACAAAAGAGAGAAACGCAGGTATGTGCGGCCAGGGAAATAGTCGTTGACTTATGTACCGGACATGGATAAGGAATCAAGGATACAGAGAGTACCAAGTCGAGGCATCAAGTTAAAGCGCAGCAGCCCTCGGTGTTACCCCGGTCCGGGAACGTGATATCAATGACATGATCCTGGGTAAAGCCATAGAGGACCTCCGCCACACCCAATCCCCTGAGACACAGTAAACAAGCAACTACTGCTCACTTAGCAGGGGCCTTGTACCTGGGCATCAGCAGTAGGAGGACAATGGCATTACACCCACATCTGGTGAGGGCACCTGTGTCTACCTCTTCGGGCAAGACCACCCTTGAGCATCCAGTTGTGGGCAAGCCACCAGTATCTCATCCCAAGAAGGTAGAATCGGGTGCGTACGCACTGCCCTGACCACCTCCCTGCAAAGCATCTCTCTTAGAATCTACCCATGTCGGCTACTATTTTGTCCATTTACCCAAATGTCCACATTTGGCAGATTTCCAACTCATAGTCCATTGCCAATGGACAAGTAAAAGCGCTAAGCCTGTAAATCTATCAGTCGTCTTCTGTGCCGCATCTCGAGCATGGAGACCCAGTAAACACAACTGGGGGGAGCAGTCAAAGTGTATGTTGGTAGCCTGACAACTTGCAGTTCAGTGGCCCAGTAAAAAAAACAGCGCCGGGCAAGTCTATACCATATGGAAGAACGCCGCCTCAGTCACGTAACTGCGGGGACACGCTGACGAAGCTTGAGGAAACATGATGTGAACATGCCGAGGTGTGCGATGACTGAATACGTTTAAACCTTGCGTTTTGGGACATTTGGGGTGGGGGGTGGTAAACGCCTTTATGTTTTTCCAGCACAGGTCCCAGACCTGCGGCCCAGCCTTGGCATAGTTGCAACAGGTTCATCTAAGCCCTCTTTGATGGGGCTTGGTAGAGCACGTTCCAGAGGCTCAGCGGAACCCACCCGCCACCAGGCCTGGATCCTGCCCATCAGGTCCCTGTGCAACAGGAAGTGTCCTGATGGAATGTCCTACATCTCCCTTAGGTCCAGAAAAGAGCTAGTTTCACCCCTCACAAAGACGTCAATGTAGGGAAGTGCCCCATATTGCATAGTTGCCCCCCCCCCCTCATTTTGCTTACTGTTGATGTACTTTGAGTGAGTGTCCCGGGTTCCTGCCAATCAGGTACCCAGGCCATATGTTCTTTCCCTAAACTATACTGTTGCAAAACCCAATTGGCAACTCTAGCCGCATGTAAGTCCCTTGTAAAAGGTACTCTAGGTATCACGGGCACTGTGACCAGGAAAGGCCTCTAAGGGCTGCAGCACCTAATGTGCCACCCTTGGAGACCCTGTACCTATATATACATACATACAAACCTCCTCAATTGCAGAGCGTGTTTAGTGCTCAACAAATTAGTCGACATGGCACACATTTCTGTGTGCCATACCTACAAACTGCTGCCCTGCCATAGGTAAGCCACCCCTCTACCTGGGTGCACTATACCAGTGGTGAGGGTACAGGTGCATGAGCCCTGTACCCCTATAGTGTCTAAGTCAATTCTTAGGCATTGTAAGTGCAGAAATGCCATAAAGAGTATATGGTCTGGGAGTTTGTCATTACGAACTCCACAGTTCCATGATGGCTTTACTGAAAACTTGGAAGTTTGGTATCAAACTTCTCAGCACATTAAACCCACACTGATGCCAGTAGGGGATTTAATGAAAAATGCACACAGAGGGCATCTTAGAGATGCCCCTTGAAAAACGACTCTAGTGTCCTGGCTGAGTGGCTGCTCGCCAGCTGCCACCACCAGACATGTTTCTGGACCTGTGGGTCAAGAGCCTGCTGCTCTCGGGTCTTGGAACAAAGCACATTCTGGGACAAGGTTCTAAGCCTCCTCCCTGGGGTGGGCAGGGTCCACAAATGGGAAGCTTCAAAGGCTTGCTGCCGTTGTGAGCTACCCCAGCCATTTGCTGCTCCCTCAACTGGCCCCCACCGGTTCAGACCCCCCACTGTGAGCAGGAGAATCTGTGAGAAAATCAAGTTAGGAGAAGAGGTGTGTCCACCTTTGCCAACACCGCACCTCAGGTGCGGGAGGCAAGGTGAAGCACAACTCTGTTCCCACCATCTTGAAGATGGGGGGGACCCAGCCAACCAGAATGAGGCTTATGCCCCCCTCCCACTGGATGGTGGCATAATGGGGGGTGTACCCACCCCAAGGAAAGGACCCATTGGTCCTGACCTGTACCTACCTGTAAAGGCGCGCGTTCATCAGAGCAGGGAGGGCATAGGACAAACTCTGGAGCCCCCAGCTTTCCTGTCGCATAGCGTTGGGAATAGGGATTACCTGGCAACCAACGACTACACTTGACAGGCCGGTGCAGACAATACCCCCTACAGCAATGAGGGACATTCATACCAGCCTGACTGACCCTAAGATGACCGCCATGAGGGCCCTTCCACATAGGCACCCTTTTCTCCCCTTGTTGGCGAGGGATCCAGCATTCGTTCTCCAGGGCTACTGTGATCTCTCCGTGAGTGACCACAGCGGCAAGGGAGGGAGACACACCCAGTAGAGGATTGGGATTGGTCCCCCTACCTCTGGGATCCTGCACAAATGCCCAACACTCACTACTACTGCTGGGAATGGGGTAGATCTGCTGACTTTGGAACTGTCCTTTCCACCTCTCCTCTCACCACTTCTTGACCTGGGGGCGTGCTGAAGGATGAGGTGGATGGCGCCTCCTAGTAACAAATTATCAAAGGGAGGGAAAAAGAAGCTGTGGTCCATTCGGCTTCCTATGTATAATGCAAAAAATCAAAAGGGAGTGGACCACTTGTCCTGTGTAGCCAGGGTCTTGTTTACTGTTCTTTCGTTTCGTAAAAGAACCCTCATAACTATACACAGGTACCAAAGGCGGCATGAACTGGGTTACCGCTTAAGTGTAAAAGTGCAGCATCATCATCGGGTCTTTTTTGAGTGTACGCTGCCCTCCACCCGGAGGAAGACCTTCTGGTTCAGCACTAGTGTCCAGACATGAAAAACAAAAAATGTGAGAGGGTTCGCATTTAGTGGGTTAAAATCTCTTGGTCATTGTTTCCATAGTGACTTTATTCTTGAAAGCTTGATCAGAGAGTTAAAAGAAAGGAGTGCGGGGTGAGACGGGGTTACTAGTCTTCCGTACTTGTCATGATGTAGGGGTCAACATGTTTCAGCCTTCTGCAAGGGTCTAAAGGCTTTCATCAGGACCGTGGTTTTTAGGAAGGCGCTTTGTCGCTCCTAAAGTGAGAACACTTGTCACTTGTTTTGATTAATGGGGTCAGATCAATAGTATCTGTACCTATAAAAGGGAAGAAATGGTTACATTCACCCAAATTTTCTTAATCAAAGGTCATGATTTGTTGCTTCATGCAGTCGTCTAGGGCAACTACTTATGTGTGGGGGGGTAAGTGAGGATAGTGTGTAAAAGCAAAACAACTAGGCGGAAGTTAGGGACAGTTACGTGAGGTAACGAGATCGTGATCTCGGCGAGATGAAATTAAAAACACTGTAGGACATTGCTTGGTTCATAACAAGACGTTGTGGCTAAAGAATTGTAAAGCCATGTGGATAATATCTAAAGTGTGTTTGTAAGCAATGGACTCTAATTGTTGACACTAGTATCATCAATAACGATTTGCCGCTTGTTGCTACGTGAGTGAGATAGACTATATTGCCAGTGAACAAAACAATCGTTCGTGTTTCTGAACAGCACGTTGCAGTAATTTGTCGATGCGTATTTACCTCAAGCTGGATTGGTAACATTCATACGTGGATGCCCGGAGGCAGGCCGAGAATTCATTTCTGTATTCAAATTAAGGACAGAGAGGTAAATTAGAAAGACCTTACTTTAGTTTGGAAGTTGTACCAGCACTGCGGAGGCCATCGGAGCTTACCGATTCTCGCACGTTTAGTGTCTGCATCTGCCTCTTCTCGCGGTACACCCAATCAGATTCGTCCGGTTAGAATCACCGTTAAGAGGCGAGGACGTAGTGAAGGTCAAAGAAAGACTTCACGTTTTACGGTAAAGATTGGCAAGGTGCCGTGGTTGGCACGGTACAAACGTGTGTTCGAACCAGTTAAATGAATATAGGTTATTTTTATGGTATTCACTAAAGGAGGCGAGACATTGTTGTACGTGATTTACAAATGCATTATGTTAGTGTATTATCTTGCCAGGTCAAACTATCACGATTGATTTAGAATATGTTGGTAGAGGGACTACGATACTTTTATAATTCAAAAAAATGGTGGGATGAGAATGCGTTGTGCGTTGTGAGCGTGCCTTGGTGAATGGTTAGATCCGATATTACATTCTTGTTTGTTACAAAAAATTCTTGTAATGGGATGTTCACGTAGCTAAGGTATACCATGGTATATTATCGTTGAGGCCTTGTTTGTCCGTGGACAAGCGATCAATCCAACGTTGTTCTTTTTCATACAAGATACCTTCGGCATTGTAGTTGACAGTTCTTAAACTTTCTAGGACTACCCATTTGAGGTCACTGGTGGCATGGTTGTGCTCTATGAAGTGTCTACTCATTTTGGTGGTTGCTCTTTTGCAGTTCACGTTGCTTTTATGTTCTGTGATTCTCAATTTTATTTTTCGACAAGTCATTCCGATATATTTGAGGTCACATGGGCAGGTGATCATGTAAATTACGTGGGTAGTGTTGCAGTTAGTGTGCGTTCGTAATGTCCACGTAAGGTTAGGAAGGAGTTGGATGGTTTTGGTCACTTTTGTTAGACTGCAGACTGAGCACGTCCCGCAAGGATAGTGTCCTGTGATTGGTGCCAAATTCCAAGCTGCTGTTATGGTTCCTGTACTTGTTTGTAGAGCAGGTCTGGTATGTACTAAAAGATCTTTTATGTTCTTTGTTCTTTTGTTGGCAAACCTCGGTTTAGGCCATTGTAAGGTGTCAGAGGTTAGAATTCTCCAATTTTTGTTGTTTACGTCTTGGTTTGGAGAAGATTATTCTCTGAATAGATAGTTATATCTAGGAAGTCAAGTTTGTGTCTGTCAAGAGTGCAGGTGAATTTTAAACACTCGTCTCTGGAGTTGATCCATATGAGGAAGTCTCCTAAAGATTCAGCAGTATCTTCCCAAATCATTATGACGTCATCTATGTAACGTTTCCAGAATTTTACACGTGACCTCCTCAACCAACTGGACAACCAGGTATATAATGAGAACACCATGTACCTGGTGGGATTAGACGTGGAGAGCTTATACACCAGTCTCCCCCAACAGAAGACACTAGACACACTTGAAAATGTGCTATTCTCGGAACCTTGGACCAACTCAACACCGAGACACTTCATACTTCAGTGTTGCAAATTAGCTCTAACTGAAAACTTTTTTGAGTACGATGGCACCCTCTATAGACAATGTCACGGTACATCGATGGGCAGTACTTTTGCTCCCAGTGTGGCGGGCCTGTATGTCAGTGACTTTGAGCAAAAATATATTCACAACCCTGACAATCCGTACCTGAACAGAGTAAAATTCTGGAAACGTTACATAGATGACGTCATAATGATTTGGGAAGATACTGCTGAATCTTTAGGAGACTTCCTCATATGGATCAACTCCAGAGACGAGTGTTTAAAATTCACCTGCACTCTTGACAGACACAAACTTGACTTCCTAGATATAACTATCTATTCAGAGAATAATCTTCTCCAAACCAAGACGTACCACAAACCAACAGCAAAGAACAGCTTGCTGTCTTACAATAGCTTCCACCCGCGTCCTCTCAGAGACAATCTACCATTCAGTCAGTTCCTTAGACTCAAGAGGAACTGAAGCAATCTCCAAACTTATAAAACACAAGCAAAAGAATTGGGTGAGAAACTAATCAAAAGGGACTATCCAGTAAAAATCATAAGGAAGTGTCAGAAAAGAGCATTGTACCAACCGAGAGAAAACCTTTTACAGACATCAACACGGGCAGAACCAGATGACCTACTAACGTGTGTCACCACCTATAATACTATGTCCAACACAGTGAAAAAGATTGTGAACAAAAATTGGAGAATTCTAACCTCTGACACCTTACAATGGCCTAAACCGAGGTTTGCCAACAAAAGAACAAAGAACATAAAAGATCTTTTAGTACATACCAGACCTGCTCTACAAACAAGTACAGGAACCATAACAGCAGCTTGGAATTTGGCACCAATCACAGGACACTATCCTTGCGGGACGTGCTCAGTCTGCAGTCTAACAAAAGTGACCAAAACCATCCAACTCCTTCCTAACCTTACGTGGACATTACGAACGCACACTAACTGCAACACTACCCACGTAATTTACATGATCACCTGCCCATGTGACCTCAAATATATCGGAATGACTTGTCGAAAAATAAAATTGAGAATCACAGAACATAAAAGCAACGTGAACTGCAAAAGAGCAACCACCAAAATGAGTAGACACTTCATAGAGCACAACCATGCCACCAGTGACCTCAAATGGGTAGTCCTAGAAAGTTTAAGAACTGTCAACTACAATGCCGAAGGTATCTTGTATGAAAAAGAACAACGTTGGATTGATCGCTTGTCCACGGACAAACAAGGCCTCAACGATAATATACCATGGTATACCTTAGCTACGTGAACATCCCATTACAAGAATTTTTTGTAACAAACAAGAATGTAATATCGGATCTAACCATTCACCAAGGCACGCTCACAACGCACAACGCATTCTCATCCCACCATTTTTTTGAATTATAAAAGTATCGTAGTCCCTCTACCAACATATTCTAAATCAATCGTGATAGTTTGACCTGGCAAGATAATACACTAACATAATGCATTTGTAAATCACGTACAACAATGTCTCGCCTCCTTTAGTGAATACCATAAAAATAACCTATATTCATTTAACTGGTTCGAACACACGTTTGTACCGTGCCAACCACGGCACCTTGCCAATCTTTACCGTAAAACGTGAAGTCTTTCTTTGACCTTCACTACGTCCTCGCCTCTTAACGGTGATTCTAACCGGACGAATCTGATTGGGTGTACCGCGAGAAGAGGCAGATGCAGACACTAAACGTGCGAGAATCGGTAAGCTCCGATGGCCTCCGCAGTGCTGGTACAACTTCCAAACTAAAGTAAGGTCTTTCTAATTTACCTCTCTGTCCTTAATTTGAATACAGAAATGAATTCTCGGCCTGCCTCCGGGCATCCACGTATGAATGTTACCAATCCAGCTTGAGGTAAATACGCATCGACAAATTACTGCAACGTGCTGTTCAGAAACACGAACGATTGTTTTGTTCACTGGCAATATAGTCTATCTCACTCACGTAGCAACAAGCGGCAAATCGTTATTGATGATACTAGTGTCAACAATTAGAGTCCATTGCTTACAAACACACTTTAGATATTATCCACATGGCTTTACAATTCTTTAGCCACAACGTCTTGTTATGAACCAAGCAATGTCCTACAGTGTTTTTAATTTCATCTCGCCGAGATCACGATCTCGTTACCTCACGTAACTGTCCCTAACTTCCGCCTAGTTGTTTTGCTTTTACACACTATCCTCACTTACCCCCCCACACATAAGTAGTTGCCCTAGACGACCGCATGAAGCAACAAATCATGACCTTTGATTAAGAAAATTTGGGTGAATGTAACCATTTCTTCCCTTTTATAGGTACAGATACTATTGATCTGACCCCATTAATCAAAACAAGTGACAAGTGTTCTCACTTTAGGAGCGACAAAGCGCCTTCCTAAAAACCACGGTCCTGATGAAAGCCTTTAGACCCTTGCAGAAGGCTGAAACATGTTGACCCCTACATCATGACGAGTACGGAAGACTAGTAACCCCGTCTCACCCCGCACTCCTTTCTTTTAACTCTCTGATCAAGCTTTCAAGAATAAAGTCACTATGGAAACAATGACCAAGAGATTTTAACCCACTAAATGCGAACCCTCTCACATTTTTTGTTTTTCATGTCTGGACACTACTGCTGAACCAGAAGGTCTTCCTCCGGGTGGAGGGCAGCGTACACTCAAAAAAGACCCGATGATGATGCTGCACTTTTACACTTAAGCGGTAACCCAGTTCATGCCGCCTTTGGTACCTGTGTATAGTTATGAGGGTTCTTTTACGAAAGGAAAGAACAGTAAACAAGACCCTGGCTACACAGGACAAGTGGTCCACTCCCTTTTGATTTTTTGCATTATACATAGGAAGCCGAATGGACCACAGCTTCTTTTTCCCTCCCTTTGATAATTTGTAATTAAGCAGCGTGCAGCTGTGGGAAACTCTTTCGAAACTTGGATTGACCACTGAATAGAGGCTGAGTCTCCATTGGAAGTGGTAGCAGCAATACCCCGAAAAAATCACAAAAAGCGGTCCTCGACACAGAATAGTGCAGGATCACAAAAACTGTTTCAAAGACAAGCAACATGGCGGACAACCAGGGATTAAGTTATTCTGAGGATGAGGTGAATGCGATTCTCAGCGAATCATCCTTATTACAAGACAAAGATTTAGCTCAAACATTAACCCAAACAAGTGAGTGGGACGAACTGACGGAGATGAAAAAAGACCAGGTACGAACTGCCATCCATGGCATTATAATGAAGGAGTACTTGCGCGCAAATGCGGCACCAAAAGGACTATGGATACAAAATGCTCCACGCATCTTCCTAAAAGACTTACTATTCAGGAAAGACTGGTCTTCCATATCATGGAAATGTACCAGAGACTATTTAGTCTTAATTATTAAAACAGCCACAAGGTTGGTAGAAGCTCTCACAATCCAAATCCAAACAAGTGAAGCTAGATTGAAAACAACGGTTCAACTCACAATATACAAAAAGAAACTTGAGGAGATCAACAGAGAAATGAATGAGACCAAGGAATATATTACTCAGAGTAAAATACAGAAACTGAGCAAGGATCTCAAGAAATTCTCAGTCGAGAAGATGCACCCTTACTCCAGAGAAGACTACACAATACCTGACCATTATGATGAAGACTCCACTGGCGAAACATCTAGCAATAACTCAGATTGGAGCGGTGATGAAGGCTCTTATCCTAGACGAGGAAGAGGTCGATTCAGACGAAATCAACGACGAAGAGGTGCAAATTGGTCAACGCCACAGTTTTATGACCAACCACAACAACTTTACCAACCATTCGCACCTAACTTTCAGGGATGGATGAACCCATATTTACAAGGACCACACATGATGGGCCCTATGATGAACACCCAACGGCCACCTTTTTTAGGGAGAGGTCGGTCCACCCAACGAGGAAGGAAAAAAGAAGTATCCTGGAACGATCAAGAGAGACAGATATACACCAGGAGCATGTCCAGAGACCAACCAGGCCCCAGCAACATGAATCCCTGGTGATAAATCTAACGGACACCACGTTAACCCAAGATCAAGAGGAAATACTGAACAAAGGACTAGGTTTCGTCCCCACCCCCCCTCTAGATTTATTCAAAGTCAAGTGCGAACTCTCAGAATTTTGTAGAAAAATAAAACTGAAAGCTTTTTTCAAAAACAAACAGCACGATACACCAACAAGTGACACCGGCCTCAGACCAAAATCCAATTTTTGTCCACCAAACCATCTGGTCCCCATAGAAGTATTAGCCTTCGAACAAGCTATCCTCAAAGGAGTGGACAATATCAAACCCTCATCCCAAAGGCCATTTATGAACATCACCAAGCGAGAGAGGCTGGCAATAAAAGAACTAAGCAACAATGAAGACATAGTTGTTAAACCTGCGGATAAAGGGGGAGGCATAGTCCTCTTGAACAAATCAGGATACGATACCCAATGCCAAAACCTACTATCAGACCACAAATTCTATGAAAAGATTACCACTGACCCAACAAAAAGACTACAAAGTACCATTAAATCCATGATAGAAGAAGCTGAGACGAACCAGTGGATATCAAAACACGAGGCAGATTTCCTTATGACCAAATCACCAAGAATACCATATTTCTATTCCCTACCAAAAACACACAAGAACAGATCCCCACCACCAGGACGACCAATTGTCTCAGGAATTGGATCAGTGCTGGAACCTCTTTCACAATTTGCCGATCATTTCCTCAAACCTCTTGTACAACGAACACCAACGTACCTGAAGGACACACGTGACCTCCTCAACCAACTGGACAACCAGGTATATAATGAGAACACCATGTACCTGGTGGGATTAGACGTGGAGAGCTTATACACCAGTCTCCCCCAACAGAAGACACTAGACACACTTGAAAATGTGCTATTCTCGGAACCTTGGACCAACTCAACACCGAGACACTTCATACTTCAGTGTTGCAAATTAGCTCTAACTGAAAACTTTTTTGAGTACGATGGCACCCTCTATAGACAATGTCACGGTACATCGATGGGCAGTACTTTTGCTCCCAGTGTGGCGGGCCTGTATGTCAGTGACTTTGAGCAAAAATATATTCACAACCCTGACAATCCGTACCTGAACAGAGTAAAATTCTGGAAACGTTACATAGATGACGTCATAATGATTTGGGAAGATACTGCTGAATCTTTAGGAGACTTCCTCATATGGATCAACTCCAGAGACGAGTGTTTAAAATTCACCTGCACTCTTGACAGACACAAACTTGACTTCCTAGATATAACTATCTATTCAGAGAATAATCTTCTCCAAACCAAGACGTACCACAAACCAACAGCAAAGAACAGCTTGCTGTCTTACAATAGCTTCCACCCGCGTCCTCTCAGAGACTATCTACCATTCAGTCAGTTCCTTAGACTCAAGAGGAACTGTAGCAATCTCCAAACTTATAAAACACAAGCAAAAGAATTGGGTGAGAAACTAATCAAAAGGGACTATCCAGTAAAAATCATAAGGAAGTGTCAGAAAAGAGCATTGTACCAACCGAGAGAAAACCTTTTACAGACATCAACACGGGCAGAACCAGATGACCTACTAACGTGTGTCACCACCTATAATACTATGTCCAACACAGTGAAAAAGATTGTGAACAAAAATTGGAGAATTCTAACCTCTGACACCTTACAATGGCCTAAACCGAGGTTTGCCAACAAAAGAACAAAGAACATAAAAGATCTTTTAGTACATACCAGACCTGCTCTACAAACAAGTACAGGAACCATAACAGCAGCTTGGAATTTGGCACCAATCACAGGACACTATCCTTGCGGGACGTGCTCAGTCTGCAGTCTAACAAAAGTGACCAAAACCATCCAACTCCTTCCTAACCTTACGTGGACATTACGAACGCACACTAACTGCAACACTACCCACGTAATTTACATGATCACCTGCCCATGTGACCTCAAATATATCGGAATGACTTGTCGAAAAATAAAATTGAGAATCACAGAACATAAAAGCAACGTGAACTGCAAAAGAGCAACCACCAAAATGAGTAGACACTTCATAGAGCACAACCATGCCACCAGTGACCTCAAATGGGTAGTCCTAGAAAGTTTAAGAACTGTCAACTACAATGCCGAAGGTATCTTGTATGAAAAAGAACAACGTTGGATTGATCGCTTGTCCACGGACAAACAAGGCCTCAACGATAATATACCATGGTATACCTTAGCTACGTGAACATCCCATTACAAGAATTTTTTGTAACAAACAAGAATGTAATATCGGATCTAACCATTCACCAAGGCACGCTCACAACGCACAACGCATTCTCATCCCACCATTTTTTTGAATTATAAAAGTATCGTAGTCCCTCTACCAACATATTCTAAATCAATCGTGATAGTTTGACCTGGCAAGATAATACACTAACATAATGCATTTGTAAATCACGTACAACAATGTCTCGCCTCCTTTAGTGAATACCATAAAAATAACCTATATTCATTTAACTGGTTCGAACACACGTTTGTACCGTGCCAACCACGGCACCTTGCCAATCTTTACCGTAAAACGTGAAGTCTTTCTTTGACCTTCACTACGTCCTTGCCTCCTAACGGTGATTCTAACCGGACGAATCTGATTGGGTGTACCGCGAGAAGAGGCAGATGCAGACACTAAACGTGCGAGAATCGGTAAGCTCCGATGGCCTCCGCAGTGCTGGTACAACTTCCAAACTAAAGTAAGGTCTTTCTAATTTACCTCTCTGTCCTTAATTTGAATACAGAAATGAATTCTCGGCCTGCCTCAGGGCATCCACGTATGAATGTTACCAATCCAGCTTGAGGTAAATACGCATCGACAAATTACTGCAATGTGCTGTTCAGAAACACGAACGATTGTTTTGTTCACTGGCAATATAGTCTATCTCACTCACGTAGCAACAAGCGGCAAATCGTTATTGATGATACTAGTGTCAACAATTAGAGTCCATTGCTTACAAACACACTTTAGATATTATCCACATGGCTTTACAATTCTTTAGCCACAACGTCTTGTTATGAACCAAGCAATGTCCTACAGTGTTTTTAATTTCATCTCGCCGAGATCACGATCTCGTTACCTCACGTAACTGTCCCTAACGTCCGCCTAGTTGTTTTGCTTTTACACACTATCCTCACTTACCCCCCCACACATAAGTAGTTGCCCTAGACGACCGCATGAAGCAACAAATCATGACCTTTGATTAAGAAAATTTGGGTGAATGTAACCATTTCTTCCCTTTTATAGGTACAGATACTATTGATCTGACCCCATTAATCAAAACAAGTGACAAGTGTTCTCACTTTAGGAGCGACAAAGCGCCTTCCTAAAAACCACGGTCCTGATGAAAGCCTTTAGACCCTTGCAGAAGGCTGAAACATGTTGACCCCTACATCATGACGAGTACGGAAGACTAGTAACCCCGTCTCACCCCGCACTCCTTTCTTTTAACTCTCTGATCAACCTTTCAAGAATAAAGTCACTATGGAAACAATGACCAAGAGATTTTAACCCACTAAATGCGAACCCTCTCACATTTTTTGTTTTTCATGTCTGGACACTACTGCTGAACCAGAAGGTCTTCCTCCGGGTGGAGGGCAGCGTACACTCAAAAAAGACCCGATGATGATGCTGCACTTTTACACTTAAGCGGTAACCCAGTTCATGCCGCCTTTGGTACCTGTGTATAGTTATGAGGGTTCTTTTACGAAAGGAAAGAACAGTAAACAAGACCCTGGCTACACAGGACAAGTGGTCCACTCCCTTTTGATTTTTTGCCTCCTAGTAACACCATGACCAGTGCTCTCCTTGGAACTTTTGACAATGCCCCCTGGGCGGAAACTTAAACTGTCTGTACTTACCTCGGTGCCCGAGCAACCTTGGCCGATGCCCGGTGGAGCTGTCCTATGCAGCTATAGAGGAGTTTGGCCACCCCTCGGCCGTCACCTACCCAGCCGGACATGGGACATTGTTTTCCTCTTCTCCCCGTTGTGTTTCTTTTTCCCTCCCCTGCCTCCTCCCTCCGTGATTCTTTGACTGCCTCCCCTTTTCCAGCCTGACTTTATCGTGCCCCCAGGAAGTACTTTCCCCCTTGCCGTTTTTTTTCTGTGTTATGCTATACTTTAGTATCTCATGTAACAATGCTATACTGTTTCCTTTTCTATGTTATCCGACGCACCAGCAACTGATGTAATCTATGTAACAATGTTCTGAAACAATGTCCTACCTCATGTAAAGTGCTCTGATACCGCCGGGTCTAGCCAGCGCTATATAAAACTTTTCAAATAAATACCATCTTGGAGATAGCTATCCGACCACTGACCGAAATGGGCAGTGCGCTCCAAAAGGAAAACTGACCGCTTCATGGTAGACATAGCCTGGGCAAAGTTAGCCTCGAAGAACAACCCTGGGGAACTATAAATATCAACTCCCAGGTAAAGAATGGAGGCTTGCTTGCAGCGCCAACACGGCGTTGGAGGGGTAGTGCTCCTCCTAACTGGGTAGCAGGGGGTAGACGCAGGACTTGTCGTAGGTAATCTCAAGGCTGGACAGATGCCCGAAAGCTGACAAGGCCATCACCGCACCCTCAAAGTCAGAAGGCCCTCCAAGCATGTACAGCAACATGTCTAAATATAACGAGATATACACATAATATCCTAACACCTTTAGTCCCCGATAGTGTCCATCTAGGCCCACCAGCAATGCAAATGGCACTAGAGTTAGCGCAAATAACAGAGGGGGACAAGGGACAGCAAACTGGCTGTTCAATAGCCTAGTCCATTTAACAAATATTACATCAACCCATCCAGAGTAGGGTAGCATATAGAAATTCCCAGCGCAGGGAATCAAACGCTTTCCTTATGTCAACAGCCAGGGCATCCGGTGGGAGAGTTTCCAGCCTGTCCAGGATATAAATCAACTGGTGAATAGTAAGCAAGGTATAAAACCTGTCTGATCGGGATTAATTTGCCCATATGTGTTAAGATCCTGTTCGCCAGTATCTTGCTCAGGATTTTTTAATCCATGTTGAGCATAGAGAGGGGGCGGTGGAGTCCACCAGAAACGGATCCTTGTCTTTCTTGGGTAGAGACACAATCGAGGCCATGTGGAGACAGTGGAAGCAGACCCTGCTGTAGAGCTCTAATAAAAACTTTCACTAGCTTAGGAGCAGTGGCAGCAGAGTAAGTGGAGTAGAATTCTGAGTAAGTGAAGTAGAATTCTTTGGCCAGCCCATGTGACCTAAGGACCCTTGCCCTGGGCCATCTCCTTGATAGCCCCCTAACCTCCAACACAGTAACATCAGAGCCCTATCGCTCTACTGTGGCCAGATCCAGAACCGCTGGGGAAGAATCTGTGACGTAACACAGCACGGCTGATTCATTAACCCCGGTCTACTGCTTATAGGGCGTAATAGTAGTGCAGGAATACCCCATTAATATCCTCTTGTATGAACACGTTTTGGCTTGCAGTGTCTTTAACCTGAAGGATAGTGTGCCACCTTGTCTCTTCCCGAAGGAGCAAGGCTAACATGCTCCCCCATTTATCCCGCTGCACGAGCCCTTGCAATATATGCCCTATAGTTGTATTGCCACAGGTATTCTACCATTGCAAACAATTTCTTTTGTTCAGCAAGAAACCGCTCTGTCCTCGGGCATTTCTCCCAACTCAATGGGAGAGCTCATTAAGGATGACTCCTACTGTTTAATGTCTGAATACAGCGGAGTGTGCACAACTGTTTTATAAGAAACGCAGTAACCGCACACAACCACCTTGAAAGTCTCCCATTCAACCCCTGACGACACCAAGCCAAAGAAATGTGATTCGTTCACGAAGCGTAGTCTGGAACATTGGGTCCTCGAGTTGAGCCAAATCCAGCCCCCATATAGGGACACAATATCTACGAGGAGATCACCTGAAAGTTGATAGTAGGAGCCATGTGAAGAACCAGAACCTTTTTGGACCTGGCAGCGCAGGGTACGCCTTAATCTCCTGGGTTCTCCTGCTTCAGCTAACAGAGACTCGGGGACACTCTGTCGGCGTAAAAGATAAGATTTTATTAGCTGCAGCTAGTACAGTTGTCCTAGAAGTACACACGGTATGTTCTCAGGAGACTGCCACTTCACTCCGTGGCGCACAATCTTATATAGTACATAGATAACATATACATTAACACAGAACACACCTAAAACATACATAGAGGACCAATAAGGTAGGGTTAAAGACAGAACATGTCCAATAGAAAAGGTTGAAAAATAAAGATATCGAGTAACTCGAAGAAGCCTCGCCTACAACGGTGTTTGCCATCCCTCCCACTGGTTAAGGTATTAACATGTCAGTAACTGGTTTGCAGGTGACGAGATACGTTTGTGTGTTTTGGAGGACAGTTGTGAAACAAGAGAATATGAGCGGAGGACAGCGAAGGCCAGAAGATAAGATAAAGTCAGGAGAGAATAGTGTGAACCAACAGATAGTTAAGACAGGGATTAGAAGAACCAGACCGGGATTAGTGTACTCGGCCAGTCTCTAACACCAGCTTCGGAAACAGAGGCACAAGGCTATTTTGGCACAATATTGCAGGAAAAGCAGAAAAGACTTCGTTCGTCGTGCTGCCTGAGTGAGGGCAGCACAAAATGGCGGCTCAATGTGATCGAAAATCGAGTTTCCTCAGACTCTCCTTTTGCCAGAACTCAGGCAAGATACATAGGCTAACGTTAATCTGAGTCGATGTCGATGGCCATGAGGTCATCAAGCTGTTGCTGTAACATCATTCTAATATTCTCTGTTGTTTGTGCCTTGGGTTTTGGAATGCACACAGTAGCACAAAGGTTGCAGATGGCGGGGCCACAGTGCATACAAAGACAACAAGAGAATACGATGGCTAAAACCATACCAAGGAATGTTAGTACTTTCCAACCCCATTTGGACAGTAGTCCCCAAAACCATCCCAATAACGACCAATCTCCTTCGTCCTGATGAATTGACTCAGAGATTACATATAATTTAGAGATGGCCTGGTATACTGTTGGGGCGTCATCAGGTATATAAATACAGCAACTCGATTTGATCAATTTACAGACTCCACCACGATCTGCAAGAATAACATCTAGGGCAACTCGGTTCTGTAAAGTCATAAGACGATCCGCCTGTAGTTCCGCTGTAATATTACTTAAAGCTCCTACAGTGATGTCTATGGTAGTCTTTACGACACAAACCAGTTGCCTCATATTCCTGCTGTTTGCCATAGGACCCCAAAAAGGAAGAAATCCCTTTAGGAAGTCTCCTCCCTCTTGACCTGCTGTGTCTTTGGAATCAATAATTCCTCTGCCATATCTGTTTTTATGAAAATTTGAAGAAGCAGTGTATGTAGGGGGAAGAAGAAAAGCTATATAGCAAGTTCCAGAAAAGCCAGTCGGCAACCACGTATAGGCTCTATCATGACAGATGAAATACGTGCCCTGAGATGGCACTAATGGCGGCGAATTCTGAGAGGAGTGAATGTAAGTATGAGAACAAAAGCTTTTTCTTTGTTCGGGTTCAGTAGTTTGGCCATTGATTTGAAAACAGAAATTGCCTTGATGAGGTACAGTCCAAATTGGTGGAGATTTTCCTTGTTTAACCTTATCATTAAGGCTTGTGATGTACTGAGTGATATTCCAATTAGTATACGACTATTTCCCATGATTTTAGCCATAGCTACCATTCCCTTTATCAAAGAACTATGACTGAAATCTGGTCCACCAATATAAGAACTGACAGGTCGTTTAAATCGGCTTTGATAGGCATTAGAGAAAATTACAAAATAAGCCCAAGCAGAACCTTCATAAGAGAATGGAAGGACTAAATATGGCATCCCTTTTTCTGTGGTATGAGGCATTAGTCCACACACCCAACAATCAGTTGTATCAATTACTAATTGGTGTTGGTGTAATAATTGAATAAACGAATTGTTGTAGTATTCGATTCTTCTTACGAGTTCATGTTGAGGAAGTGTATGAAAGAGATGCGGAGAGATAGTAGAATAAGAAGGCACAGTAACAGAAGAAGGGACAACTTTTTGCTGCATAGCATAAACAATCCAACCTATACACGCCAATAGAATACACAATAATATGAAATCACATAAAGTTATACTACAACGATTGAATATTATTTTACAATGATCATTCTTCATTTTGCTCTTTCTCTCTCTTTCGCCTAATGTAGTTTCCATCTTCTAAGTGGATGCTCACGGTAATCTTCCTTAATCACTTGATTACGATTGTCTGCCGTCCTATGACACTGCAAGTCCTGCAGGCCTATTGCCACTACTCAGGTCACAACCAAGACTCCTACCATGACCCTGCAACCGGGATAGAAACTACATAGAAGAGAGAATCTCCAAGTTTTCTTCTTCAGTCTGGGTCTTAAATCCTAATGAGCTTTATCAGGTACAGTCTGATCCTGAAACAGTGTTCGTGGGTTTGTGGTGTTCAAACGAAAATGTGATGGTACAGCTTCTTGGAGAATGTTGTCGTTTTCTTTTTCCGACAATGTTCCAGTCAAACGTGCATCACTAAAGGGTACAAATCGGGGAACCTTCTCACTCTCAGAGTCACTTATACCCTTACGGACCCACTGATCAAAGGGCAAAGGCAAAGGAACCTTTTTGCAGTGCACGCCGTGAATCCAGTTTTTCTTTCCTTCAACCTTTACTGCTGTACGGGTTGTTAGGAGGACCCGACGGGGCTCCCTCCAGCGAGGCTCCAAATTCTTCGTCCTTTGAAAATTCTTCACACAAACCCAGTCACCTGGTCGGATGGAATGACCTGAGTCTGTGGAGGCCTCTGGCAAAGCGCTCTGGACCTGTTGATGGAGAACACGCAATTTAGTTGTGAGGTCATGCAAGTAATCAATCAACATTGGGTATGGCAAGTCTGAATATTTTTTAGGGCGAGGGACTCCCCATATATTAGCTGGGCGTCCAAAAACTACTTCATAAGGGCTAAGTCCCAAACGAGAATGCACAGCCGTTCTGGTAGATAAAAGAGCCAAAGGTAGTGCATCGGGCCAACTAAGGCCTGTACTAGCCTGTATTTTAGCAAGCTTGAGTTTGAGGGTGCCATTATAGCACTCCACTAGACCCGCTGATTGTGGATGGTTTGCCGCATGGAATTTTTGTCTTATACCAAGACCTGCACAAACCTTTTGCATGACTTGGCCCACAAATTCGCTCCCATTGTCACTCCAGACAATGCGCGGCAAACCGAATCTAGGGAAAAACTCTTTTAGAAGTACTTTGGCTGTAGATAAAGCAGTATTGTCTTTCAGGGGGTATGCCTCTATCCATCGGGAAAAAGCACATACCACCACTAGAACATATTTGAGATTGTTGCATCGTTCCATGTGAATGTAATCGGTTTGCAACACCTCAAATGGATAGGTCGGAGGAGCAAAGTGACCTGCTGGAGTTGGGGTTCCCTTTCCCGGATTGTACATTAAGCAAATAATGCAACGTTTCACTACATTGTCTGCACACTTCGGTATTCCCTCATTTTGCCATACTGGAGCCAGAAGCTTGCATACTCCTTTCGCATTTAGGTGGGCTGGACCATGCGCCATAGTAACTACAGGTAGTACATAGGCATCTGGTAACAGCCAACGTTGGTGCTCGGACAATTCCACCCAACATCCCATCTCATCTAACATTCCTGTACTTTCTTTCCACCTACTCAGTAGCCTCTTCTTGAATTGATTTCACACTTTCTACTGTATCCTCATACATTCCTCTTTCTTTGACCCAATTTGCAGGGCCTGCAACATACATGCGACTTGTAGCATCTCTAGCTGTCTTTTTCGCTACCTCATCTGCAAATGCATTCCCGCGACCAACATCGTCAGTAATCTTCTTGTGCGCACTACACTTCACAATTGCTATCTGGGTAGGCAAAGCAAGTGACTCAAGAAGGTCAGTCACCAACAGACCATGTTGTATCTTAGTCCCGTGGGAAGTAAGGAATCCCCTTTCTGTCCACAAACGTCCAAAATTGAACGCTACACCAAAAGCATACTGACTGTCGGTGTACACGTTCACTCTTTTTCCTTCGGATAACACACACGCTCTGGTTAGGGCTATCAGTTCAGCTGCCTGGGCTGAGTTATGTTGGATGCGTGCTGTTTCCACGACTGTATGCAAGGTAGTAACAGCATAGGCTGAAGTTGCTTCTACATTAGGAATCTTAAAACAAGAACCATCTACCCATAACGTTCCATCCGGATTCACTAATGGCGTATCTGTTAAGTCAATTCTACCCTTTGTCTCTTCCTCAGTACGAAAGAAACAATCATGTTGCTCCTGAACACCTTTCTCTTCTGGAAGAGGCAACAAAGTAGCTGGATTTAAAGTATTACATCGTTTGATGTGCACGTGACTAGCCAAAAGCGTCAGCTCGTATCCAGTCAAACGAGCACTCGTAAGATGCTGCGTTTTTGTTCTGTTTAGCAAAGTATCCACTGCATGTGGCACCATAACAATGAGAGTATTATCTAGCACCACTCCAGCAGACTGTCGAATAGAAATTGCTGCTGTCGCTTTAAGACAACTAGGCAATGCTTTAGCTACTGGATCTAACGTAGCCGAGAAATAGGCCCATGGCCGCTGTTTATCTCCAAATCGCTGCGTTAAAACTGACAACTCACAACCTTCTTTTTCATGAACATAGAGCGTAAAAGGCTTACTATAATCAGGAGTACCTAGTACAGGAGCGGAACACAGAGCAGCACGTAAGTCAGTAAAACTCCTCTGACATTCGTCAGTCCATGGAAGGGGCTGAGGCGTATCTTTCAAAGTGAGTGCCAACAAAGGCTTGGCCAACAGAGAGAAGTTAGGGATCCACTGCCTACAATAGGAAGTGATGCCCAGGAAGGCACGTACCTCTCTTTGTGTGGATGGCACAGACATTTGCGCAATAGCTTGGATACGTTCTGGGGTTAATCGTCTTCCCTCCTTTGACAAGAGATGACCCAAGTAGGTAACTGTTAGACCTGTCAGCCCTTTGGATGGTCCCTCCTCATCATTATTTATTTTGTCCCACTTTTGCCTCAAACCCTGTTAGTATTTTTCCTTTTTGGGAACCACCAGACTTTTTAGTGTTGATGCAGGGTCAGGGAGCCATTTTCCCTACCCCTGGAACTTCTGTCTGAGGGCCTGAAACACAAAATGGTGGCCACCCATTGTCACCTGTGACATCACTGGAACCTACTAGTACCTTCCAGAACATTCTAGAACCCTGTGACAGTGTGAGGCAGGTTTAGAATGTTGGGAAGCCAGCTCAGAGTTGGCAGTTGGAGTTGGCAGTTGGCACCTGACTGGTGAAGGGAGAGCAGCACAACACTGAAGGAGGAAGGAGCGAGGCAGCAGGGGTGGAAACTTGTGCCTGGAGTGGGGTTCAGAAACCCACCCTTGATACTAGTCCCTACTGACTGAGCCCAGCCTAGAGCCCTGTGTGGGATAAAGTCAAGAAGAACCAATTCAAGGACCTGAACAGCCGGAACAGGCCTTGAAAGTAAAGAACAGCAAGTTCCTGACCTGTCTATTGGTATCTTCCTGGAGTCCGACGCCGAGAAGCCTAGAGACCTGGGGCCGGAGGTGAAGAAGCGGCGCTGACTGGAAAGCAGACGTCGTACCCGGAGCCGCCAGAGGTCGAGGGAGGGCGCCGACGGAGGTCGTGGAGACACCAGAGGTCGAGGAGGAAGTCACCTGAGGTCGAGTGTGCGACGTCGACGGGGGAGTGAAGTCCGCCCTCCGGAGTCGCCGGAGACCGAGGTGAATCGTACCGGAGGTCGGGAGTGGAGATCGCACTCCGGAGTCGCCGGAACCTGAGGAAAGGAGCACCGGAGGTCGGGAGTGGAGATCGCACTCCGGAGTCGCCGGAACCTGAAGGGAAGAGCACCGGAGGTCGGGAGTGGAGGTCGCACTCCGGAGACACCCGGAAGTAGGGAGATCGTGTCCCTGTGACGCCGGAGACCGACATCGAATCGAGGCTGCCCAGCGACATCGAGCCGAGGCCGCCCGCTGACATCGATCCGGAACCACCTCACGGCGTCGACAGGAACTGACATCGAGCCGAGGCCGTCCGCCGACATCGATCCGGAACCGCCTCACGGCGTCGACAAGAACTGACATCGAGCCGAGGCCGGCTAGCGACATCGAACCGGAACCGCCTCACGGCGTCGACACGACTCCGGCGGAGTCAGAAGTTCATAAAGAGGGCAGTAAGTGGAATAGAGGGCGCCTAAGGCCCTGTGGAGCCCTAAGAGACCATCCTAAGGGCTAGAGAGGTGTTAGGACCAGCCTGGGAGTGCCAGGGGTGGACTGAGACTGATACAGTGACCTGTGTGAGGGGTTGTGTAGTTTGGGAGAGCCAGATACCTAGATTGCCCTTGATCTACCTCAGTTTTAGCCTCAGCCTTATCCAAGCTAGGTGAGACACCCTCAGGCCATCCACATAACCACAAGCTGTGATTGGGCCAAATCAACCCATAGTACCTCACAAATGTGACCTGATTTGAAAGTGTACTGATGGCTTATATTTATTGAGAGTATTGTATTCTTTGTATTTATCCTATTTATTGTCTCACAGTATTTATTGTCTCACAGTATTTATTCCCTCACAGTATTTATTTGCCTATGTATTTTATGCACATCTATTTATTCATTGATTATTTATGATCTGAGCTTATTTATTTGTCCTACCCTTTTTACAGAAGAAGCTTTGTGTACTGTAAGTGTGTTATTATTTATTTAACCTGCAACTAAGAGAAAACAAGATAAACACAGGTATATTTTCATAAATTTTTACGGTGTAGAGTCGTTTTTGGAACGGATGAACGCATGGTTATTGTGAGGGTGTGACGTACGCTTAACACGGTGCCTGACCCCCGACCGCTCGAGCCAAGCTACCCCTTGTGTGCTGGGAAAAACCGGGTGACTGCTAACCCGGTTGCCCGGGGTTTTCTAACATAATTGGTGTTCAGCGGTGGGATAGAGCTGTGCTTGCGTCCACTCAACAATAACTGTGGGTAGTCCATAGGCCTACACCGGGAGTTTTCTCGAAGCGGACTTCCTAATTCTGAGTTTTGTTTTTCCAAATTTACTCTTGTGGTGGGAGGAGGTATTACAAAAGGTACCCCCCTGCATAGCTTCTGTAAACACCTGTCTTCTATTCTGAGTGGGCAAAATGGAGTTTGTGTTGGAAGATGTGGAAACTTACACTGTGGCCCAACTCAGAGAGTTTTGTCAGCGAGAGGGGGTGTATTGTCCCCCAGGTGCCAAGAAGGCTGAACTCCAGACCAGCTTGAGGGCTTGGGGGGAGGCACGACGGGAAAGTAAGGCTGAGCAGGAGGACAGGGATGGAGAGCCTGATAGCGAGGGGGCTGGGTTGTACCAGCCTGAGGTGGGGAACCTGTTAGCGGGGCCCAGAACACTTTCCAGGAAGGGCAGCACTGTCTCTAGCGGTGGCTTATCAGAAGTAGAATTAACTGACCGGAGGGAGAAAAGACAGCTCACATGGAAGTTGGCGGAGCTGGAGAAAGAGAAGGAGGAACAGAGGATGGCTCACGAGTTGAGGCTCAAGGAGATGGATCTCCAGATCCTACGAGTCGGGGCACAAACTGTTCCTAATGGTGGCAGCAAAGACAGAGAAATCACCAGGGAACCCAAACCCTATCTGCCAAAAGACATAGTAGCTAGCTATAGTGCGGGCGACGATATCGCCAAGTGGCTAGCGGCCGATGAGGTCTCTTTAAGGGCCCATGGGGTGCCAGAGAAGTACTGGGGAGGGGGATTGTACAAATACATGCCTCCAGCTGGTAGGGATGCATTATTGGCCCTAGAGCAGGATGAGCAGACCCACTACCCCACCATGAAAGTGGCGCTCGTAAGAAAGTTTGGACTAACACCGGAGAAGTACAGACAGAAGTTCCGGGGTAGCCACAAACTGGGCACACAGAATTGGGTGGATTTCCTGGACTATGCAAAGAAGGCATTAGAGGGTTGGATTCAGGGCAGTGAGGTGAGGGACTACGAGGGGTTGTTTGATTTAATGTTGAAGGAACACCTGCTCGAAAAATGTTTCCCTGAACTGCGTCAACACCTGGTGGATAGCAAGCTGACCAATCCCCGGAAGCTTGCTGAGGAGGCGGACATTTGGGCTAGTACCCGGGTGTCCACAAGGGGGACTGGAGGGGATACTCAAAAGGCCGGACAGGGCGCCCCCCAGAAGAAAGAGGGAGGGGAAAAGAAAAAGGAGTTCTCTAAAGGCCCCCAAAATAACTTCCAAGGAAAGGGAACAGGATTCACCCCTAGGGCTAACCCACCCAGAAACCCTAATCCTGGCCAGAGTCAGCAGCCAAGGGTCGTCCATTGCTTCGAGTGCGGTGGCGTCGGACACTATAAGGGAGATGCAAAGTGCCCGAAAAGACCACCCCCTCCCATTGGAGGAAAGGCCCCCGGAGTAGCTAGTGTAGTGCTCGGGGAGGAGATGCCCTTAACTAAGGGAAGGGAGTGGGCGGGTGTCACTTTAGTGTCCCTGGGAGAACGGGAGATGGTTCCTAAGATCCAGGTGCCCGCAAATACCATAAAGTATGGGCAGTGGGTCACCATCAACGGCCAAAGAGGGGAGGCTCTGAGAGACACAGGAGCCAGTATGACTATGGTACGTAGCCAACTGGTGTCTCCAGAGCAGGTAATTCCCGATGTACTCCACCCAGCCGCGATGGCTGATGGCAGAACCGGCCACTATCCGGTGGCCGAGGTTCCATTTGAATGGGAAGGGGTTGCAGGTTCACTTCGAGTTGCCGTAAGCCCTGCCGTGCCAGTCGATTGTCTGCTGGGGAATGATATGGAGCACAATGCTTGGAAGGAGGTGGAATACCGGACTCATGCTGAGATGCTGGGTACACCTGACTGGGCCTGTGTTAGCACAGGGTCCGCGACTACCCGGAGAGGGAGTTTGTTTCAACTGGAGCCTGGAACAAAGGCACAGCCGGCTGCCGACCAAGGGAAGAACCGAGGACAGGAGGAGCCTGCCTCGGCATCCGCGCCCCGTGTGACGGAAAGGCCACCGGAGGTGGTGGACCAGGAGTCCGTGGTGGGGGATGTTACCAAACTGGAGGACCTACCCATCCCGGCCGAGTGGCACGTGGAGGGAGGGCCGACCAGGGAGGAATTCTGCAAGGGCCAGAGGGAGTGCCCTACCCTTGAGGGACTGAGGCGACAGGCCGAAGCCCAGGCAGCAGGGAACGTTGAGGGGAACTACAACCTTTACTGGGAGGATGGCCTCCTCTACAGTGAACCCAAGGCACCCCTACATGGATCGTCACGAGCCTTAGTAGTCCCTCAACGTTACCGAGCCTTCCTACTGGAATTGGCTCACGAGATCCCCTTGGCAGGACACCTGGGGCAAGACAAGACCTTCGCCCGTCTTGTCCCACACTTTTATTGGCCTCAAATGAAAGTGTCGTCCGACACCTACTGCCGGACATGTGTCTTGCCAAGCCAGTGGGAAAACAGGGGTGAAGCTGAAAGCTCCCCTGGAACCACTTCCTGTCGTTAGCACCCCCTTTGAAAGGGTGGGCATCGACATTGTGGGTCCATTAGATCCGCCTACTACAGCTGGTCACAGGTTTATCCTGGTTCTGGTGGATCATGCCACACGGTACCCAGAGGCTATACCTCTAAGGACCATTACAGCACCTGTTGTGGCTAGGGCCCTGATGGGAATCTTTACCCGAGTGGGTTTTCCCAAGGAAGTTGTGTCCGACAGGGGGACCAACTTCATGTCAGCATACATGCGGGCTTTGTGGAAGGAGTGTGGAGTGACCTACCGGTTCACAACTCCTTACCACCCCCAGACCAATGGTCTGGTGGAGAGGTTTAACAAAACCTTGAAAGGCATGATTAGAAGTCTGCCTGAAAGCCTGCGGAGGAAATGGGACGTCCTCCTACCCTGTCTATTGTTTTCCTACAGGGAAGTGCCACAGAAGGGAGTGGGCTTCAGCCCCTTCGAGCTTTTGTATGGGCACCCTGTGCGTGGACCTCTCAGCCTGGTGAGAGACGGATGGGAAAGAACTCCCAGAAAGCTTCCCCAGGACGTGGTGAGCTACATGCTGGCCTTCCGGAGCCAAATGGCTAAGTTGTGGAAGCAAGCTTCTGACAACTTGGAAGCCAGCCAAGCAGTGATGAAGGCGTGGTATGACCACAACGCTCACCCGGTGGAGTTGGAGCCTGGCCAGAAGGTGTGGGTGATCGAACCAGGAGAGCTTAGCGCCCTCCAGGATCGCTGGTCAGGACCCTTTGAGGTATTGGAGAAGAAGGGTAAGGCTACCTACTTGGTGGATCTTAAGACCCCACGTCAGCCCCTACGGGTGCTGCATGCCAACCGCCTCAAACCCCACCATGAGAGGCCCGAAGTCATATTGTTAATGGTGACTGACGGAGCAGAGGACGTGGAAAGCGAGCCTCTCCCCGACTTATTTGCGTCTCAAGAAAAGGATGGGTTGGTGGAGGGAGTAATTCTCTCCCCGTCCCTAACTCCTGAACAGCAGGAGGACTGCCGCCAGGTCCTGGGACAGTACTCTTCGTTGTTCTCCCTTGTTCCGGGTAGGACTCACCTGTGCGTCCATGATGTGGACACAGGAGACAGCCCACCTGTGAAGTCCAAGATCTACCGGATGTCAGACAAGGTGAAGGCCAGCATTCACAGTGAAGTCACTAAGATGCTGGAGCTAGGAGTGATCGAACCTTCCAGCAGCCCCTGGTCCAGTCCGGTGGTGCTAGTACCAAAAGCCGCACCACCGGGTGCCCAACCGGAACTGAGGTTCTGTGTGGACTACCGGGGACTGAACTCAGTAACCAAGACTGATGCTCATCCGATCCCAAGGGCGGATGAATTGATTGACCGGCTGGGAGCTGCCCAATATCTAAGTACCTTTGACCTTACTTCTGGGTACTGGCAGATCTCTCTGACTGACGGAGCTAGGGAAAGGTCAGCCTTCTCCACGCCCAAAGGCCACTACCAGTTCTGTGTGATGCCCTTTGGGCTCAAGAACGCACCTGCCACGTTTCAGCGTCTGGTGAACCAGATCCTCACTGGAATGGAGAGTTTCTCTGCTGCTTATCTGGATGACATAGCTGTCTTCAGTAACAGCTGGGAGGATCACTTGCGTCACCTGCAAGCTGTTCTCCAGGCCCTGAGACAAGCTGGTTTAACGATCAAGGCCAGCAAGTGCCAGATCGGGCAGGGGTCGGTAGTGTACCTTGGACACTTGGTGGGTAGGGGAGCGGTGCAACCCCTCCAGGCGAAGATCGAGGCCATCATGGCCTGGGAACCCCCCAAGACTCAGACTGAGGTCCGAGCTTTTCTGGGCCTCACTGGATATTACCGCCGCTTCGTGAAGGGATACGGTACCATTGTGGCCCCCCTCACGGAGCTTACGTCCAAGAAACAACCTCGACGGGTAGTCTGGACGGAGGCTTGTCAGCAGGCCTTTGTAAAACTGAAGCAAGCCATGTGCGAGGCCCCGGTCCTACGGGCCCCAGACTTTTCCAAGAAGTTCATTGTCCAGACGGATGCATCGGAACATGGCATTGGGGCAGTGTTATCGCAACTCAATGAAGAGGGTCTGGATCAACCCGTGGTCTTCCTATCCCGGAGACTACTTCCCAGGGAACAGAAGTGGAGTGCAATAGAGCGTGAAGCCTTTGCAGTGGTATGGGCTCTGAAGAAGCTGCGGCCATACCTGTTTGGCACGCACTTCCTAGTTCAGACCAACCACAGACCCCTTCGTTGGCTGATGCAGATGAAGGGGGAGAATTCCAAGTTGCTAAGGTGGTCTATCTCCCTACAGGGAATGGACTTTCAGGTGGAACATCGGCCTGGAGTGGACCACGCCAACGCAGACGGTCTCTCAAGGTATTTCCGCCTTAGTGATGAGAACTCCCAAGTGGTTGGGTAGCTCTCCCCACTTTCAGCTGGGGGGGACGCGTGTTAGACCCGTCAGCCCTTTGGGTGGTCCCTCCTCATCATTATTTATTTTGTCCCACTTTTGCCTCAAACCCTGTTAGTATTTTTCCTTTTTGGGAACCACCAGACTTTTTAGTGTTGATGCAGGGTCAGGGAGCCATTTTCCCTACCCCTGGAACTTCTGTCTGAGGGCCTGAAACACAAAATAGTGGCCACCCATTGTCACCTGTGACATCACTGGAACCTACTAGTACCTTCCAGAACATTCTAGAACCCTGTGACAGTGTGAGGCAGGTTTAGAATGTTGGGAAGCCAGCTCAGAGTTGGCAGTTGGAGTTGGCAGTTGGCACCTGACTGGTGAAGGGAGAGCAGCACAACACTGAAGGAGGAAGGAGTGAGGCAGCAGGGGTGGAAACTTGTGCCTGGAGTGGGGTTCAGAAACCCACCCTTGATACTAGTCCCTACTGACTGAGCCCAGCCTAGAGCCCTGTGTGGGATAAAGTCAAGAAGAACCAATTCAAGGACCTGAACAGCCGGAACAGGCCTTGAAAGTAAAGAACAGCAAGTTCCTGACCTGTCTATTGGTATCTTCCTGGAGTCCGACGCCGAGAAGCCTAGAGACCTGGGGCCGGAGGTGAAGAAGCGGCGCTGACTGGAAAGCAGACGTCGTACCCGGAGCCGCCAGAGGTTGAGAGAGGGCGCCGACGGAGGTCGTGGAGACACCAGAGGTCGAGGAGGAAGTCACCTGAGGTCGAGTGTGCGGCGTCGACGGGGGAGTGAAGTCCGCCCTCCGGAGTCGCCGGAGACCGAGGTGAATCGTACCGGAGGTCGGGAGTGGAGATCGCACTCCGGAGTCGCCGGAACCTGAGGAAAGGAGCACCGGAGGTCGGGAGTGGAGATCGCACTCCGGAGTCGCCGGAACCTGAAGGGAAGAGCACCGGAGGTCGGGAGTGGAGGTCGCACTGCGGAGACACCCGGAAGTAGGGAGATCGTGTCCCTGTGACGCCGGAGACCGACATCGAATCGAGGCTGCCCAGCGACATCGAGCCGAGGCCGCCCGCCGACATCGATCCGGAACCACTTCACGGTGTCGACAGGAACTGACATCGAGCCGAGGCCGTCCGCCGACATCGATCCGGAACCGCCTCACGGCGTCGACAAGAACTGACATCGAGCCGAGGCCGGCTAGCGACATCGAACCGGAACCGCCTCACGGCGTCGACACGACTCCGGCGGAGTCGGAAGTTCATAAAGAGGGCAGTAAGTGGAATAGAGGGCGCCTAAGGCCCTGTGGAGCCCTAAGAGACCATCCTAAGGGCTAGAGAGGTGTTAGGACCAGCCTGGGAGTGCCAGGGGTGGACTGAGACTGATACAGTGACCTGTGTGAGGGGTTGTGTAGTTTGGGAGAGCCAGATTCCTAGATTGCCCTTGATCTACCTCAGTTTTAGCCTCAGCCTTATCCAAGCTAGGTGAGACACCCTCAGGCCATCCACATAACCACAAGCTGTGATTGGGCCAAATCAACCCATAGTACCTCACAAATGTGACCTGATTTGAAAGTGTACTGATGGCTTATATTTATTGAGAGTATTGTATTCTTTGTATTTATCCTATTTATTGTCTCACAGTATTTATTGTCTCACAGTATTTATTCCCTCACAGTATTTATTTGCCTATGTATTTTATGCACATCTATTTATTCATTGATTATTTATGATCTGAGCTTATTTATTTGTCCTACCCTTTTTACAGAAGAAGCTTTGTGTACTGTAAGTGTGTTATTATTTATTTAACCTGCAACTAAGAGAAAACAAGATAAACACAGGTATATTTTCATAAATTTTTACGGTGTAGAGTCGTTTTTGTAACGGATGAACGCATGGTTATTGTGAGGGTGTGACGTACGCTTAACACGGTGCCTGACCCCCGACCGCTCGAGCCAAGCTACTACCCCTTGTGTGCTGGGAAAAACCGGGTGACTGCTAACCCGGTTGCCCGGGGTTTTCTAACAGTAACCTCTTGGCGAACATATTGTAGCTTAGAAGGTGAAACCTTGTGATTAAGATCGGATAAGTGTCGCAATAACGCAACCGTCACATTCTTACATATATCCTCTGAATCAGCAGCGATTAACAAATCGTCCATGTACTGAATGAGAGCAGCACCAGACGGCAAAGAGAAAGCATCGAGATGACATTTCAAAGCTTGACTATAAATAGAGGGACTTTCACAATAGCCTTGAGGTGCGCGCTTAAACCGGAAGCTTCGGCCTCCAAGAGAGAAGCCAAACATGTCCCTACTCTCTTCGGCAATGGGAATACTAAAGAAAGCATTTTTCAGATCGATAACAGAAAACCAAACCGCTGTAGAAGGTATCATTGTCAACAGTGCAGTGATATCTGGGACAACAGGAAACTGTGGTATAACAATTTTGCTTACCTCCCGAAGATCAATTACAAAATGATAAACAGGGGGCTGAGAAGGATCAGTGCGTTTAAGAACAGGAAGAATAGGGCTATTACATATGTTACCTCTCGTTTCCTCAACCACATCTTTCCGAATTAAGTCAGGAATGATTTCCAAAAGCGCTTTTTCACCTTCAGTGGAAATTCTATATTGAGGAACACGTGGCAATTCAGCATTAGGCTTGAGAGTGACAACATATGGTGGAATTTCAAGACAACCAACATCATTTGGACCCGTAGCCCAAAGCGTTGTAGGAAGAGAGAGCAATTGATGCCTGCCTTGAGAGTTAACTGGGATAAACTAGCCGCGTGTAAACAGAAGAAAGATGAGTGTCTCCGATTTCTTTACTCGTTTTGAGGAGACATTCATTGATCACAGTGGTAAGGACATGACTACAGAGGGTGGACAGCGGTTATTTGTAGATAACTTCGTATTTAATTTGCTTCCCGAGCTGTCGCATAAGTTAAAAGACTCCGAAAGTTCATGGGCTGTTTCTTCTTCAGCCCAGATATTGGCTACTGCTCAATATTATGAAAATAGAGATAAAGAAGAAAAAGATAAGCAAGAGAAAAAGACTAAAGAATTGAAAACTAAGGTTCTCTTGCAACAAGCTTATCTACCTCGTTATGCTCAGCCCCAGTTTCAACAGCCTCCGTAGTTTCAGAGGGTGTATCAAAAGCCTGAGCCATATATTCCGCGACCTTTGCTAGGTCCTAATCAATGTGCCTATTGTAGAGAGGAAGGTCATTTCAAGAATAGTTGTCCGGTTTTATTGCAGCGAAATGGGACACTATCTGCTCCACGAGGTCGTGCTGGCCTCCAGTCAGCAAACAGAGGTTGAGGTCGAGGTATGTTGACCCAAGAACAGCGTTCCCTTCCTCCCTCTAGTTCTGTGAACTATTTTGATCGGCAAAACGCTCGGTCTACACAGTATTACAATGAGGATTATTACATTGAAGACGGGAATGAAAGTCTTCATGCTAACTAGGACAGCCATGGACAAAGTAAGGGAGTTGTGTCGATTCCGTAGATCAGTAGATCAGAATGGACCTTATGTTAATGTCACTGCAATGGGTGTTTCAGAGCCATTTCTTTTAGATACTGGTGCGATGAGAAGTTCTATCATTCATTCAAAACTCCCTGGGGGCACCTTTGTCTGGCTTAAAGAATGTATCTGTAGGTTTTCCTGGCGCCCCAGTTCGTAATCCGGTTTCTTGCCCATTGCCTATTTCAATTGGCCCTCATGATTTAGAAGTTCCGCTTCTCTTAACAAATGGTTGCGGCGAGAATCTATTGGGTTTGGATCTATTGAAAAGATTGCATGCAACGATATATTGTTCTCCTTCTGGTGTATATCTTACTTTAGGACAAAAACGGACTTCTCCAATGTATTTGTCTAAAGATCAATTCCCACCCGAATTGCTCTCTCTTCCTATAACGCTTTGGGCTACGGGTCCAAATGATGTTGGTTGTCTTGAAATTCCACCATATGTTGTCACTCTCAAGCCCAATGCTGAATTGCCACGTGTTCCTCAATATAGAATTTCCACTGAAGGTGAAAGAGCGCTTTTGGAAATCATTCATGATTTGATTCAGAAAGATGTGGTTGAGGAAACGAGAGGTAACATATGTAATAGCCCTATTCTTCCTGTTCTTAAACGCACTGATCCTTCTCAGCCCCCTGTTTATCGTTTTGTAATTGATCTTCGGGAGGTAAACAAAATTGTTATACCACAGTTTCCTGTTGTCCCAGATATCACTGCACTGTTGACAAAGATACCTTCTACAGCGGTTTGGTTTTCTGTTATCGATCTGAAAAATGTTTTCTTTAGTATTCCCATTGCCGAAGAGAGTAGGGACATTTTTGGCTTCTCTCTTGGAGGCCGAAGCTTCCGGTTTAAGCGCGCACCTCAAGGCTATTGTGAAAGTCCCTCTATTTATAGTCAAGCTTTGAAATGTCATCTCGATGCTTTCTCTTTGCCGTCTGGTGCTGCTCTCATTCAGTACATGGACGATTTGTTAATCGCTGCTCTGAAGGATCGGAATCTAGAAAAGTCTGTGAGGTAAATAAGGTTCTATAGGAAACAAGTGTCTTTACAGCATCCTCAACCTTAGAACCCACAATGAGTCCCTTATCAAAATCAGCCTGAATGTCTAACAGACCCTGAGGAACCGAACCCAAGTCCATATCCTCCCAACCTTTAATAAGAGTATCACACATAGCATTGAAAACATATCTCTGCGTAGGTGCATTCCACTGTGAGAAGGTAGGCATAATGTCAAGTACACTATACCGAGGACCCTTCTCAATCCATTTGCGAGCAAGAGTGTCCAACTTTTCTCGTTCTTCGGAAGCTGGGAACTGACTACGAGACTGTCTTCGAGAGAAAGCCGGAGACACATTTAATGCCTCAAAGAAAGGTGATAAAAGACCAGAGACTGTTTCTGTGAGTCGTTTACGCATAGACGGAGAATTGGACATAAGGATAGGGGACAAGGTATTAGGCGAACTAACGGAAGGGGAACCAGTAATTACCGGAGGAGCGGAAGGCGAAGAAGATAAAGGTAAAGGAGTCGAAGGCAAAGTTGGCAAAGGCGGCAATACTTGAGGGGGCAAATGTGGAAGAGCCGGAGCAGGCAGAGGCGGAACTGGCAGCTGAACAGGCTGTAACAACGGGGGTGCATTAGCACCTTGTACATAAGGCGGAGGCAATCTCAATCGGTGAGACATTAAGGAATCTTCCTCTAAATCTTTTCTTTTATCAGAGGGGGAAGCTGGCAACATCGGATAGAATTTATCTATTGCCATAAGATGCTGTCTCTCTGAAATTTCCATCGTATTATCAACTTCATCATCTTTGAATTGCTGAGCAGCTTGTATAATTGTCATACCCTGTGCTTTCTTATCTCGTTTTTCTTGCTTAATTTTTCTCTGTTTGGCTTCCTTACGCCAAAGGCGGAAAGAGTCAAACAATGCCGGCCGGGATTTTCTTTTGAATAAAATAGTTTCCAAATTATCTAGTATGTCAGGCTCAAAGCTACCATTTTCTGGCCATTTTAAAACACCATCATTATTCGTGTATCGGATCCATGCCTCGTTAAAGGCAATGGGGCCAACACCATGTTTAGAATAGAGCTCATAAGTGGGAGTTCCAACCGAAGGAATCGGACAAGAGTCCTCCAGCCGGGAATTCCTATTACAACCAAAACAACAAAGTTTCTCAAACTTAGTCAGACCAGGCATCGTTATTTCACTGGACTGTTCACAAACATCAAGGGGGTAAACTCAATTAACACAGCACAAATGTACTTACCCCTCGGCTTCGGTTCTTGCAATACCCGAATCAAAGAACCAAAGAACCAAGAACCAAAGGACCAAAGAACCAAATGTGGGAGCGACCCACCAATACTTAAATAAGATGTCTTCTTACGCCAACAGAGGCCCCGTCTATCGTCTCGCTTTACCATACATCATCGAAAGAGGGCCAAGGCAGGGCGGCAGTCAGGGCAGCAGTCGTCAGTAGCCGTCAGGAAGGAGTAACCGCGCTGCAAAAGACCTTCGGACCACTTTCGACATATAGGGGTCGCTTGACGTGGCTCGCGATTCCTCCAGAATTTTCTTGTGGGGTTCCTCACGGCCTTCAGGCAGAACCACTACCTCTGAAGCCGCCCCACGTTGGGTGCCAATTGAAGAACCAGAACCTTTTTGGACCTGGTGCGCAGGGTACGCCTTAATCTCCTGGGTTCTCCTGCTTCAGCTAACAGAGACTCAGGGACACTCTGTCGGCGTAAAAGATCAGATTTTATTAGCTGCAGCTAGTACAGTTGTCCTAGAAGTACACACGGTATGTTCTCAGGAGACTGCCACTTCACTCCGTGGCGCACAATCTTCTATAGTACATAGATAACATATACATTAACACAGAACACACCTAAAACATACATAGAGGACCAATAAGGTAGGGTTAAAGACAGAACATGTCCAATAGAAAAGGTTGTAAAACAAAGATATCGAGTAACTCGAAGAAGCCTCTCCTCCAACGGTGTTTGCCATCCCTCCCACTGGTTAAGGTATTAACATGTCTGTAACTGGTTTGCAGGTGGCGAGATACGTTTGTGTGTTTTTGAGGACAGTTGTGAAACAAGAGAATACGAGCGGAGGACAGCGAAGGCCAGAAGATAAGATAAAGTCAGGAGAGAATTGTGTGAACCAACAGGGATTAGAAGAACCAGACAGGGATTAGTGTACTCGGCCAGTCTCTAACACCAGCTTCGTAAACAGAGGCACAAGGCTATTTTGGCACAATATAGCAGGAAAAGCAGAAAAGAATATGTTCGTCGTGCTGCCTGAGTGAGGGCAACACAAAATGGCGGCAGAGCACAAAATGGCGGCTCAATGCGATCGTGATCGAAAATCGAGTTTCCTCACATGGTCGGAATAAGTCTGCACCAAACACTCCACATCCACCACGTTTTCGCTTCTTGCATCACAACCTAGCACCTTATCCAATCGTACCTCTAGATCATGCAAACCAGAGCAATAGGAGTAAGTCTGGACCCTAGGGTTCTGAGACCTCCAGCAATCCACCAGACCCCAGTGTTGCACCCAAGCACAGAAGCCATTCGCCAATTTATGAGCAGGCACTGAGTGCAATGGGGAGTGGGATTTGTCCTTAGTGATGTCCGCCATACAATTGAAGTCCACTCCTTCTATACTCATATAAGGTGGCATTGCCGGCATAAGGAGTGTCCAGCTATTCAGCAATGAAGATTGATAAGTAACTGGGGCATAGACATTAAGGAAAACAACATCTTTGCCATCCAATCATCCCAATACCGGTATATATCAGTCTTTAGGGTCAATAACTGCCTTATGTAATTGGAAGGGCACCCTGGGCCTAATCCAGATAAGGGCGCCATTTGCAAATGCAGAATAAGCAGTGTAGTACAATTGCCCCGCCATCTCTTATGGATCGCTCTGCCCTCAGTGTCCGACAGACGTGTCTTCTGATTGAACGCAACCTGCGCCCCTCCCCACTTTAAATAAGTCAATAAATTGCACTTAGAAGGTGTGGACAGTCCCCGCACATTCCAGGTGATCAATTTGATTGTCAGCCATTCAGGCTAGTACTCGTACATCCCAGGAATCCACTGCCCCTACGCCAGCCGTATCACCAGAGCGCTAGCGTCAGAACACAACCACACCTGCCAGAGCCACACCATAAGCCAACCTAACAATTAACCTCTTCTATGCGACGGACGTGCGGGAGCCGTCCAACGCATAAGTGCTCATGTGTGTCGGTTACCCTAGATGGCCACCGAACCTGGGGCCAAAAACCCAGGTGACCCCTCTTGCAAAACTAGGTTGTTTTGTTATAGGTAATTTTGATGTCTCCCTAATACGTTTTGGGCCCTTGCCTGTTGCAGTTACTTGACCCACCCACCCACGTAAGTGAGGTACCATTTTTATTGGAAGACCTGGGGGAATGCGGGGAGGGTGGAATTTTGTGGAACCACGTAGATTCCAGAATTTTCCATCACAGAAATATGTGGAAAATGTTGTTTTTTTTTTAACATGGTTTGCGGTTTGCAGGGGATTTTGGGTAACAGAACCTGGTGAGAGCCACACAGGTCACCCCTTCCTAGATTCCCCTGGGCGTCTAGTTTTCAAAAACGTATAGGTTTGCTAGGTTTCCTTAGGTGCCGGAAGAGCTAGGGTTCAAAATCTACAGCTGGGCACTTTGCCAAACAAGCATTGGCATAGCCAATAGGTCTCACCTTTGGGACCTTATAAGTGTTTAGCAATGCAGTACATTATCCCCCACTGGCTGGGAGGATCGACGAAGTCAGCTGATCGATGGGCCCTGCGAGAAATGGCATGGATGAGAGTGATGTGTTCGCGGGGAAAGATCAAGATGAGGAAGGTCCTGGGCTCAGCGTGAAAGGATGAGAGCGGTGTGTTGTCAGTGACATTTCAGGATGTGCCGAGCAGTGGAATCGGCGTGAAAGGAAAGGGGACCGGGTGCAAGGGATTGGCTTTTGTATGAAAATAGAAAGAAGAGAGAAGCTGCCCAGAGAAGCGGAGAGCCGTGGGCTCTGGGTGAATGGGCAATGGAGAGCGACGGGCTCTTGGTGACAAGTGAAAGGAGAGTGGATGGAGAGGGTGAAAGGCTGTGGGTGAAAGGACAGAGGATGAATATAAGTATGGAGGGAAGATCATTTGAGGAGTGTGAGGGATTCGGTGAAAGGACGGACAAGGATGTGGAGTTGGTTCGGTATGATGTGAGTGCGGCCTTGGGCTGTGAGTTTGAAAGGGGCTTTGCTGCTTGTGTTGGGGGCTGAAGGCAGTGACGATGCTCCTCACGAGGACCGGACTGCCGAAGGGCAGCGAGCCATGAAATGGGCAGTGTGCAAGGGAGGGTATGGAGGATGGAGAGCACGCGGCGGGTAAGGAGGGAGGCTACATTACTGGAAGAGAGAGTGAAAGTGCTTTCGCTGGCCTGTGCTGCTTGTGTTAGGGGCTGTTCGCGAGGGTAGGGCTGCTAAAGGACACCCGGCCATGAGGTGGGTATTGTGCAGAGGGATGGAGGATGGGAATTACTCGATGTGTGAAGAGGAAGGCTAATACAGTGAAAGGGCATGATGGGTGTGCTTGCGTTTGGTGGGGCTGATATGCCTGTGGTGTGGGGAGTTGATGATGGCACCCTGGCCAGGGCTCTGCTGGCACGTCATCTATCTGACAGAGGGGTATTTCTAATTGGGGGGGTTGGGAGGGCTAGGATAGTGTGTAAATTGTTGCAAGAGGAGGGGTGGATGGTGCCCATGTCCGGAAACGGCAGTGAGATAAAGATGTGCGCACTCTCGGGGAGGAAGTGCTTGTAGATGTGAGGGTAGCATGTGTACCCGGGCAGTGTGAGGGGACTAGAGCGCACCACATAGGAAGACCGAGGCGCCGGAAGGTGCTTGCGCACGTTGTGCAAGGGTATGTGCGGAGGAAGGTGAGATTCGAGCAGGGGGAGGGCAGTAGAGGACACCGATGTCTACATAGTAGTGTCAGGTTCAGGGTATGGAAGGGTGTAGGTGCCCACATCATGCAAGGTGAATGCGCGGGAGGGGCAAGCTCGCAGATAGATGGAATAGGAGTATTATGAGGAACAGGGCAGGCTGAGGGCACATGGCATGGAACAGTGGAATTGTCTTGATGCCCACATGCATCGTGAGAGGTGGGTGGGCAGTGCAGGTTAAGGGCGCTGATATGCACATGACATGCTCATGACGTAGAATCGTCGGGTGGAGATGACCTCATTGTGCAGAAGGCGGAGGCTGGTCAGACTTACACGACAAGGAGGAGCCTGACGTTCAGAAAACACTTCTCTCCCTAAGAATGGGCTGCAGGGGTCCCACACCCCCACTTTATAAACCAGCACGACATCAATCGTTGCTGGAGACATCTATGAGAATTTTAAGGAAACGCACGGCCGTAAAAGTGAACGCGACCGCTATCTGTTTACTATTTATGCGATTGCGAGACAGGCAAATGGTAACCAGCGCAGGCGCGATAATTCGAAACAGGTGGCGCCGATGCTCGTAGCCGTAGGCTGTGGGCGGATACATTTCCTGGGAAAGGTGGGACATGCACCCACCTTTGCTCAATTGCGTGCTGTCTTTTTACAAAGACGCACGCAAAGCTCAATAGATAAAAAGCTCCAAAAAAAACAAAAACACGAGCGTGTGAAAAGTCCAGAGTGATTCCAAGAGGTTGTTTTCCTAGATCAGCGCATGCGATCTGCGCTAGGCTCGACCTAAAAAGGGTCAGTTTTCACTGTAAAAATGTGGTGTGTCCACGTTGCGTTTTGGGCTGTTTCCTGTCATGGGCACTAGCCCTACCCACACAAGTGAGGTACCATTTTTATCGGAAGACTTTGGGAAACGCGGGGTGAATCCACACAGATTTTAGAACTTTCCATCACAGAAAAGTGAGGGAGATGTTGTTTTTTTTCACAAGGTTTGAGGTTTGCAAGGGATTCTGGGTAACAGAACCAGGTGGAACCACTCAAGTCACCCAATCCTGGATTCCTCTGGGTGTATAGTTTTCAAAAATGTATAGGTTTGCTAGGTTTCCCTAGTTGCCGGCTGAGCTAGGGCTCAAAATCCACAGCTAGTCACTGTGCAAAAAAAGGGTCAGTATTCACTGTAAAAATGTGGTGTGTCCACGTGCGTTTTGGGCCATTTCCTGTCGCGGGCACTAGTCCTACCCACACAAGTGAAGTACCATTTTTATTGGGAGACTTAGGGGAACTCAGAATTGTAGAGCAACTGTTATTACCTACTGACTTTCTATGCATTTCTGCCTTCAGAATGTAAGACAATGTGTAAAAAAGAAGTCATTTTGAAAAATGTCCTACAATTCACAGGCTAGTATGAGTAACCACAATTTCGGAGATGTGCAAATAGCTACTGTTTCTTAACTCTATATTTTGTTCCCGTTTCGGAAATACATGTGTCTTTGATACCTATTTTTCAATCTTTATATTTTACCAAATTAATTGCTATAGACCTGGAACACAATGGAAAAACCACTGCAAGACGCTGCTCAGTTATTGGCTCGGTGTTCATCGGGTTCATGGTGAACCTACAAGTCTTATATATCCCCACAACTAGAGACCAGCAGATGTAATGGTATATTGCTTTCAAACATCTGTCATACTTAAAAGAAGTTACAGGTGAAAACGTTGGCCCGAATGGCTGTTTTTTTCCAACTAATTTTCAATTTTTCTTATTTTCAACTGTTAGTTTCTATAAAACAAAATCTTGAAGGATCTACACAAATGTTGCCTTGATGAATTCAGAATTTTGTCTACTTTTCAGAAATGTATAGCTTTCCGGGATCTATTTTTGCTTTCACACCCATTTCTACCATTAACTGGAAGGAGGTTGAAAGCACAAAAAGTAGCAAAAATAGACCATGTCCCAGTAAAATGCCTAAACTGTGTAAAAATGTTTGGTTTTGTGACAAAGGTCTGCTTGTCCCTGAAAGCTGGGAAGATGATGATTTCAGCACCACAACTCCTTTTTGATACCATTTGCAGAGGAAAAAACAGACACTTTCTTCTGCAGCACTTTTCCCCTGCATTTTTGGCTAATTTCTGGGTCCCCTCCAGGGGAATCAACAAACCTTGGGTACCTTTAAAATCCCCATGATGTGGGAAGAAAAGGACGCAAATTTGGCGTGGATAGCTTATGTGGTCAATAAGTTACAGGGGCCTAAGCGCGAACTACCCCAAATAGCTCAGTAGGGGAGAGCCTGCCAGCCATTCCGAAAGTCAGATAGTGCACAGTACACTGGAACATACTCAAAAGTATATCATGTAGTCACCACATCACAGCACGATCAACAAGGCAAACGCCTCACTATAGTAGGTCAAATAATGCTGCCTGCTGTGTCTGGAGTGACTTCCTAGAGAGTGTCTTCCAGTCCCAGCACAGTGGAGCTCGCAGTAGACCTCCTGTGGGAGTGTGTCTCAGGATATGGTGAGTTCCCACCAGATCACAGGGAAGCTGCTCTCTCCACCACCCTCATCCATTCCTCGGCCACCTGTTGTTTTGTAGGTTGGCTCAATCCTCACTGCTGAGTGCCTGCACCTCTGTCATGCCAGCCGGTGAGGAGTCGTCCGTTTGTCTTAGCTTTCCAACCAGACCCAAGCCCTAGCAGGATCCAGGAAGGAAGGAGTCTTGTCCTCTGCCTGCACTCCCAAGTGGTCTTGGAAAAGCAGGGAGTAGGGAAACCCCAGCTCACAGAGCCTTCTCTTAACTGCGGTGAATGAAGAACGCAGAGTTTGTACCTGGAGGGTGGAGTCAGGAGCAAGCCGAGACCGAAGCATTCTCCACCACTAAGGGGCCATGGTGTCGGGCCTGCTGAAGGAGGAAATCCCTGTTGCGGAAATGCAGGAGGCGGGCCACCACCAGGTGAAGTGGGGTCCCCTGCTGAGGAGGGAAAGCAGGAACTCTGTGCGCCTGTTCTGGGCATAACATTTAGACAGACCCTCTGGGCCACAACCTCCTGGAGTCCGTCCTCGAGAAAACTAAGCATGGAATCGGCCTCCACTCGCTCTGGTAGCCCAACAACCCTGATGTTCTGGCAGATCCTCCATTCCTGATCATACAGCTGGACAGCTAGCTGCCATATATGGGCCTCTAACTCTGTGAGACGGTGATCTGTACTTTGGGTCTCAGGCACCAAGGCTTGGACTGACTCCTTCAAGGCAGACACTCTGCCTGCCACTTTCTTAGAGTCCTTGCTAAGGAGACCTAGCTCAGTCTTGCCCTCCAGGCACTCCCCAGGTAGAACTAGTTGTGGCTAGTAACTTATCGAGCTTGGTGTCCATGGGGGAGGTGTCCCCACTCCCAGCTCTCTGCATGATTCCGGGCATCTCCTTGGATCTCAGCGAGCGACCTAAGTCTGGGTAGACAAGGGAGAGTGAGGCTTGTGCCAAGTTCAGTATGTCAAGCCAGTAGCAGTAATGCCAGGAGGCACAGCGCGGTCTTCCACACCAGTGATAGCAGCAATGTAGGGGCCCAAAGCAGACAGGGGGGAATCAAGGCCCCTTTTAGCATGAAAAAGAGGGTGGAACAACCTCCCCAATTCTCCAAAAGTGACACTGCAGTCCTGATAGGCCCCACACGAGCAACCAGGGCAACCCCACATTACCAGGGCCCCCAGCTCTAGCCAGGGCGTCACAGGACCATCCAATAGTCAAGGCAATAAAGGTGTATGCAAAATGCCAACAGCCGGGCCCGGCCAGAGCAATAACAGTCAAGATAAGGCGGGTATGAGAGAGTCTTTGGTGGGGGCAGTACTCGTCCGGGATAGCCGCCGACAACGATGTTGAGAGCAGAGAGCTGTAGTGGAGGTCCTCCAGGTGATCCAGCCACTCCTTCCAAGACCAGCAGCAAGGGGGGGGGGACTGGTCACTAGACCCGAAAGCCAATGTCCCCAGGGCCCTCACCAGCCCCACCCACTGGCCATCCAGGAGCTCGGAGACCAGGGAGGCCACCCCAGTCAGCCACCGCACTCCTCACCTAGTAATCCAGGGGTGGGCCCACACACAGCCCAGTTGATATGGCAGTTCTCGTGTGCCTCTGCGAGCTGAAACTGAGCAGAAATTGCCAGAAAAGTCTCATCCGCAGTGTCAGATGACCACCAGGAGCAGGCTGGCTGCAGCTGTCGGACCTGTCATAGAAACAATTTGGGGGGGGATAACCAACCCACTGCAATTACCACCGACTGTGATGTGGCCAATCCGTCGCCTGGTCTTTGCCTGGCACAAGCGCTATTCAGGGGAGGTCCGTGGTGTCCGCTTGACTACAAAGCTGCCATTTTGTTGGAGAGGAGGAGGAGCTCGCTCTCGTCATCCTGAGTTCCCACCAATCAGGAGCGCCCGTCCTTGTGCTTGCAGGCCCCACTGATGTGTTACTAGTCCAGGGGTACTTGGGACATCGCCCGGTGCAGGATGCAGCGGCCAGGAGGGGCTGGGGGCTTGCGGGCTAGCGAGGAGCTTGAGGTGTACGCTGCATACAGCTTGTTGGTTGGCTCCACCCCCTCATCTATTGGCTTTGTTAAAGTTTTTCCCCCCCAATACTTTGCACAGCAGCGCAGGCTACTGTACAAGATGGCTTTAGTTTTAAAAAACGGCTCTATGATGCAGCTAGTGTTAACTGTCATAGTGCTGTTTTTTGTCTTTAAGCCATGTTGAACAGCAGCCCATGTTGCTATGCAATATCTAAAAAAAAAAAATATTTAACATCCGTGCAAGGTATTTCGCTTTGTTTTATGTGGGGAACGGCATGGTTGGATGAGGCAGGGGGTACTGTGGGAGGGGCAGCAACACAACATACATGGGGCGGGGTCAAGCAACATGAGAGAGTTATGAGTGAGGAAGCAGCACTGCAATGGAGGGAGGGAGGTAAAGCAACATGAGAAAGGTGTGGGGGAGAAGGGAGGGAGTAAACAGCAGGTGTGGAGGAAGGAGGAAGCAGCAACACAACGAAGGGCAGGGTAATTGCTGGGGGGAAAGCACCACAAGGGAGGTGTGGAGTAGGAGGGAGGGAACTGGAACACAATGGAGAGCAGGCGTTGGGGGGAGAGAGGTACTGGAGAGACATGCACTATTACAGAATGCATGAAAAATAATTTAAAACTAGTGCCTGCGGCAAGTGGAATCACACTGGCCCAGACTGTAAACTACCAGGTCCATGCTCCACGGCAGTGTCTAACACAGCAAGGGGCGGTGACCAATAAGAAACAAGGAAAAGAGTAACTTCAAGGCTAACCAATGGTAAGTAATGAGGTGGTGACCAATAAGAGGAGACATGAGTGACACCAAAGCTAACCGATGGTAAGTAATAGACGGGTTCTAAGCCCATTTTAAAGCTTATTTTTTTTAGCAAAAGATTTTTCTAACAGCGCATGCATACTGTCTCAGGGTAAACCTAAAAAGGTACCCAGTGGCATACTGGAATTTATCAGAGATCGCAGATTAACTAAAATTACTATAACTTTCTATTCTTTATATGTTATTTCCAGAAACTACCCAAACACTGTCACCTCTGTCTCAAGGTATCGATATTTACCCTCCTTTCACTATACGGTCCCTCACTATAGAGGTTCCCACTTGTAATAGGCCCAACAATAAAATAAATCTCTCTTTTATCCCATCACCAGAGTCTTTAAATAAACAATCTGTCTTTTCTGTACCAATACCATATGCCTTGATTCACGATGTGATGGTATGTCTCTGTATGAACTAGAAGGTATTTGTAATCTGTTTGCCTGAACTAACATGCTCCATATTGGCCCCACAACCTTTAGGTAATGATTTGCAGTCTCTTGCAGAATCACCAATCAATCAGTGATCTTATAAAGTGTGACTACTCCCCGTAAGGGTCTCAAGTCGCTAAGTGTGTGGGCGGGGGTCTGCGGTTCAGTTGAAGAGTCAGGTCTTGAGCTCCTTCCTGAATTGTGGCAGCATTGGTAATTGCCTTAGGTGCAGAGGCAGGGAATTCCAGATCTTCACAGTGAGATAGGAGAAGGATCTTCCTCCAGTTGTGGTTTTGTGGATCTGTGGGATGGTGGCCAGGGCTAATTGGATGGAGCGGAGATGTATGGTGGGAGTGTAGGAGAGGCGGTGGTTGAGGTATGCAGGTCCGGTGTTGTGGAGAGCTTTGTAGGCGTGCATGAGGAGTTGAAGGTGATTCATTTGTTGACAGATAGCCAGTGTAGGTCTCTAGGTGGCCGGTGATGAGGTTGCGGCGTAGGATGTTCAGGATGAGTCTGGCGGAGGCGTTCTGCAGGTTCTTTAGGAGTTCCTGGGTGGTGTCGGCATAGAGTGCGTTGCCGTAGTCAAGTCTGCTGCTGACTAGTGCATGGGTGACCGGTTTCCTGAACTTGGTGGGGATCCACTTGAAGATCTTACGAAGCATGCAGTGAGTGTGGAAGCAGTAGGGCGAAATGCTGTTGATTTGGCGGCTAACTGAGAGCGAGGAGTCAAGGATGATGCTGAGGTTTCATGCCTGATCCGTAGGGGTGGGGGGGGGGGGTTCAGAGTGCTGTGGGCAACCAAGCGTTGTCCCAGGTGGAAGGGGAGGAGCACAGGATGAGGACTTCGGTCTTGCCTGGGTTAAGCCTGAGGCAGCTGCCCTTCATCCAGGTGGCGATTGCCTTCATCCCGCTGTGAAGTTGCTCTTGGTGAATGTGGGTTCATCTGTGAGGGAGAGAATCAGCTGGGGGTCGTTGGTGTAGGAGATGATGTTGAGTCCATGGCTTCCGTTGACTGCAAGTGGGGCCATGTAGATATTGAAAAGAGTGGAGCTCAGGGAGGATCCCTAAGGCACTTGGCAGTTGATCTCTGTGGGTTCTGAGTTGAACGATGGAAGTCTGACTCTTCCTTCGGCCAGTGAGCAAGGAGCAGATCCATTCTAGGGCTTTGTCACGGATGCTGGCGGTTGTGGTGGGAGACGGTGTCGAAGATGGCTGAGAGGTCCAGGAGGATTAGGGCAGTAGTCTCACCCTGATCGAAGAGGGTGCGAATGTCCTCTGTCGCAGCAAGGAGAGCAGTCTTGGTGCTGTGGTTGCTTCTGAAGCCCGATTGGGAGGGTCCAGGATGTTGTTCGTTTGGATGATCTTGGAGAGTTGGACGTTGATGGCTTTCTCAATGATTTTGGCTGAGAAGGGGAGCAGAGAGCTGGGTCTGTAGTTCTAGAGGTCCGTCAGGATGAAGGAGTGTTTCTCAAGTAGGGGGTTGATCCCTGCATGCTTCCAGTCTTCTGGAGCAATTACTGGTTGAGGTGCCTGGCTCTGTTGAAGATGTGGTGAGGGCTGGGATCAGAGGGGGATCTAGAGTGGATGCTCTCCATGATCCTGAGGGTGTTGTAAGAGGTCACAGTTTTGTTATATGACCCTTGAATACTTGTCCTTACATAGACCCACTGGAAGTTAGACTCTGCAAAAAAAAAAAAGGGGGGGGTGGCCAAAATACACGTTGGGTCCTACTTATTGTGTCCCCTGCTCTCCCCCGCCCCCCATAAATCAATGTAGAACTACAATTTTCCACTACCTCCTACACCAGTCAACCTATTGTTCCCAGGACTACTTAGCATGATCAAGATATGGGCAGAAGTGGTCAGTCTATAGAGACTCTGATTAAAGGGCTCCCTCTCACCTTCTAATCATTAGGGGAGAGCTAGATATACTCACTCTTCTGCGTTCTGTTGATACCACCTATTGATAATGGGCACATCTCTGTACATGTGCATTGTCCCCTTCACAACAGTCCCCCTTCCCTGATCCTGGCAGTCACTGGGCCACCTAACCCTTAAAATGCATTATGTGACTTTGATCCTACTCCCAGTTGAGTTCCTACATACGTGTATGTGCAGTAGACAACGAGGCCTATGACCACCCGTCACAACACACTGCTCTTCATCCCACACATTGTGGCAATATTTTTAAACATATAATTTACCCTTATGTTTTTACATGTGCTGACACTGAAATCCACAAATGTGCCATTTTTACACTGATATAAATCCCAAACCCAAGTGTGGTAAGACACTGAAGTCTGGATTCATTGTGTTTTATGATCAAATACTTACAGCCTTGAAAAGACCCCCGGCTCGCTGTGCCATGAAGGCAGGTGTTGGCTGTTCCTATGTTCATGGCTAAGCTCTCATCAACATTAAGAAAGATGAAATTTGAAGAAGAAATAAAAAATCTATAAATGCATTTTATATTGAATTGGTGTGGAATGTATCTGCAATAATATTTTTAGGATATCAATCTGTCGTACATATGAATAGAAATGTGTGTGGAATATATCTGTACTAACATAGCAATAACAATCTCGGCCTTACATATGGACCGAAATTTGATTTTTAATTTTCTAATTTAGGTAAAAGCATTTCTGCTAAGAAACTCATTTAACTGTGGGATAGTAGGCCCTATCTACTACTTGTGAATTCAGTACTTCACCACCATAATTTAAGCTCAACATAATAAGTATTTTGCAGGGCAATTGGGGTGTGTTTTTGTCAAACTTCTGTGATATTTCTGCCCGCAGATGCTTCACCTTTTGAATATCCCTAGATCCAGACTGGATCCAGAAAATGTTTCCCAAACAATAACTTTCCAACACTGCGCAACTCACTCCACCGAAGGTGTTGGTCCAGTTATCTTCCAGCAACACCTCTAGCTCCTCTTTCAGCACTATCTCTACCCTAGAATTCAAAAGATATTCTTCAGGTAGTTGGAAGATCTAAGCCTTTTTTAGAGGACCAGGTCTTTGCTGGCCCTCTTTTTAGAGCACAGAGGTTTACATGCAGAGAACTCTTCGGTACAGAATATGGGGAGAGGATGTGGCTTAACCGCTACTGAGGTCAACCTCAAAGCTGGGGAACCGGATTCGACCTACGGCATGGACTCTCAGCATCTTGTGATTCTAGGCCAATCATTTAATCTCCCCGTGCCTAACAAAATGAATGTGTCTGTCTGTAATGCAACTGGTGCTCATGTAAAGTGCTCTGATAGCTTTGTGTCAAGTCGGTGCTATATAAAACTCCCCCAAAAATATAAATATATATATACATATGCCTCGTGCATTTCAAGCACATGGAGGCTGATAACCTCCTTTTCCCTCATCACATAAGTCTTGGGCTATACCTTCAAAATGCCAGTGGCCTAGCTACACCTCCAAAATGTGATAATCTCCTATACTCCAGGCCCTCTTGCTCAAGACATTTGCTCAAGTACAGCTGTTGTGCATAAAACAGCTGAGGTGCTTGACTTGCTCCCTGTTCATGGAGCCAAAATCCAAGACCCTGGCAGAAACCCAACAGCCATCTTCGGTGACTCTATAATTTTTCTACCATTTAACAAAGTACTTCTACACCCTGTGCTACATGCCTGGAAGAAACAATTTTCAGGGCTGCCTACTCAAAGGGCTATTTTTTTTTTTTTTGGGTGCTACAGATCTTCAGGTCTGTTCCCAAGTTGTTATCAACCTGTTCATCTACAGAAAGTTTGGTGGTTCAAGCATCTTCCGCAAAATTAAATCCCAGTGCTTCATTGTGGAACCACTCGAAGGTTAGTCCAAACGACTTGACCCTATAGGGTGGATGGTTCTCAGTTCCAGCAGTTTCGTTTTGTGCACTTCCAGTGCTTTTTGTCTGTTCAGATTATATATCCATGCCCCATTGGAAAGGGGGAAGCAGGCTGAAATAGGCTTCTGGATCACATGAAGTCAGTTTGTTAAATTGGTGAAGAACATCCTAAATGCCTCTAAACAGATTCTGAAATGTGGCCTGGACTTTATTGACACAATTACTCAAAAGTCAAAAGAGCTTTATTCGATTTTATGTTTGATAATCGTAAAAGCAAACACAATTAAATACTTTCATAAATTTGGACTAAAATGTAAAACATCCAACAGTAAAAAACATGTAATAAAAGAGAATACACACATTTTAAAAGGATAGAATTGTGTTTTTGGATACATTATTCATATACTAATTTATCGTACAGAGATAGTTTTCCTTTCTCTTATAGCACCCCTAATAAATAATGAGACAGCAGAACAAATAAGGTCGGACTCAAGGCTACATAAAAACTTGTAAGCTTCCTGATGAACTAAGAAATTCTTAGATTGTAGTACTGGGCGCAGTAAGCGTTTTCCGAGAGTGCAATAACATTTACGGAATAAGATAAAGTGCATTGTTGTTTGGGCAGAGATTCGGTCTCACTGGCATCTAGGAAGTCGATTAAATCACGGGTCTCTTTTTGGGATAGCTACAAGATGGTGTACAATGCCTAGTCGGAGCCTTGTAAGATAAAATCTTTTTTGGACATCAAAAACCATTACTAGAAATCCCTGCAGGCCAGGTTGCATAGTTTCATCCAGGATTGTCGTTACTGAGACTTTCTGTCTTTCCTTGATTTCTCTCATAGCTACTCATTTATTCGTAATAATGGCTTCGATTTCATTCTTTCCAAACTATAACATTTTAGCTGGGTTCCTTATTTTAAGATCCGCATCAGTTTCCTGCATTAGCCTATCAACCTGAACCAACCAGGGGATTTTCTTATAATGCTCAAGGGTGAGACAGTTAGTAATGACTGCTCTGTAAAATGTTGTACCTGTTTTGCTCCAGATGTTGTACCAGCCAGTTATCACACTCAGATCAATTATATCCTCCATAAAATGTATGTCTAATTCCCTATGGGTGATTATGGAAGGTATTGTACAAGGTACAGCAAGAAGCCTAGCCAGGAAAAGATGTTCCTGAATTTGTAGCATAGTGTTTCCCGTTACCCCCCAAAGTGTTGGTCCATAAGTAGCTGCAGGAATGCATTTGCTGTTATAAAGTTGAAGCATTTCTCGGATAGGCATGTTTCTGACTTTTCTTGCAAACCTGAACAAGGTCTCAATTGATCTTACAAACTTCCATTTCTCTAATTCCAAGTGAGGGTTCCATGAACCAGGATTTGAAAAGAGAATACCCAAATAGGAGAATTTATTGACTTCTTGTAATTTATGGCCCCTGACTGAGTACTTTCTTTTTAGGCCTGCCATATCCACATACCATAGTATAAGTCTTAGATTCAGTTTTAAATCTTTCCACTCCATAAATGCAACAAATCCATCGATCAGTTTTTGGAGACTGTTTGCTGTTTCAGACATTAACACTGCATTGTCAGCATATAGGAGCACCGGGGTGACACAGGATCCAATTCTAGGTGCATCTGCATCTAAAGCTTGGAGCTCTTTATCGATCTTGTCTTCCAGCTTCTTGATGCTGGACAACACACTGCTTGAAAAAGCTTAGTCATAGGCTTGTCTGAACAGCAAAGTCTTCAGAAGTTTCTGAGAGTGCTGTGAGCCAAGGACCAGGAGGTGGTAAGAAGGCAGACTAATGTTGTCTTTTTTCTGAAATTTTAAAAGCGATTTTCCCTACCCGTGATTGCATCATTTACACCTCTTTTGCTTGTGGTTGTTACAGTTTGCAATTGAAGTTTTTTTACCTGCCCATGATTGCATCATTTGTCACCTGTTTTTCTTAGAAATGTGTGGTTTTTTACTTGCCTGTTTCTGTTTACCTGTTGAATTGTGGGATTTGCAGTCCAAAATCTGTAGTTTTTTTTCCAGATTGCCCCTGACTACCTGTTTTTCACCTCCTAATTTCTCCCTTGCTCTGTGCTCAAACCTATGTGTTAAGCAAACCACTCCCAGCTCCCATTTTGTGTGTAGCAAGTGAGTGAAACCAGATTCCCCCTCCCCCACTTCCCTCTTAGCAACAGAGGTATTACACATCAGAGATTGAACAGAGGGTGCTCTGAGACAGCAGTAACCTGCTATTAGTCGTTTAAGCTGTGTTTTTTTTAGGGATTGTGTACTCATTGTTTGGCTAGGAGAGTGAGTGCAGTTTTATACAAACCGTATTGTTAGAGGGCAAAGTTTGTTAGGCCCTTATCTGCAGGACGCCAAAGTGTGGATTGAGTCTTTCTGTCTCCTTGGAGTTTCTGAATTGAGGAGCAGCTTCCAACTTCCTGGTAACCATTGCCTGAGGTCGCAGGGACCTTATATAGTCTGCTATTGGATGCTACATGTGTGCACTGATTGGTGGTTGCATCTAGTGTTTCTATTGGATTAGTGTTCTCATTGGTTCTTCTCATTGGTTGGGTATTTGAGTGTACTGATTGGTTCCTGGGTCAGTGATTCTACTGATATAGGGCTTAGGGCTAGTTTAGGGTTTCCTTGGTTATTGGCTGCGGAGACTAGGGTTGGGACTAGGCTTTCAATTGGACGTAGGGTTTAGGGTTTTATGTCTCACTGGCTGCTGGGACTAGGGCTGCGGTGAGGGCAGAGACTAGGGCTGGGGCTAGGCTTTTTATTGGACGTATGGCTTATGATTTCCTGCATGATTGGCTGCTGGGAATAGGGTTGGGACTAGTGTTTGGGTTAGGCCTTTTATTGGACGTAGGGCTAAGGGTTTTGTGCCTGATTGGGTGCTTGGACTAGGAATGTGATTGGTCTCCTATTGATCCTTGAGCTTTGGGCTAGTGTTGTGATTGGATAGGGTTAGGGTTCCCATTGGCTGAAGGGGTCACCTAATTACTAAGTCTATATAAGGACAGGACGTCTCAGCCCATGCGTTGAGGCAAAGGGCGGAGAGGACAGCAGTAAGTGCCTGTTTGAGCCTGGTCAGGACTAGGGCCAGAAATGCTGCCCATTTTCTCATTCACCTGCACCCACCCTACCCCATCCACAACCAGAGTAACACACTCACACCATATGTACTCCACTCATTTACTACAAATTAACCCTATGCACAGTTCAATATCTCAGCACCCACTACGAAACTACTCCTATACAATCTTCTATCCCAGCTACCACACATTTCCACCATCACCTACGAACAGAACACAGCTCTATCCTATAACACTAACCAATCCACTCATCATTAACACAACCTAAATCCATACCATACTTAGCTACAACCCATCCAGACACACACTCCCCAGTCTAATTACTCCTAACAGACCCCTTTCATCACTAACAAACCTATACTCAAGTGTTCCATCATTTGTCCAACCAACACCTTCCTCTTCTTTCTTCCACAATAACACAACCGCACAACACTTGCATTTCACGGCACCACACATAGTAACTCTTGCAGCAAGCAAGTCTAAGATAAAAACTGTTAACTCTACTTCATCCCCTCCTACACACAAGAGACACTCTACTCACAAACACATCACCACCCCATTTACCTTACATCTTCCACTCGCAAACAATACTATTCAAATAAATCCATCTCATAAAACAAATACACCAGCACCTCTTTTCACTACACCTCAAAAATAAAACATATCACGCACACCAGCACAACAAAATGTCTCAAGCGCAACACTTCGTAATACTTACCATCACAAAATACAAACACACACCCACCTTTTGAACTGCACAAATGAATAAACTCCAATGCCAAGCTTTCTCTCTTCCACCACACCTAACACAGATACAGCAACACAGCAACTCACTTCTAACTGCTTCTCATCCATTGGACAATTTAGAACCTTACGACATGACCCACATGCTGCACCGCCACCCCTAACTCATACAGCTTCCGCCCTAAACACACGCAAACAATATAAGCAATGAGCAACTTTGCTTCTCCATGTCTACTGCACAACAAGGTTACACCAAAAAAAACAACAAAGCCCACCAACTCACTCTCAAACACAGTCCACCACCTACACACACAGACCCATCAAAATGCCTTCTTTACCTGCTGGACGAGGACCACAATACAGAACAGCTACACTATTGCTATCCTCATACAGCTAATACCAGCACTAAGGACACACAAGCTACAAGCCCACAAAATACTGTTCACTCTTCTACAAAACAGTCTCACTATCACCAAAGCACATTCGCTAAACTGTCTACTAATAAATGCTCGATTGCTCTCTCACAACAAACATCACGTCTATGAAGTTATCACTGAAGCAAAACCAGACCTACTATTCATAACTGAATCATGGTTGGGAGATGATATGGCTCCAGTCCTCTAGGCTATCAAACGATCACCCAAAATTGCTTAGACAAAAAAGGAGGTTTCCTAGCTGTTGTGTTCAGGCAAACATTACATATCACTAAAGTTGAAGACTTCCATAAAAAATTGTGAGGCTCTCTTTAACAGATGCAACCTACACCGTCTTCCTCCTGTAACTTCCTACTTCTCCTGCATCAGATCGTCCACGATCCCACACACAATGCTGGACACACCTTAGGTGTCGTTTTTGCTAATACCGAACTAGTTTCCTTTCAAACTATAACTCTGGTCACATGGTCAGACCACCATTTGCTTGCTTCCCAACATAAAACAACATTAAGCGATGCACCTAAAACCACTTTAAGTGCAGCCACATATCGACCGTGGAACAAACTCAATATGAAACACAAACACAAGTAACATCCAGTATAGATCTAGAAACAATAAATTCTGTTAAAAAACTATATGAATGGCTACAGGAAGCTTTTGATATCCTGTTACCACTAAAATCCACACAACAGAAAAAAAGAAAACAAGTTCCTTGGAGAAATACAGATATAAGACATAAAACAACAAATTAGAAAGCTGTAATGTTCCTGGCTCAAAACATACACCAATCAAGACAAATTTCACCTACAGAAATTTAACAGATTATACAAGTTAGCTATCAAAAAAGCTAAGAAAATATACTTTTCAGACAGAATACGAAATGCCAAATGTGCAAATAAAGAATGCAATAAAATACTCAATGAATTTCGTAAACCAAATTGCCTAGATGGAGCTAATCCCGTTACTCAAGATTTCACAGACAGGCTGGCAAATCATTACACGGACAAAGCAGACACATTGGACTCCTACTTAAAACAAAGACAAAGCACCAGCATTGACCCTTTCACAAAACAACAATGCAAGAATACTCTAACCCAGCCTCTTCGTTCCTGCCAACACATTTCACACGATGAATTTATGGACCTGGTCAAGGCAAGCAGGCTTGCCGGCAGCCCTTCTGACCAGTATCCATCGCAAACCTTCAAGACAATTCTTCAACAACCTCTGCTGACACTCCAGTAAGACAAATCCTCAATGATTCATTAACTACCGGAATATTTCCAGAAGAACTCAAAAAGCCATATATATATATATATATATCCATTACTGAAGAAAACAAACTTGGACCCGCTGAACCCTGACAGCTACAGACCGATTACAAATGGATCTTTCCGGGGCAAACTGATAGAAAGAGCAGCGTTCGCCAGATGTCATTATTCATTGAAGACCATGCCATACTTTCAGACTTCCAAATGGGATTCCGTCTGGGAAGAGGCACGGAATCTGCCCTCCTTGCCATCTGGGATGACCTGAAGAGCACAGTTGACCGCAACGGGGTTGCTGCGCTACTTCTCTTAGACCTCTCGGCTGCCTTTGATACGGTTGACCATGACACTCTGATACAAAGACTCTACGAAGCCGGCATAGAGGGGACTGCTATAGACTGGATCGCATCCTACCTGCGCAACAAAACTAATGTCATCCATACCCCACCTTTCTCGTCCAAACCGTACTCCACACAGTCGGGGTCCCTCAAGGCTCTATCATCTCGCTCATGTTTTTCAACATCTACATGAAGTCATTACCAGTACTGATAAATTAATTTCACCTCACGTGATATAACTATGCAGATGACACCCAAATACTCCTTCAGCTGAAATGCCCCAAAGTCATTCGAAAATCGCCAATTTTCAGTTGTCTCAGAGCCGTGGATCAATGCATGACATGGAGAGGTCTCAAATTGAATGCTTCCAAACGGAAATACTAACGTGTGGCAACTGGAAACATTATGACCCGCTCGCCGCCTGGCCTGATGATCTGGGAACACCACCTAAAGTATCAAAGGAAGTAAGAAACCTCCGAATGACCATAGACTCCAAACTATCAATGAATGCCCAAGTGGACAAACTACCAAGATCAAGCTTTGTTACTATAAAAACTCTGCAATGAATCTTCCCCTATTTGGGACTTCCACACAAGGCCCAAGATACCATCTCCCTTGTTCTGTCCAAACTCGATTACGCCAATAGCCTCTACCAGGGATCATCTTTAACGACCATGAAAAGACTACTTGATTGAGAACTCAGCTGCCAGACTACTCTTACATATAAAACCGTGAGACCACATCTCCCCTACCTTGAAAGCCCTGCATTGGCAGGGCTCGAAAAATCCACTCGACCGCTCGCATTTGCGAGTCGGATTCATTCAGGACGAACTATTTTTAGGTCCTACTCACCCTTTCTGGCGAGTTGGAAGACTAACTGACACTTGACCTCTGCCTCTGAAAGCAGAGAAAATGTGACAAGATAGCAAGATTTAAAGGCATCTTTATTGCTCACAAAGTAAATGAGCAATAAAAATGTTTTTAAATCTTGTTAACTTGTCACATTTGCTTGCTTTCAGAGTCAGCGGTCAAGAGCATTTTTAGTTAGGTCGAGGAGATTTTTCCAGGTCTAGTGCAATTTTTATGATTTTTCGAGCCCTGATTGGTTACCGGTTACCAGAAGATCCACGTTCGAGCTGCTTTGTATCACCCACAAAACGATACACGGAACAGGATCGCTCTTAATCAGGAATAAAATCATCAAACATATTCAACAAAGGAGCTGCTCTAGAGTTGGACCTCGCCTCAAAATCAAAAGATACAAGAAAAAACCATGGGTGGGACATCCTTCTCTGTTCAAGCAGCCAAACTATGGAACTCTTTACCCCCCAACATAAGATCCACAGATAACCACCTTATCATCAGAAAACTACTCAAGAATTGGCACTTCCCCACATAAGCACCATACGCAAACAGAAATATACAGCATATCCCTCTGTATATAAGCCTTTATTTGCACTATAGACTTGTACCTATATATCTGAATTGCTTTGTGTAAAGGTGTAGAATAATTTGTGTTTTAAAACAAATAAATAAAGTAAATTGTAAGTACAACAACATGTGAAAGCCGGAGTTTATTTAATGCATCTTTAATCTACCTATACTTACTTCCTTTATGCATCTATATAACTTCCATATACTTACGGATCTTTATATGTATTACTTATCTTCTAATTCAGCACATCCAATGCACTACTCTATTTCTCAACCTATACCTCTCTCAATATATCCTCTACCTCAGCTCTGACTCAATTAAACCTTTCTACTTCTCTTTCCAATGCACTACCCTATTTCTAAGCCCATACCTCTATCAATATATCCTCTACCTCCACTCTCTTTCATCCCAAACCCCACACCACTACTGTGATCCCCAAAATGAACATTTCAAGACTCTTTCCCTACTCTACCCCTCTTTGCTTCATCTCATTCCTATATTACTATACCAATCCCCCAAAACAAGTCTTTCTAAACCCTTCCCTCTGACTCTTCCTCTCCACATCACTTTACTCATCCTAAGCGTCCTCCTACTGCTATGACCTGCAAAACAAACAAAACAAATGTTTTTAAAAAAAGTCTAAATCCTTCCCTCTTCTATCCCTCCACTATCCTTTTCAATCCAGAAAACAGACTAGCATGTCCAACTCTCAAATTACTTTCATATTTCACTATACTAATTCACCACTAATCCTTTATGGGTTCCAGAGTAGCGTGCTACTTGCCGAAAAAGCGCTTCAACACCTCATCAGGGGTAGCAAGCGCTATATAAATGCAAACCTTTTTTCCTCTTCTATTCCTCCGCTACCCTTCTAAATCCAAATAACTGACTAACATATCCACCTCTCAAATTACTTTCATATTTCACTGTACTAATTCACCACTAATCCTTTATAGGTTCCATGCTACTCGCCGAAAAAGCGCTTCAACACCTCATCAGGGGTAGCCAGCGCTATATAAATGCAAACTTTGGGGCGCTAGAGGGCGCAAGGCAAGATGGCTGCGCATTGGTGCAGCTCTGCCGGCCGTCTTATTAATCAGACCATAATCCGGCAATTTGACGTGGCAGCGCAAGAAATCCTAAGAGGTACAGGGCCAGCAAAGTGCCCTGGCACTGTTGGGAGCTGTTATGTGGTCTGAGCGATGTGCGGTGAGAAGTTGCGGCCTTGAAATTAAGATGGCGACCGTGGATCGCCACTGAAATCTGCCATCGTTCCTGCTGGTAGCTCCGGCCCCTGTACCACTGGAGATTGCGATGTGAAGCCGGGAGCTGCAGCTCCGCCACCGGTGCATAGCTGTGACAACGCCGTTGTGTCTGCCGTTCGCTGGCCTGAGATTGAGCTGCTGCCGGAAGAGACCTTCCCCGGCCGTGAATACGCCACCGCATTGAAGTGGGGCTCAGCCACTATTCTGCCACCTGCGCAACACACTTTGGAGGACGGATAGAGTACCAGAGAAGGTGTTGGCGAGCCGGCGCCGGCCCTGTGTGAACAGCGGTGCGTGGCGCTGGGTGTCGCGGCCGGTGAGAAGGACTCATGGATTGGGCTGTCTCCGCCCGTATGCTGGGAGCTACACGGGTAACCTCTCCGTACACATAGTGGTGGATTCGGGGGCCGTCACCTGGATCCCTGCACGTCCCTGACACATTGATCGCGGGGGCTGTTGTGCTGCTGCCTTGGTGGCTGGATAAAGATCTCTGTGTTGCTGCCAACTATCAGAGTGCCCCGCGATGGCCTGTTAGGAGCGAGGACACGCTGACTGGCGGCGAAACAGTACATTGGTCAACTAGGCCACTGTGGAGCGTGAAGATGAGATGGCCTATGGCTTACGCGCTAGCAGTGTAAGTGAGCAGCTGTGACCTGCACACCGGGGGACTGATCTTGGTGTCTGGCTGCCCAGGCTAGTAGCCATACTACATTGTAAGAGTGTGCAGGATGCACCCACTGTGCCAGCCTTGAGAGGTAGAGATATCCTCAAACAGACCCCCGAGATCCATCTCAGGGTACGTGGCCAGTTTTGCAGTGTGTGAGCCGATGTGCTGGACTTGGGCTGGGTGGGAGCCGATTGCCACCTCTGCCGGTGAGCTGAACATCATGGCCAAGCCGGACAAGACACAATTCAGCCTTACATTCGAGATGCGCAATAGGGGCAGATTGCAGCATAAGCAGACCTTGGACTCAGAAGTGGAGGCCCCCTCGGAAACTGCCCCAACTCTGGAATCCACACTCCTGGCGATGCAGCACAGCCTGCAGTCAATTGATGGCAAGATCGATGCGCTAAATCTACACATGGATCATATGACGGCGAAGCTTGACCAGCAGGGCACCAGACTAGGTGAAGTCGAGCAACGAGCATCCACGGTGGAGGAAGACCTGCACACTGTCGAGGGTAAAACCCTGAACATGGAGAAGGTGCTTTCAATCATCCAAGCGAAGAACGAGGACCTGGAGGTGAGGTCCAGGAGGAATAACTTAAGGAACACAGGGCTGCCGGAGTTGACCAACGCCGGGAAAATTGAGCTATATGTGGAGGGGCTGCTCAAAGGGATCTTTGGCACGGACAATTTATCCCCTATGCTTACAGTGGAGCGGGCCCACTGCTCTCTGGCGGCACGCTCGAGCCCCGGCGCCCCATCATTGCGCGGTTGCTAAACGACCGTGATCGGGACACGATTCTCCGCCTGGCCCAGGAAAAAGGACAGATTACACATCAGGGAATGCATTGGTGTTTTTCCCGGATTTCACCATGGCGGTCCAGGCAGCTAGAAGAAAGTTCATCCCTGTGAAAAAACTGTTGCAGGCAGAGGAAATCTCATACTCATGCTCTACCCAGCACGCCAGAGGATCGGGCCAGAGGGTGCTTCCAAGATCTTTACTAATCCAAGGGGCACAATGGAACATGCAAAACTCTTTAAAAAAAGCATCGCCGTGACACCACTACCAAGCCAGCCTAAGGAGAACAGTGAAATTTGGACTGTAACTGCAATTTGTAAGTGTACAGCTGAGGGTGGATCATGGTCGCTAGCTCCCTCTGGGTGTGTGATGGGGCTGGACTTATTCTTTTCTCCTTTCAGTGGATGGGTACACTAGCTGCGAGACTAATATCGTACTGGGCAGGCCGCACCAGGGATCGGTGTCTTCCTGTGGTGTGAAAATGTAATGCGAGACTGCAAAACTGCAAAGACCTAAGATCCTCGATTGCTGATGCCATGTTGAACCATAGACAAATTGGGCCACCTCCCCTTCTAAGTGGGAAGCTGTTTGAACTCTTGTGTCCACTAATGGGTGTTCCCCAACTGTTTCTTCGGGTTATTTGGGTATTGGGATGTTCAACAGTCTTATATTGGGTTGTCTTTAGCAAGTTGGGAGACTGAAGTGAGTGTGGGTGTTGTGGGGGGGTTGGGAAACATGGCAGTCATGGAGAATTGTAAATGCAGTGTTTTTTTTAATGTTCTGGTCCCGGCAAGGTATCACATGGTATATTTTACAAGTGTATGAGATGTTGTTAGTTCGGGTAACACTATTAAGTTAATAACATGGAATGTGCGTGGGCTCAATAACCCCAAAACAATCTGCAATGTGCTAGCTTTCTTAGATAGGCAGGATGTACAGGTTGCATTTCTTCAAGAGACACATCTCACTAAACACAAGGAACTAAATATCGGGTCTCGTTGGGCCATGGTGCATGTAACGTCCTCTTTCTTCTCCTATTCTAGAGGTGTTAAGATTGTGGTCAAGAGAGGCACTTCATACACTCTAATCAAGTCTGAGGCAGACGAGCAGGGGAGGGTGCTTCTGGTTCTAGGCAAATTGGGTGACACTATGGTGCTGTTTGTAAACACAGATGGGCCCAACATTGAGGATCCCGCTTTTTTCAATGATATATGGAGGCGTATCTCTTCCTTTCCGACCTCTGTTGTGATCTGGGGTGGTGATTTAAACACTTGCTTGGACCCCTGATTGGATCGCTCCACCGACATGGCTGGGCGTGGAAAACAGGCTGCACAGGTCCTGGGTGAATTGATTGAGGCTGAGGGGCTCATTGATATGTGGAGGTCTCGTAATCCGGGTGGGAGAGAGGGCACATTTATATCGACAGTGCATGACTCGTGGTCTAGGTTGGATTACTGGCTGGTTTCTAAGGAAGCGGCCCCATGGACTGTCTTAATAAAGCACTTGGCTAAGACACTCTCTGATCATTCCCTGGTGCTTCTAGAACTGAGGTTGCTTGCCTGTCCTTGGTCTCTGTTTCAATGGCGGCTACAGCCGTCCTCCTTAATAGACCCAGTGTTCCGGGCCTGAATTCGTGCAGCGATCAATAACTATTTTTCGGAGAATGAGGCTTGGTACACAGCATAGTCACAGTTTGGGAAGCCTTTAAAGTTACTATAAGAGGGGAGTGAATAGGTGCCCAGGCGGGTGTATTAAAAGATCTTAGGAACAGAATCAGGGTCCTAGCGGATAAGATTGGTATTCTAGAACGTGAAAATGAGCTGAACCCCTCATCCACCACCCTGGCCTACATATGAGAGCTGGTTTCTGAACATAATCAAACAGCGGATCAGGAGGTGCTACACAGATCCAGGAGATGTAGGGCACAATACTACGGGGGGAGACCTGGTTGTCAATTGGCACATAAGTTATCACTACCTAAAGGACAGAAGCATATTACTGAACTGATCGATGAGGACTCTGTTGCCCGGCACTCTACTCCACAGATTAGTAAGGTATTCCTTAATTTCTACTCCAAATTATACGGGACCACCCAGACAGCCCTTGACGACGTAGTTAATAACTATTTAGAGGACATTGCACTAGGGTGGCTATCCATCAGGCAGCGCGAATATTTGACTCAACCATTTGATGTTGAGGATGTCAAGGGGGCTATAATGTCCTTACCTACCTGTAAGGCGGCGGGACTAGATGGTCTCCCCAGTGAATTCTATAAGGCCTACATTGAGGATCTGGACAGGCAACTATTGAAGGTCTTTGCAGAGGCCTATGAGACAGTAGTACTACCCCCTTCCCTCAGAGAGGCTTTGCTTGTTACACTCAGACGTGAGTCCCTTGCTCACTTTGCCACTGGATTCAAGCAAGCCTGGCTGAAGACGGCTGAAATGCCAGAAACCGGTCCTAGGAAGCTTGTTTCCGGTCCAGGGAAGGCATGGCTTTGCAGTTCGGGCTGGACTGTTCCCATGAGGCACAGGGTCAGACTGATTTGCATATGGCCATGTCTGAACTGGGGTGGCAGAGTGGGCTAAAGAACGGTGATGGATCAAACCCAGATCTGTTGATTGGGTGTGAGTGTTTGATTGGTTCTGATGCTCCGTCCATCACCACCCCCTTTGGTACCGCTTTGTTCGCCATAAGTTGGCAGGGTATGCTCAGACGTGAGTCCCTTGCTCACTTTGCCACTGGATTCAAGCAAGCCTGGCTGAAGACGGCTGAAATGCCAGAAACCGGTCCTAGGAAGCTTGTTTCCGGTCCAGGGAAGGCATGGCTTTGCAGTTCGGGCTGGACTGTTCCCATGAGGCACAGGGTCAGACTGATTTGCATATGGCCATGTCTGAACTGGGGTGGCAGAGTGGGCTAAAGAACGGTGATGGATTAAACCCAGATCTGTTGACTGGGTGTGAGTGTTTGATTGGTTCTGATGCTCCATCCATCACCACCCCCTTTTACACTGCCAAAGCCAGATAAGGCCACTAATAAGTGAGAATTGTATAGACCACTGTCCCTCATAAATATAGATAACAAAATTCTGGTGGAAATGATTGCATGTAAATTACAACCTGTAATTCCAAATCTGATCCTCCCTAACCAGTCAGGATTTGTCCCCAAGCGTTCCACAGCACACAATCTTTGTACAAATTTTTGCTGTGTTGCACCACCTGGATCCCGAGACCCCCTGCTGTGGCGGTGCTGCTAGACGCAGCGAAAGCCTTCGACTCGCTTCAATGGGGGTATATATTTGTAGTCCTACAAAGAATGGGTATGCCGCCTTTTTTTCTGAAGTGGGTACACTTATTATATGCAAATCCGGCTGCCAGGCTGCAAGTCAATGGCTGGGTATCTGATACCTTCCTAATTTGCTGAGGCACAAGGCAGGACTGCCCTCTCTCTCCTATGCTTTTTAGGTTCGCCAATGCAGCACACATGTGCTGCATAGGAGACCTTTAGCCATCGTTCAGCTCATTTTCGAAGCACATACTCGTGCTTGTGATGGCATACATGTTGCGGGAGCGCGCAGGGGCGCACCACAAGCACAAGTATGTGCTTCGAAAAAGAGCAGACTGCGCGCGCATGCACGCACCACTCCCGGGCTTGTTAGGTGCGTGATTGCTGCAAAAGTAAAGAAATAGATGTTTTTTTCTATTTCTTTACTTTTGTAGCAATCGTGGGTAAATCGCGGCACGCGCGCTTTACTTTAACCATGCACTTGCTAAAGGACCTTTAATAAATGGTGGTAATAGATATCTCTGGGGCTTTCCCTTACAAAACAGCAAACAATAAAAAAGTAATCCACACATGTGAGTAAAGTGAAAACATTTCTTTGGTTCATCTGTATTTCATTTGCTCTATCTTGCAACATATGTGTTCCCTTTAAAAATGCTCAAAGAACGTGCGGTATTAAAATATCCTCATATTAGAATTTTTCATTGCTTAGTTCTGGCTCTGCAGCCCTGACAGATGTTTTCTTTAGTTCCACGTGTACATCAAGGGGGCCCTTCCAAGATGTACCACTGTGTACATCGTTTTCAAAGCTGGTCTTCGAAACACCCATTGTAAATACACGAGGAAAAAACTATTGTGAAACTCAAACGTGCATTCCATAATGCGTACTGCCGCACGCTCGTTACCGCGTTCGCCCCTTTCCTTGCATGGCAGTAGTAAGTCAGTAACATAAGATTGGGCTGGACGTGCCTAATGGCATGCCCCATCACCCCCTGCCGCTTCATGCACTTATTTTAGCATGAACTGGAAGTGCTCATGACTTCAGCAGATGTTTGTTTGTGGGCTAACAGGACATGATGGGCTGTCTTTGCCGGATGCCCTCCCACAATCCCCTCTTCTTATAACAAATGACAACAGCTGTCAGTGACATGAAAGGGCTCAGCGTTCACGGCGCGGCAACAAATACATGTTTAGTCACCCCGTTTCACCTGCATACCTCTCGACGCACTGGGAGAGAAGTCGAGCACAGCAGGAGGGGTGGGGGTGGGGGGGGGGCATTTCTGGAAGACAGGGGCACAGGGAAGAGCGGGTTTCATCCTTCAGTTTTGGACGAGTCCGAAAACCATTTGAGGGTTTTTTTCTATTAAACTTTCCATACAAACAGTAGGGAACATGTCACCATCCGACGCCCCTTAAATATATATATAAATAGCAGAAACATGCTGTCATCTGAACATCACAACAACTACTTGCGGATAAAAGACGGTTTAATGCATATAATAGGAAAGTTCACATTCATATAATCCAATATTTTAGAAAAGAAAGCTCTTTGCCACTCCACGGACTTCGCGTTCTAAATCTAACTGTCTTGCCTGCAGGCATTTTACATAAAATATTAGTACTGTGCCGCATGTTTTTTTTCATCCTGCTTTGTAATTCACCATATGGGCATTCTCGTTTATCTACTAGTAGAAATACAAAGTCGACTGTGCGTAGCAAGAGATGTATATTTTGGCTACACACTTTTCCTATTTGAGAATACGCTGCGGACCAGCAGAAAGAGGCTTAACCCGGCTGCCTTGTTAAGGAAAGCAGTGTGAGATTGTAATGCTCTATTTACAATGTGCACCACATTATTTTCATTTGCACGTGCTCTATTGGGTGTGAAGTGAAAATGTTCTGCTCATCCAAAAGAATGCTCTGCCCTATCCAAGACTTCCAAACGAGTGTTCTCACAGTTCACACGTGTCTGCTGCTTTGTTCAGTAAATGGTACCATGCAATTGTAGTATAGCTTTTCTCGTACAAATGTTTGAGTGGGGGAGGTGGACTAACCTCTTCCAGTACTGACTGTTACAAACAAGCATTGAAAATGCAATGGGTCTCGCCTTTGATTAAGTTAAAGCCATTAGCTTTGTTAATGGTATTCTATAGCAAAGCAAATGGCTTTAACTTGATGAAAAGCGAGACCCATTGAATTTTTAATGCTTGTTTCTCTGGCTTTGGAACCGCTGGCATGCAAAATGCATCAAAAACACACAGAGGCTGCGCTAGGGTTCAGGCAGCACCTGCTGGTTATCTCACTCTACATGGACAATATGCTGCTATACATTAGCGATCCGGCTACACATCTGGCATCTCTATTACGTGAATATGTCGTGTTCGAGAGACATTCCGGGTTGGGGATAAATTGGGCAAAGTCTACGATCTTCCCATTAACAGACTGTACTCAAGAGATTGTGCTGGAATACCCGCTCTCCTGGTCCATAGATCCTGTGAAGTACTTAGGGGTTTGGGTACATAGAGACCCAGAGACCGTACTAAGTATGAATTGTGGGCGTGTTGTCAGCACAATCACTGAATACATCTCTCACTGGACACGCCTACCATTGTCACTGGCAGACAGAATCGCTGTGGTAAAGATGGCTGTGCTTCCTAAACTCCTTTACTTATTCGTTAATATTCCACTAAAGCTAAACGTAACATTTATTAAGATGCTGCAGTCCTGCCTATTGTCGTTGGTGTGGGCTAGTAAGCAGCCTGGGTGCAGCTGGAGCACGTTAGCATTATCCTGTGAGAGCGGGGGTTTGAAGGGCCTGATCGGCATCTATATTATCTGTGTGCACAGGCACAATTCGCACACTACTGTTTTTTCTGCAGAAATATCTGCCACATCTAGCAGTAGAGGCGTACACAGCATATCCAATGCTGCTAACTGTTAGGATTCTATACAGTCGCGAGGGAGGTAATAGGAAGGAGATTAACCCTCTCGGTTGTACTGTCTGGGCGTGGTGCGCCCTTGCTGCACCTGCAGGGAGGGACTATATATATGCACCAGACATGTCAATTGCTGCCCATCCGGGAATCTCAGTGGCGCAGGAACGTGGGGCCCTAAACGTCCTCCAAAGTGCAGGGATTACTAAACTATGGGACATGTACCGAAACGGCACATTCTTATCTCTAACTGATTTTCCGGCTGGTCAAACATATAAAGCAATGCACGGTGTTGGACTTAGCCCTTTTTGCATGGTCATCCCAGAACGTTTTGCCTTCCTCCTGTATTGTTTCTGACCTGTCTTTTGTTGGTTTTAGGACTCTGGGCACTTTACAACTGCTGATCAGTGCTAAAGTCCATATGCTCTCTGTGTAAATTGTTATTATGGATTAGTGATTCCATGATTGGCATATTTGATTTACTTGTCAGACCCTAGTATAGTGCACTGTGTGTGCCCAGGGCCTGTAAATCAAATGCTGCTAGTGGGCTGCAGCACTGATTGTGCCACTCACAGAAGCAGCCTGTAAAATGTAACTCTGGCTTGCCATTGCAGAGCCTGTGTGCAGTCTGGGACTGCCATGTCGACTTGGCAAGTGCACACACTTGCCAGTCCCTAAACCTTCCCTTTTCTACTTATTAGTCACCCCTAAGGTAGGCCCAAGGTACCCCTATGGGCAGGGTGCATTGTATGTGAAAGGTAGGACATGCCCTGATGTGTGTGGCATGTCCTGATAGTGAATTACTGCCAATTTCGTTTTTCACTATTGCAAGGCTGCCTGTTCCCATAGGACAGAATGGGGAGTTTGTTTATAACATCTTATAAACATAACTGGCCCTGGGAACAAGGTAGAAAAATAAAGTTTAGTATGCCTGAACTCAGAATGTTAAAGTGCATCTTTTAGTGAGGGTGATTTTTACATTCTGTATTTGGAAATACCACTTCTAGAAAGTAGGTATTTTCTTGCCTAACCATCCAGTGTGCCTCTGCTAGGTTTGTGTATTGCATGTCTGGCTTTTCGATGACAGGGGCTGGTGAGGAGCAGCGGCTGTATAAGTCTGATGAGTCAGGGCTGTGCTGAATAGGCCTGGTCTGCATTTGGAGCAGTGGGAGGAGTAACATCTGCACCTGCCTTCCACAATGACAGCTCTGCGCCCCCGTGGTGTGTCTGGAGCCAGGACTCACACAGACCATGGAGGTTGTTGTGCACTTGCAAAGTGCTCCACAGAACTGGTTTCGGCTGGGTACAGACACTCTCTGCCTTCAGGGAACAAAAGAGTTTTGGATATAAAAAGAGGGGCCCAGACCCCAGACTTTTAGATCACTTCTGGGAAATCAAGAGATACCTTTGCCAAGTAGAAGAGCCGGTTAAGCTGAAGAGGAATACTGCCCCTGTGCTGTTTGCTGTCTGGGGTTGGCCTGCAGTGGCTGCTTGCTGCCAAGGAAAGGAGGAAAAATGACTTTGCTGTTTGCTTTGTCACCTGCTTGAAGAAAAGATCTCCAAGGGCTTGAAACTGACCTTGCCTCCTGCTCTGAAGTCTCATGGAAACAAAGACTTCACCCCCAGCTCCCCTGAATTTCCTTGCTGGGAATTCCAACCTGCAAAGAGGTGCCTGCTGCTGTTTAGGGCTTCTGGAGACTGTTTGTTGCTGGGAGCTGGAAAATCGACGCAACACCGAAAAAGCGTGTAGCATCCGCACTTGTTTTCCGACGCATCGCCGAAGAAACCGTCACATCGCCTGCCTTGGCTTGAGACATTGCCACGCGATGCATCGGATGTAATGATCTCCGAAGTCCGAGATCGCCGCACCAATTCCGATGATAGTCTGCTGTGCGGCTGCACGAAACCACGCATCGTATCGAATCAACGCATCGCGGCGCCAAGACGGTCGCATCGTTGGGGGCCGCAGTAAGAAACAGACACATCAACTCCCCATGCAGTAAGGAATCGACACATCACCTCCCCTGCGCTGCAGTAAGGACAGACGCATCACCTCCCCTGAGTGCAAGGAACAGACGCTTCACCTTCCCTACGGCCATTTTGTTTGCTTTGCGTGACGCATCTAAGGTACTTTTGAGAAAAGTGTCGTATTTACAACTTGCGAGGCTTTCTACCATTTGAAAGCCTTATTTTTAATACTGTATTGTCGATTTTTGTAGTTTGGTCTTGATAAAGATTACTTATTTTTTTAAACTGCTGTGGTGTCCATTTGTAGTGTTTTCACTATATTACTGTATGTGTTCACAAATGCTTTACACACTGCCTCGGAGATAAACCTGTCTGCTTGTGCCAAACTACCAAGGGGCTGAGCAGAGGTTATTTTAGGAGTGTATCCCCCTTTACCCTAACTAGAAGCAAGGGTCCCTATTTGGACAAAGGTAACTACCTCTGCCAACTAGAAACTCCCATTTCTAACACACTGCTTCCCATACACCAGGCTGCATGTGGTGGTGCGCTCCCTATACCCGAATTTCCCTCAAGAACCACTGATGTTGAATGCGTTACAAGTGGTGCTAAAAGGGGGTGAAAGCAAAGGGCTGATTACTAGAGTCTATAATGCCTCTCAACTGGAAAATGAAAAGTCCTTTCTTCTGCTGAATATGTTGCTTTTAAGCCAATTTAATGTTCTTTCTTCCATTATCACCCCCCATTCCTCTCCACTCCACAATTTCCCATTCCTTCTGTCACCACTTGAACTCTGGCTTATGCTACACTGGAAAATTGATAAGCAGAAGAAGAATTCGAGAGAGATATAAAAAAAGAGGCCGGGAAATCCAGCATTGCACTAGACACTGAGAGACAAGAGGTAAATACTGGTTCGGCTCGAAGAGAGGCTACAATGAAAGATTACAGAGCAAATTTAGCCAAAAATAAAGATGAGCATGTCAAAGCAGGAGGATAGATGGTTTGCCAATCCAGCATGGAAATGAGGGTGGGGTCCTTTTACAGTCTGAAACAAACAAAACTATGAGGCATTATATAGCATGCAATATTATATGCAGGAATGAGAGTAACAGAGTTGTAGATATGTCACAAAGTCATATATATACCATGAATGACTGAGAGAAGTGGAGGTGCAAAGAAACTAGAAGTAGAATATTGAGTAAGACTGGCAGAAACAGAGGTGAGAGAAAAAGAGGGAGATATGTGATGTATATGAGAGAAATATACGTGGAGGTTAGAGGGAATCTGGGATAAGGCGAGTGAGAGGTATAGATTTAAAGGCAAACAAAAAAGTGAAAGAAATGGATGGTTAAATTAAGAGGAATTATGGACGAGAGAGAATGGGAGAGAGGTAGAGATGGTACAGAATGAGATGTGTGGTTATGATGATGAGGTAGAGATGATGGAGAATGAATGAGAGGTAGAGATAGGGGTGAAAGAAACTAGAAGCAAGAAGGAAGCAAGCAATAAGTAGGACGGAGTGAACGAGTTAAAAACTATGAGTGCAATTACAGAGGCAAGAGTCCTATAAAAATAAGAACACTATATGAAGACATGGCAATCCCTTCACCTCTACAGAGACAGTCTCTGCGTTTCACATTTTATTATATAGCAGTGGCATATATATGTACTATATATTTGCACCACATTGCAATTGTGTTTTGGACCGGAGTATATGTACATAAATTCCATCTTACTATGCCCAGACCTAAAAAGAAATTAAAATATTAAGAACCATATTGTAAATCTGCTGGGAAAATCCGCTCAGAGCTCACCGGCAGATGTCATTGCAACACGTTGTGTTACCACGCATGGTTTTGCAACGCTAATATTACAACGCATGCCATTAGCATGTGTTTACATTTAGTTACATGAAGAAGTCCTCTACCATGCAAACTAGCACACAAACATTCACCACGCATACCATTTACGGCACATGTGTAATTGTTGGAGCATACTGGCTTGGAACGCGACTCTGCCTCCCTTCCTCCTCCTTTGCTGTAAATATTCTTTATAAGAATAACAATTAAACTTACCCGCACGCAGCACTCTCTGAGCTGTTAGTCTGTCCAGTTCCGATGTGCTTTATTTGCTCTAGAGCAGGGGTACTCACAAACTTTCTCTCGGGGGCCAAATTTACAGTGTGGTTTGTGGCTGAGGGCCGCACCGGTGGAGGCGGGGTCAGAGGGGGAGGGGCGGGGCTAAAGCAAAAAAAAAAATTGTGACCATGAGGTTGAACACAGGTCCCTGCAGCAGACGCCTTCGTCCACTGAGCCACCAGACCCGGCATACACACATCTCTCTCTCTCTCCCTCTCCCCCTCCCTACCCTCTCCCTTCCCCTCCCCTCTCCCTTCCCCTCCCTCCCCCTCTCCCTATCTCTCTCCACCTCCCTCTCCCTCTCTCCCCTTCCCTCTCCCTCCCTCCCCCTCTCCCCCTCCTTCTCTCCCCCTGTCTCTCTCCCTGTCCTGTCTCTCTCCCTGTCCTGTCTCTCTCCCTGTCTCCCTCCCTCCGTCGCCCTCCCTCCGTCGCCCTCCCTCCGTTGCCCTCCTCCCTCCTCCCTCTGTCTCCCTCCTCCCTCTCTGTCTCCCTCCTCCATCTTTGTCTCCCTCTCTGTCTCCCTCCTCCCTCTCTGTCCCCCTCTGTCGCCCTCCCTCTGTCGCCCTCCCTCTGTCGCCCTCCCTCTGTCGCCTCCTCCCTCTGTCTCCCTCCCTGTCTCTCTCCCTCCCTCTCCCTCCATCTACCGTCCTCCATCTCCCTCCGTCTCTCACACTCCCTCTATCTCCCTCCCTCCATCTTCCTCCCTCCCTCTCCCTCCCTTCCTCCATCTCCCTCCCTCTCCCTCCCTCCCTTCCTCTGTCTCCCTCCCTCTGTCTCCCTCCCTCTGTCTCCCTCCATCTCCCTCCCTTTGTCTCTCTCCCTCTGTCTCCCTCTCCCTCCATCTCTCTCCCTCCCTGTCTCTCTCCCTCCCTGTCTCTCTCCCTCCCTCTCCCTCCATCTCCCATCCTCCATCTCCCTCCGTCTCCCTCACTCCCTCTATCTCCCTTCCTCCCTCTCCCTCCCTTCCTCCATCTCCCTCCCTCTCTCTCCCTCCCTCCCTCTGTCTCCCTCCATCTCCCTCCCTTTGTCTCTCTCCCTCTGTCTCCCTCTCCCTCCATCTCCCTCCCTCCGTCTCTCTCCCTCCCTGTCTCTCTCCCTCCCTGTCTCTCTCCCTCCCTCTCCCTCCATCTCCCGTCCTCCATCTCCCTCCGTCTCCCTCACTCCATCTCCCTCCCTCCCTCCCTCCATCTTCCTCCCTCCCTCCCTCTCCCTCCCTTCCTCCATCTCCCTCCCTCTCCCTCCCTCCCTCCGTCTCCCTCCATCGCCCTCCCTTTGTCTCTCTCCCTCTGTCTCCCTCCATCTCCCTCCCTCCGTCTCTCTCCCTCCGTCTCCTTCCGTCTCTCTCTGTCTCCCTCCCTCCCTCTGTCTCCCTCCCTCTGTCTCCCTCCCTCTGTCTCCCTCTCCCTCCCTCCCTCCGTCTCCCTCCATCTCCCTCCCAAAGAAAGAAGGGGGTCTGGGAGTTATTAGTTATTAGTTTATAATAAATGTGAGATAACGTGTGCCTTGGTGCTTTCACTGTATCCGGGCAGACTCGAAATGGTGTCTGCATAAAGCAGACGATGTGAACGTGAAATCGAGCGCAGTTAACGGCGGCGTGTTCCAGGGTGACCAAGGGTGGTACACTTATAACATCCTGGGCTCCTCGCCCAGTTGACCGGGGGCGAGCGGTCCGTGTGACTACAATTGAATGGATGGACACGGAGACAAAGGCTGACCGAAGCGCGGGCTTCGGCTCCAACGTACATCATCCAACCGGAGGGTTCCCTTTTCTCCACAGCTCATTGGAGAGACAGCCTGCAGCCTCCGGTTGAGTAGCCAATCGTTGCACACTGCGGGCTATTTTCGAACGTGGGGCGGGTGCTTCAGCCAACCAGAGCAGCCCTCCGTCTTCGAGTGCATAATAGGGCTCTTGCCTGCCTGAACTCCATTCTTACTCGCTCGTACACCGGTACGATGTCTGAAAGGTCCGCGGGCCGCCAAGGCAGGCTTGCCGGGCCGCTGGCGGCCCGCGGGCCGTACTATGAGTAACCCTGCTCTAGAGCGAGACGCCCCACCAGTACAGTCGGGAATAGTCATGGAAGGCGAAAAAGGACTACTGTTTTCAAGTACAAGTGTGGGATCACAGTGTTAACTGCAAGCATGTTTGTATTAATACATTGTAATGCTGCTTGTTACATCTCTGGAATAATAGATACAAATGAGTGCAATTGATCAACGTCTGGTTTGTTTTGCTTTTATTTATTGAAAGACTTTATTTCAAAACTATGATAGAACACATTCTGGTAAAATATAGTTTAAACTATTTTATATGATTTGTTATTAAATTATTAATCAGGTACTTAAAAATTAATTTACACACAATTAATCCAACCATAACCATGCCTCTAAATCCTTTTATGTATTCCTACTCCTCTTGTATATACGGTAATTTTGAGAAACACTGCCACCTACTGTTCAAATGCGTGGTAAAGTCTTGCCTTGAAAAGACTTGCGTGCCAACAGCCTTTACGGTGTAAAAATGTGTAGTAAATGGTATAAGAAGTAACAAGCATTTGCAATGCAATAGGTCTCGCATTTATAAGAGTTTGAGCTATTGGCATTGTAAAATTACAATGCCTTTTATTTATGTTTTGGTTTTAAAACAAATAAAAGGCATTGTCATTTACAATGTCAGTAGCATAAACTCGCATAAAAGCAGTGTGCGGCGTGCAGCAGTGTGCGGCGTGCAGCAGTGTGTGGCGTGCAGCAGTGTGAGGCGTGCAGCAGTGTGCGGCGTGCAGCAGTGTGCGGCGTGCAGCAGTGTGTGGCGTGCAGCAGTGTGTGGCGTGCAGCAGTGTGTGGTGTGCAGCAGTGTTTCATGTAGCAGTGTGAGGCATGCAGCACTGTGTGGCGTGCAGCAGTGTGCGGCGTGCAGCAGTGTCGTGCAGCATGCAGCAGTGAGTAATGCAGCAGTGTGCAGCAGTGTGTGGCGTGCAGCAGTGTGCGGCGTGCAGCAGTGTGTGCCGTGCAGCAGTGTGTGCCATGCAGCAGTGTTTCGTGTAGCATTGTGTGGCGTGCAGCAGTGTGCGGCGTGCAGCAGTGTGGCGTGCAGCAGTGTGCGGCGTGCAGCAGTGTTTCGTGTAGCAGTGTGCGGCGTGCAGCAGTGTGCTGCGTGCAGCAGTGTGTGGCGTGCAGCAGTGTGTGGCGTGCAGCGGCATGCAGCAGTGTGTGGCGTGTAGCAGTGTGTGGCGTGCAGCAGTGTCCGGCGTGCAGCAGTGTGCGGAGTGCAGCAGTGTGCGGCGTGCAGCAGTGTGTGGCGTGCAGCAGTGTGTGGCGTGCAGCAGTGTGTGGCGTGCAGCAGTGTGTGGCGTGCAGCAGTGTGAGGTGTGCAGCAGTGTTTCGTGTAGCAGTGTGAGGCGTGCAGCAGTATGCGGCGTGCAGCAGTGTGCGGCGTGCAAAAGTGTGTAATGCAGCAGTGTGCGCAGCAGTGTGTGGCGTGCGGTAGTGTGCGGTGTGCAGCAGTGTGCGGCGTGCAGCAGTGTGCGGCATGCAGCAGTGTGTGGCGTGCAGCAGTGTGTGGCGTGCAGCAGTGTGTGGCGTGGTTTGTAAACAACAAGAAAAGCGGACATCAAAGGAAGGGTGGGAGGGAACGAGCATATGGGATGTGAGTTATAATGAAAGTTAATTGTTGTAAGAGGGGATGCAGGAAGTGAGGCCGAGCGCGCGCTGGCAAAAGCAGTCTGCTGCTTTCAAGTCCGATGCCAGATGCCAGCTTCGCGCTTGAATGCCTCACATGCACTGGCCATAAACCGCATTCCTAAGGTCTTGTGCCCCTTACTAAATCTCTCTGAATGCGTGAGGTGGCGCACGCGCAGGAAGTAGCTGGTGGCAAATGGAATGCGCGTGGTTGTGCGCGTAACCGCCACCCGATCCGCCTGGGAAGCCTTTGGGAGCATTTTCTGAAGCCCCTACAGAAGTCTCTCTGTGCGATCGCTTACGCGATAGCCAGGTGAGACCTAAAACGTCCTCCTAGTAAAGGCTGTTTCCCCGGGCAGACACCAGTACCATGAATATATGATTTTCTATGTAGAAAGGGCCTTTGCCATGGATCATTATGGTGATAACATGCCCCTAAAGCAGTTTATGTGATATCAATGACAATGTTGTATGCAATGTCATTGATGGTGTAATTTATGATATTTTGTGAGACAATAAGCAGTGCTTGGCAGAGGTGGAACTTAAGTTTGAATAACTACCTTAACTGGTGAATTTCAAGTGTTTAGGTTTTGTGTCACACGGTTTACTTTAAACAGAACCCCTAAAATGGCACAGCCAACACGTGTTTCATCCTACTGGACTTTTTCAAGGTTAGCAACGGTATAGAAGAAGTATTTTTATATTTAAGTTTGAAGGAGGCAATTATTTTGTTTGTTAGCTCCTAAGTGAGTAATTTCCAAGGAATGTGGGATCATCTGATAGTGACTCCATGCTGCCACCAGTATTAAGCCACTAGTAGGGTGTGCAGTGGCACCCTCAGACTGGCATTAGTAGTCCTAGTCCCGCAATACTAAGTACACAGCCCAGTAAATAAATCACAGCAAAGGGCAAGGGGAAGTCCTCTTTGGCTGGGGTGGTATGTAAGGGGCAGGCTGCCCAGGTACTTGGGTTACAAGAATGATGACGAGTTACTTAGGGACCCAGAAGGTACTGAATTGACCCACTATCAACACTTAGTATCCTGATACGTGGATTCTCTTCTCTCTGGGGATTATGGCATCTAATGGCACCCCTACCAGGCCCGGCTCCAGGAATTTTTATTTGGGTGGGCCACTGCGGGCCAGATTTTTCGCATATATGTTTAGGTAGGCCTGCTTCTGGGCCGTCCTTTATCTCTTCTTAGTCTTACAAGGCCCAGTAAAACGCACTCTTTTCCAAATCTCTTTCTAAATATTATCACTCTCAAAAAGTGTTTTTTCCATGTAATATTCCTTTGATGGGAAGAGGAGGTTTCTGAGGTGGAAGTATCAGGCAAGTGACACTACTCAGGCTCGTTCTGTGCGAGTCTTCAGGGAGAATCCCTCTTCATTACTACCTCCACCTGACCCCTGACTCTGCAACGCACTCCCTTACAGGCTTGATTATTCACTACTCCCCTCCAGTACACCTTATCTCACAGCTGACCTTGGGCCCCAGCTCCATATCAGGCACCATCGGGCTCCACTTTCATTTTTACCGGTAAAAACATTAGTAAAATGACCTTCAAACTTAAAACATTGAATATAGTGGTAAATATAATTAGCACGCACTTTAAAGTATGTTCCACAGTATCCCTTATGACCCGACTGCTAATTAAATAAACAAAAACAGAAAGTCCATGACAGGGCCGGCTTCAGCGCTGATGCGAAAGTATTTTTTGGCGCCGCACCAATAACCTCTTTCTCTGTATATAACCTTTACTACCACCTTCCAACAGTGCCCCTCATCCCTCCATGGCCCCCCCTATTGACCTCCTCCTCGCATTCCCTTACTGCCACCCTCCATTAGTGCCCCTCATCTCTCTGTAGCCCATCCCCCTCATGACCTCCTCCTCAGACTGCCACCCTCCAGCAGTGCCCCTCATCGCTCCATAGCCCCTCCCCCTATTGACCTCCTCCTCGGATTCCCTCACTGCCACCCTCCAACAGTGCCCCTCATCTTTACGTAGCCCCTCTCTCATATGCATTTCATTTGTTGTGTAGCGCTACTCATATCAGTGTAGTGTGTGTCAGTACTTTACACCACGCACACATTATACAGAGACAATGAATCATACAAATATGTAAATCAGTCTACAGGGAATGTCACATAAGCCAATGAGGATTACAAGGTGTAGGAATCACATGTCATCCATACTGGTGGGCAGTATATTTTAAGAGGGTTTGGTCTGGGGAAACACAACCTTAGGATTTAAAGAGTATTCCATGGGGGTCAGCTTTACTAATACAAATGTATATCTGCCCAAACATACTCATTTTAGCAACATTAGACTAATGAAAGACTGAGGAAGTTCTAACTATATCACAAAACAAAAAAAGCGAAGTTCTAACTATACCATTCATGTTTGTATGTAGCTCTTTGGTGACAGTTCATTGGTCACTGTCGTATGTTAGGATTGTAACTTCTGAACTGCAAGTAGCACAAGGATCTCTGTGACAAAGGCAGTAACCCACTGAGCTATCCACATAAAATACAGTTCATCTGCATTTAAAAACTACTAACAGACAAAGGATTGCTCTCCAGCAGGATCATTAATCACCAGCGTTATCTGGGCATTCTGTATTGTCTTATTGTATCCTGCATCGGCCATGATAAGGATAAAAACTGTTTAAATGAAGCGCACACGAAGTATGTGTCCTGCTGGTCCTGTGCAGATTTTAAAAAGAAAAACAAATAGTAACACATTCTCTTACCTACACCATTAGTCAAACTTTGTGTCACAGCCTGGTGTGATAAGCAGCTGCAGGGGTCAGGAAAGGTGAATAGGAATAAACAAACTTCTTTTCTCCTGCGCTGCATAGAAAAAGAAATATCCACGCAGCAGGACAGTAGGCAAAGGTTACCTGTGCCAAAGACAGGATTTGTCGCCTTTCGCCATGCCCCTGGTGGAGATGAAGGGGTGAAAAAATAAACAAAGCCTCTTTAACATGTAAATGGTCTTTTAAAGACCTGTGAAGTACTCGGGTGTGGCTGCGTTAATCTCGAATACTGTCTGTGCGCCCGGGAAGCTGTCTCAGCCCGGGCTGACACACACGACGTGTGCTCTGCGCGCCTGCCTTCAAGCCCTCACTGCGAGGGCCAAGGCTCCTGTTTGTGTGGGCCTGGCCCGCCCGGCCCACCCGCTAGAACCGGGCCTGACCCCTTCTGCAGTCGTTCATTGTGTTCTTCTAGACAAAGTATTGGGTCTATTAACCAGGCCAAATCGGGAGATGATGCAGACACTGGAGATACTGTAGCTCCTTCACTATCATCTATTTATGACCTGCTTCAATTACATAGAGATGAGTACAAGAAGGATTATCTAGCTTTGAAATCTTCTCATCTTAAAACGCAGGAAGTCTTGCACAAAATGGCTAATAATATAGACATAGTCGACAGAATAATATTGAGACACACTCTTCTAGCCTTCAAAAATTGGCTCTTGCAACTCAAAACCAAGTAGGCCAACATGAAGCAATAGAAGAAGTATGGCCTTCAAGAAGATATGGAGAATTGCATGTGACATAATAACTTTAGTTGTTGGGCATTCCTTAGGGAAATGAGGGACATGACACATGAATATATATCATACATCTATTCAAACAGTAGTGTTCTCAGCTTAATGACTGGAACGTGGACTGCCAAATACAGAGAGCTCATAGACGTTGACTAAGAGCAGAGTGTCACAGTATCCACGCGCTATTTTGATGTATTTAGGTAAGTACATTTTGAAGCAACAGATTTACCAGCTAAGGTGCCCACTGAGTCCTATTAAATGCTGTGGTGTTGAGTTCTTTGTTAGAACTGATTTCTGCCATGAGACTGTAGAGCATGGTTGGTGTTTGTGTAAAATGATAGCATCATTTCAGAATACTGAATCATTAATCTCCTTGCTTGAGCCTCCAAATTTGAGGTTTTTCTATCAAGGCCAAGGGCATTTTGTCAGGAACCAGCTAAAGCACAAGATCTCCTAAATCAGTTGAGTCATGATAAAACTAAGTGGTGCTTAGTTCGCCTCATGGCTTCAGATAACAACTTATAGCTCAGCGCAGTTACTTGGCCTAGCTTCTGGCTTAGCTCTGGACAAGTGGATTTCATAAATACGATATATACTTTTTCTATTTTCTAAAATAAATAATTTCTATAAAATGTATGTTTTTTTCTTTTTTTGATTTATTTTCCTCCGCAATATCGTTAGAACCCATTTGCTCCATTACAGTTAGGCTCCTATTGCAGCCTTGGTGCCGGAATCTGACCACTAGTTGGGTTAATGGGGAAGGGTCTCACATAGGAGGTGTAGATCCCCTTTTCCTTCCCAAAAACAGGACCGGAATGGGTGTAGGTGGCTTGGGGTGGGGTGGGACAGATTACCATGGTGGGTGGCGGGGATGTGAGAGCGGGATCTCTGGGTTAATTCGTTTTTTTTTGTGGGGGGGGTTTAACACAGAAGGGAAGCTCAAGGTTAAATTTAGGGTGAAAATGGGAAAGCATAGATGCTTCAATGGAATATTACGTCATACCTAAAAAATTGCGGGTATATATGGCTAGAACAGCACAGTTTGGTAACCAGGATGTACATATACTTAGCTAGAATATAAATGGATGAGATCTGCAGATAAACTTAGTACATCAGAGGGAAGCTCTGCATGCTTAATCGTCATCTCCTCTGCTTGAAGGAGACACATCTTACTCTACAAGTCTAGCAAACTAAGAATACGAGGTGATGTGATATTGGTGACATTAGCATTGATTTGCCACAGTGTGGGGTTGCATTATAGGCACGGCCAGGGACTGGGTAAGGGAGGAAATCAAAATTTATAAATCTGCCCATTGACCGATCACTTATCTTGAGAAAGGTAGTTTGTGATTCACTATTTATGCCCTTTATGCTTCTAGCACTGATGATTCTTCATTATTCAGTCATCTCTTACTTGAACAGGGCCAATGGCGGATACCATTCCTATCTGTAGGTATTTTACCTAAATATTCAACTAGGTCTCGATACAACCACCGCAATAAGGTTTACTTACCATTGCATGACGGCATCTGTACCAGCTTTGAAACAGCTGTTAGAATCGCATTCCTTAGCAAATGTTTGGGAGGCATGTCGGGGACTTGAACATGGGTTATTTTATTTCCTGCTCCCTAGCATACGTCATCTTTAAGCTGAGAAGTCTTCACTAACCACACCATCATTCATGCCCTTACAATTAAACTCAATCCGACAATCATTTCGGATCATATGCCTTACTTAGGGCTTTATATTGATTCCAGCCATATCTTCATATCAGCACCTTCACAATGGGGGAGTGTTGACTATAAATTGTTACTGGATACTTCTTTTATTAACTCTATGATTGGCTGCTTGAAGGGATTTATTCATGCGGGTTCCCTGCAACCACGAGGTATGGGATAGTTTGAAAGGTATTGTTCGTGATCAAACTCCTAATTACGCTATTCAACGAGAAAAAGCTGAGATCAGCCGAGGCACGATTACAATCAATCCTTGGACACTGAAAGGGAACACGTGAATGTTTTCAGAACTTTCATGGTGGGCCAAGCAATCCTGGCATTCCACGAGAGTGTATAAGGTTTGGTCACACTCCTAGACAATTTTGATAAAATGGGGCATTTCCCGGCACAATTTTCATTAAAAAAAATATATGTCATTATTATTTCTTGCTGCACTTCTTTGTTTCACTTCCTTTGATTTTTTTCATTTTCCCCTTCCAAGTAGATTCTCAAACACATAGTATAACTGAGTATCACCTTACAAGGGACAGGAAAGAATAAGAAAATCATCACACAAATCTGGCAGTTCAGCCACTACAGTAGGCCTAGACCGATTTTACAGGCTTATATAGCAGGGTTGTAGCTTAGGTTATGGAACACTTACTGCTTCAAACTATTTACACTAATCCAGTAGAAATTGTCACTCAAATATCTGATTAGAATATATATGTGTATTGAGAAATATAGCCATTTCATCCTGAAAAAATCAGCTTGCCAATTTATGAAAATATGCACGTTTGGATATGCAAGATGTTATTTTTGCTTTTGGGAAAAACTCAACATCCCCATACAGAAGCTTATCATTTGTACTAAAATCCACATTTGTGTCCTGATGTACCAGCTTATCATCAATAGTGTTCAGACATTAGCAGTAGTTTCAACTACTTGTGCAGGAACCGACGGCCGTTACGCCACTGGAGAGCAAATAAAGAGAGCCCTGGAGAAACCGCGTATCAGATACTCCATAGAAGAAAGGACAAAGACATTAAGGATCCAACACACGTGAAGATACCTGACCCTCAATCTCCTTCACGGACCCAGTTCCGTCTAAGATGTGGTTCCGAACATATGATTGGGAACCCCCAAGTGTTCTACACGTGTCCCCAGCCCTGAGGAAGACCTTCCATCGAAATATTTTCTCTGGCCCAACCACGAAGGTTGAAACGCGTCGGAATACATCTTCTGAGGCCAAGGGTCACTACGTTGAAATTAATTGCGCAAAAGCATTGAATATCTACTCTCAATTTAGATGGCGTAGTCAAGAACATTTACACCTTTTCTCTAACCTCATCCAGGACCCCTCAGAAGTGTAAAAATGAAGAACACCAATAATAGGTCCTGATTTCAGAAAAAATTAGGACACAAATGATTCCCTACATCAAATAAGTGGCATAGCAGTCCAATAGGGCATATCTATTGTATAGTATGTCTCCTTCTGTCTCATTGTATATATCGTGAAGTATGTACAAGTTTGTCTTGATTAATGTATTGATTTTGTTCTAAAAGTGTTGCATGTTATTGTTTCATTTAGTTGTTCCATCCAAAAGATAAATGTTTAATACAGTCAATCTACCTGATGTTGGAGTAATGATTTCATGAGCTTCACATATTAATGTTAGAGAGGGAAAACGCTAATAATCTTTCTATTAAGATTCTATAAGTTATTGCAGTTCATTAAGTGTACATAAGTGGAGACAACTTTTGAAGCACTTTACTGATGAAAGAACTATTGATCCTTGGTCTGAGAGGCACTTTGTTGTTGTACTGTCTCACAAACTAAGGCCTGCACAATAGTGCTTAATGTGCACACAATGTGGATGCCTGCTTGCCCAAGCATGAACCACCTGCAAGCAGACACGGGCAACTTGTATTTTTGTCCAGCTGTCAGACCGAAGGTGTATTGGGGTGCTTTGCACAGGTCCAGAATACAGAATGGTGGAGAAAAACGTGGAGGGGCAAAGCCCAAAAGCCTTAATGGTGGAGTCACGACTGATTACTTTTCTTTTAGATTTAAGGTAAATGTCAAGATGCAAGAATCATATAATATTCTAAAATATAATTTTTCGTCAAGTTCTAAAAGTGGATCTACAGGAGCTTGGCCCAGAGTGTTACAACAACAACATTTCTGCAAATGCTCTGAACCCATACTGTTTACCATCCTTTGCTTTTGGACCATGTACAGGACCCTCTTGTTCTATAGCTAGGATCACACCATATAAATGCCAACATGATGCCTAGGCATATTTTTCTACACAGACGAATCTGGTTCAGTTGCAATCCTCTTATTCCCCGTGTCCCTGTATTCTCCTGAAACCTAGTAAATGCAAAGAGCATATTTCTTTCCTCACCCCTTCTTTCCTATTGCCATGGATACCATGTTGTGTCAATGACTGTGGATTGCTTTCTTTCTGCGTCTACACCCCCTTGCCTTTCATATGTTCCAAACCACCCTCTGCACCGACCTTGTCCCTGCCGTTTCCTGCACCACATGGCCGCCAAGTTGTGTCAGTAGTCGAGTGTTTTTTTCTGCACCTCCTGCCAATTTCTCTGCTTCTTAGTGCCTGTTTTGAGACTTGGACCCTAAGAAAGAGATTGTGAACCATGGTGTTAAAGTCACACATAATGGCAGAGACTTACACCAAGGTCAAGCACTCAAACCCAATAAGTGGGACTGTTCTCCAAGGTGTGGCAAATCAGAGAAGATCTAATGTTGTCAACAGCCACTCTGTCCCATCCACATGTGGGCGGAAGGGTCCTTGACGCGTTCGGCACATCACAGACGTCCCCTGTTGGGCTTGCCACGCTCTTCCTCATCACACATTATCAGGGGCGACTCCTCTAATAGGGCGGAGGAGCGTCGCCGCACTGCTTCCTCGCAGTGCGAGAAAGCCAAAATATAAAATGGTAATTAAAGTTATTACCATTTTATGGTTGCTTTGCGCATTGCGGGCAGGTGGGGCTGCTCTGCTCTTTGAGCAGGGCAGGGGAGGAGTGGTTTGCCCACTCCTGAGTGCACAGACTGGTCGGCCCTCTCGGGCCATGCGCACTCTGCACTTCTCCATGCAGGCTGCATTGCAGCCTGCCGAGAACATGGCCACCCCATTAGCCCCTGGCTGGGTGGCGTCCTGACCTTAGGGGACGGAGCGTGGCTGCCTCCTTCCTGTTCCTATCGGAGGCAGGAGAGCAGAGAAGGATCCGAGAAGACGCGGGCCCCGGCGGAAAGGTAAGTTTAATTCTTTTAATTGTGTTATTTCCTTGCAATCCCTCGTGTTTGCCTCACCACCCATGAGCAATGCCGGCCGCTACTGCAAATTATGCATCAGGAGATGCCCTTCCCATTTTTGGTAGGCTCTTTTTTATTGGTCTCCTTGGGTTTGTGGTTAACAATATGGGATAAGCCAGAAGCTCATGGCCCTTGTTTATTCCTAAAATACCTAATTCAGTGAAAATTACTTTTGATGGCTGGCATACGTTTATTCTACCAGTGTCAGTCTAAGAAGTGCCTTATTAAATTCATCACATACTATGATGCCATTTAACAAAGCAACATCAAAATCATTATTTGCTCATAACCTGATAGGGAGGGCTCAAAATGACAGAGCTTACTTGCTAGTAAGAAGATCGAAGAGCTAAGAAAGTTACCCGTCATGGAATGGCAATCCTTATGAATGCAATCTGCAGATGGGCTTTACCCTGGGCATTGAAAGGGTTTTTTTTCATATTAAAAATGTTTGCATTTCCATTAACATGTAACCATACATATGCTATAACTGTGTATTATACACGTGTCTATTGACCATAGCTAATGTAGGCCTATGTTTAGCATTGCTTACATTTAGGAGCCATCTTGTTTCTGGTCACATGCTTACTTTATTTCTCGGAGACGTTGAGCGTACAATTAACTAACGCAATGTCCTTTGCTTACTTTCTCATGTGAAATGTTTTCATTTATGTGATCGCTGCAGAATGTTTTAATTGGTTACTACAGTCCATCTGCAGAGTCCAGGCTGGTCTAATGTACCTCGTTACACTGGAGATAACTGTAAGTTTCAAGGACATTTAGAAAAGCTGAATAGTGAACAATCCTCACAAACTAATGAGCCTAGAATGTATCTGTGTGCCTTAACCTGATTGGACCATTTTATGAGAACCATGTGCAGGTGTAGCAAATGTTAGCATTGTGTAACTTAAGCAAGTGCAGAGCATAGCTTTTCCAGGACGCTTTTAGAATGCTTACTGAGCAGAGGAGATTTAGGGTATTCTCTTTATGGTAGAACTGATTTACTTTACTTTTCCATTGAGGCGACTTTATAATAGTTCATCTTCTTGCTAATATGCTTTTGATTGATTTGAACTTGGTCTTCATTATTACATTAATGTACTGATTTTTGATTTGCACTTATTTGATTCTGAATTTGTAAACCTTGTAATCTGTAATAAAACTTTATGGTTTGAAAATGTACCTAGTCCTACTCTTCCTTGTGGAGCCTAATGTGCTTCACGATATTTAAATGTATTGATTTGATGATTAGCCTCTGTTGTGGGATTTCGATATTAAGATAGCGCTTTATGGGCCACAAATTTGCATGAAGAAAAGTGCTAACTGCATTATTAAACATTTGATTTGCTTTCCAATGGGCTGACCTCAGTTGGAAGGGTTGGATATTTGCCTATTCAATTGCAAGTCATGCAAGTCGAATGTGGATTTTGTTTGCAACATTTATGACATGCCTAGATTCAGATTCCATTTGCCCATAGTGCAAGTACTAAGAATTTACATTTGTTGATTTGCAGATAGTTAGACTCTCACCTTATTTGCATGCTAGGGATGGGGGAAATTTTTACTGGCGAGGGTGAATTTAAGGTTTCTTATGGAATTTCCTTTAGACCGCGATTTACTATAATAATAATAATCCCAAACTGTCTCATATTTATCATGGTTTTATTCGTTTACATTGATCAGATGTTTTTAACTTGCTAGCTGTTTTCATCAATTGCTCCGCTTTACAATATTTTATTAATTGATTTTCTGGTTCCAAATGAACTACAAATCCAAATAAACTACAACACACGCACCCATATTGTGATAAAGATGACGTGTTCTATTTTTGTCTGATCACACCGATCCTCTCCTCCATGTTCTGTTCTGCACCACCCTGTGCTGTCCACATATTTGTATAGGTGTCCCCACCCCCTTACTGCAAGCCACATCTGATATGTTGTATTGGGAGTTGTGGGCTATTTTTTTTTAATGGGAGAGCTCCAAAGCATAGCGACCACATGCGTCTGATCTGCTGTCCTTCTGCTTGCCTCACACCTGTCCAGTTTCTTACTTCCTAGGTGATGATGAGGCTGGTAATTTCCGGGCTTGTGGTTTCCCGTGTCGCTGTACAGACCTAATTCTCTATGAACACTGCAAAAACGCACAAGATTTTTGTGCGTTTATATTTTTGTGCTTCATTAACAATGTGCAGAATAGAGGGGCATATTATCAAGAAACGGCGTTAAAATTATCGCCACTTTAGCGGCAGAAAACTACAGCTAAAGCGGCGATAATGGGCTTGATAATATGCCCTGGAGAATTCCCACACTCACACCTAGGGCCCTCATACCCATGGCACTATACGGCAGGAACAGAAGATCTCCGGTAAAGAGCCCCTTTATGGGTGCCCGTTAGATATTGCACCGCCGACCCGACGAGGAGCAAGTCCATATGATGAAGCATGACACCTAGCTTGCTGGGTGTGTGAGGACTCTAGTTCCGACAAGGAGGATTCTCCTCCTTAGTGCCTCCACTCACGTTGGTTCATCCACCCCCCCCTCACTGGGGAACTGCGTACTGTCTCTTGTTCTTCAATTCCCATAGAAGCCCATGTTCTGGTGTCAACATGGGCTTCTATTGGAATTCTCTGCGGCATATTATCAAGCCCATTATCGCCGCTTTAGCGGCTGTTTTCTGCCGCTAAAGCGGCGATAATTTTAACGCGGTGCTTGATAATATGCCGCATAGTTTCCTATTTGACTACACATGTACACACTGATATAGTACCAGTGTCTTCAAAAAGAATTTCCTATGGTGTGCAAAAAGATTGTTTTCCTGACTAGTCACCTAGGCCTTGGGCCTGGCAGTCACATTTTCCAATATGGATGTCACCCTTGTCCTCCCTCTGCACATACGACGGTCATTTCTGCAGCACGTACTCAAGTAGAATATTATTTATTTCCATTGTCTGTTTCGGATTAATTTTCCCAGGCTAAATCACAAAACTGCAACTATTTCTCAAGGTTCCTCCGTAAGCTCACTGTACCCCATTCTTCATAATAAGATGCTGTTTATGCATCTAGTCCATTCCACCACCTTTGCATGACATTAGCATAGAATAATTGTTAATGTAGTGGGATAGTGCTAAGGCAATATGACATTTTGAGACCAAGCTATTAATGGACCATATTTGATCGTACAACAAGGATTCTGCAGTTGTTAATTTAAGATGTGCAAATCATGTATAAAAACCTTCGATCCTGCGGGCGAACCAGAGACTCTCCAGTTCTACGAGGGACGCTGCCTGTGTCTCTCCCGATTCTGCTGCCCATTTGACACTATTTTTGATTTTGCATTTCTCTGTAGCGCTCTATTTGCTGACAGCCTCCATGGCAATTAACCTGCACCGTACTTTTGCATTTCTGTAATACATCTTCACACTATTCTGCTGATCTAGCAATCAGTGCTCGAGTGGGGCGTTTTATCTAATTGATTGTATTTCTAATATTTCTTATGAGCTGGGACGTGCCTTGCCTGAGGCTGGGGGACACGATCCCTCATGAAACTGAGGTTTAACACTGTCTCTGAATCATTAAAATTGATAATGATTCTTCCCAACCTCCAGCTATCCATTTTTATTCAAATTCCCGCCTGGTAATTCCTTCCTACGTCTTTACGTTCTTCCCCTATGTTTTCTTATTGTCTACTTTCAATCCTGTTCCGTCACTGTCTATTTGTTTTCTTCCTCCTATGTTTCCCTGCTCTCTTTTTCATTGTCTCCTATTGTCCGATTTCACTGTCCACCTTCCAGTACTGTTCATTTTCATCCTTCCATGTTCTGTATCCAGAAGTTCGATCCCCTGAAGAACGACACTGGCAGCCAGCATGATTAGGAAACTTTGCTCACCTTTTCTATTGATTGCTCCTAGCAGAATTGTTGTTAAGAGTTCCTGGCTCTGGTCATTCAGCTACTCAGATAAACTCATGGACGTTCGGGCCCTATGCAAGATCCCAGCACAAATGTCACGGCCAAGGGTGCACTGGACTGGGTTTTGCACCAAGATCCTTACAGGTACCATTTCTATATAGTCAATAGGACTACTGATCATGACAAAAAATGAACAATGCTCTAAGTAATGTGACTGAGACACAGTGAGTGAACCTACTCCAATGTATTAGATTCAAATCAAATGAATGACACTGTCACATAAATGTAAATGGCTGAGCCTAACAATTAACTAATGTAACCACTAACGGCCATCTTTTCTTGACAATGCTGAAATAGGGTTACCAAAAGTTCCCATTTTGTAGCTGCCGAGAGGAACAGTTTCCATCAGAAAGCATTATTTTTAGGTCGAGCCTAGCAGCATGCATGCACTGCTCTGCGAGGCATGATGTATCTATTCTGGGGCCATAGACCACGCCCACCACTTTCCATTTGTTCCTTTCTATGCCAGTCAAAAGTGCTTTTTAGGTCTCGCCTGCGAACGCAGCGCGAAGCGCTGCTTTCGGCGAGATCTATTGTTGCTGACTTGCCTCGGAAGTGGGACAGGAGATGTGCACGCGCAGGCTTTTGGCGGATTTGAGTTGGTGTACGCGCTTACAGCCACGCGGCGTGCACATCTCCTGTCCCCCTTCCCTCGCAAGCCAGCTAGCAGTTTCACTTTCGTCCTCACCAGCCTCGTAATTTTTTAGGTCTCGCTCTCGCTGTGAACGCGCTTGCGCGTTGAGTGCCTGCTGAGTTAATTATAGGTCCGCAGCGTGGGGCGCCTGTCGGCATGCTGTGATAATGACCTTTGGTTTTTTAAAGCACGAAGGCTGTGTTTGCACTTTTTTTTTTTTTTTAAATAGGCGGACACGTGCAGAGAGACCACGACTGATAGAAGAACTTCCGGCAGCAAGGGGGACCAATAGTTAATTTCCCGTGATTTCGAAGATACCAAGTTTTGCCAAAGCGCAATAACAATGCTTCAAAATAAACTATTTTATGCACATCGCGTTACAGTTTTCAACCCGATAACTAAACAGTTGACAGGCTTATCTACCACCGCTTATCGCTGCTTAAAATCATCCCCCAGGGGCACAAAGAAAACAATATCCTGCGGAATACTGGGGGGGAGGCAGGGCTGACCCTGCTCCCTGAGGGCACAGTCCACAATGCCGCAGATCACAGGCAGTTATGGGGGAGGGACAAATGGTTGTAAGAAGGCTGAGGGACAATATGGCACGAAAAACGTTTGAGTTCCTACCCATACCAGGCGCACCCAACCCTCCCTCCCCAAGATGCCGCGGTACTCACAGGGATCTCTGCCATGGCCAGCATCAACTCTTCTTCCTCCATAGCTGCTCCCACGGGTGCAGGCGCTCACACGCCCCGGCAGCAGGGATTCCGTGGGCGGGGCTTGAGGCGGGGAGGAGCGGCCACGCGCCGGGACTCACGCGATTCTTGTGATGTGGCGGTTGGGGTCCAAGCGGCTGGAACGGTAGACAACGCGCACCCTCCCTACAATCCGCCACTTGCTGGGATGGGGGCGGAACCGCTGTACACTCACCCCCGGCCCGAGCGGTTGAAATCCCTGCCCGCAGTGCCGGATCCGCGGGAAAGCAGAGGGGGTCTACTGCATCACAGCCAAACCAACTGCACAGTTTGCTGACACAGGGAGGAGGTAGCCCAACTAATGCCCGCGTAGAGCAACAGCATCGACGGGCTGGTAGACGGTTGGTGACCGGGGCTAGTTTCAAAGTAGCTCCTGATGTGCCCCTTTTAAGATTATTTTAATGGCAGGTCTATTGTCGAAGTGTGCCCAGGGTTTTACGTGGGGTGCGTCCTTCCGCTTCTCAGACCTAGCAGTAATTAACAAGCATTTGCCATGCAATAGGTCTCGCATTGACGCGAGTTTGGGCTATTGACATTGTAAATAACAATGCCTTTTCTTTTCGTTTTCTTTTTCAAAACAAAAATAAAAGGTACTGTTATTTAAAATGCCAATAGCTCAAACTCGTTTATAGATGTCATTGAAGAGCTTTCTGCCAGGTAAGCCTGCATTGTGTTTTTGGGGAGATAGTAATATGCAGACGTGTTTTAGCGATTGGACGAATTTTAAGTCTGGTTAAAATGAAATAGCACACGTTTCATAACTTAGTATTACTTTGCACAGTTGCTGTAAAGAGTTGGTTTCCCAGGCTTTTTGCACGTTTAAATTGTTTAGCACTCGGTGAAGCTTGACAGAGTGGGCGGAAACTCGTTTTCGATCTGCTTTTCTCAAGCTGGGGACATAACAATAATTTAGTGAGCCACGTTTTGCAATCTTGCATTCATGCCAAAAGCCGATAACACATGATTCTTGCAAAAATTGCTGTTTGGTCAAGCAGAATTCCAGACGTAGCTTTGCCTGAGATGTGGAGGTTGGACAAGAAACAATCATTTGCAATGCAATACGTCTCGCATTTACGCACGTTTATGCTATTGGCATTGTAAATGACACCGCCTTTTATTTATGTTTTAAAAACCAAAACATAAATAAAAGGCATTGTCATTTACAATGTCAATAGCTCAAACTTGCGTAAATGCGAGACCTATTGCATTGCAAATGCTTGTTTTATTCTTTGGTGAAACGCTGCTCGTTGTCCCACCTTTGGGTGTGTTTTGACTTTGGTGGCGACTGCCCCGGTCACATGTCACCTTACTCATGGCTTTACATATTGTGTGTTTGGTGCACTCCTTTTTTACATCAAACTGTCCCACGCCGTTTCTCGTTTGTCTGCCTCTGCTGGTTTGTGTGCCACTTCATCTTTCTTCATGGCCGCTGGCCGGCATGCTTAACTATACCTTTTGTTCATCAGGCTAAAGCAGAAGACCATTTATTACTGCACGCTAACGGTGTCCCCAGCGACTAAGTGGAGAAGATGTTCGGTTAAACATGAGATGTAATGCGGATCTTCCTTGGAGGGGCTTAAGCTAACACACGGTCTGGGCAAATTCTTTCTCTCCAGAATGAAAGAGACGGGTGAGGAACACAGGTTGTGGGGAGACAAACACAGAGGTGTGAAACTTCCGATGTTTGTACTGAGACGCACACATCTGTGTGAAGTGCAGTCCTGGCCTTTGAAGGTGCACTGCAGTGAAGCATGCAACCCAAAGCACATAGACAGGGGGGAGCCTGCAACGTGAGGGCAAACATTTGTCACTAACGACACTACACACGTTGAGTGCTTGCTAAACTTAGCAGTCAACTCACCTAACAACTTTCAGCCAACAGTTCCAAGCATGCAGACTCTTACTTTTTTTTAATTTGATGAAATATTAAACTACAAGTTCCACAATGCTAAGCGGTGGTGACTGAAAAAAGCAGCCTGACTGATGGGTTGAGAGACATTGTGGGGTGGGTAAAATCTTTGCTCTTCAAGGCGCTTGAGCATTCCACACCCTTCTTTTAGCGTGTCACAGCTTTATCTGGCCAGCTCATTTTAGGATTTTATCTGCTACCTGAGAGAGAGAGTTTCTGCACGTATTTGTTTATTATGGATTTACTCTGTAGTAAACGTCATGAATACATATTTTAAATACTATTGTATTCCATGCTTCTCTGTGGCAGGATCTCGGGCAACATGTTTTAGCTACTACCTCTGTTAACATTTATTTGATCTATATTACTTATATGCACCTGAACTGCTACTTGGGGACAGACAGTTCAGCAGGCGCTGGACTGTTGGTGCTGCGCAGTTCAGAGCAAAGACAGGCCAGATGGAAAGAAGTTTGAACTAATTATGAAAAGTCTTTTAGGAAACATGGGGGTTGAGGGGCCTGATTAGGTTTGCAATGTAGAATGGTCTAGCATTCAAGAGATGACTTGTTAGCACAGAGAGGTCAAGTCAGAGAGGGCAAAGGAGTACAATGTGAAAATTTAATTTCACACATCTGCTTCCAATAGTGCTCAGTTAGTCTAATATTTTCATTGTGCATGCTTCTGTCCAAGGGGAGGTGGGTGTTGGTGTATTTGCTATCTTCCAACCTTTAATTTCCCAGAGTGTGGGGGCTTTGCTTCTTATTGGCCTCACCGCTCCACACGTACAGCACTGGTTATGGGCAGGGCCACTGGAATTATGCAGCAGAGGAGGCCCAAAGTATGTGGCAAGGCTGACTACGTTATGCTGCAAGAATAGGTAAATTTTGCGGCATAATGCAGCACATTTTGTAATATTATTACTTCAAGATTGTCTTTTTAGGTCTCGGCTGGCAAAAAGCAGCGCATGCGTTGCTCTGCCATGCAGAGGACTTTTGGAATCAATACGATTCCAGCGTGCACGTGGGGAGACAAACAAGACAAAAGATGTGCATGCTGGTATCGGCCCCTTTACTCGCAGCGTGATACTCTGTGGACTTTTTTTCTCGCCGCCAGTAAAGCCAGTCCCCGCTGCACATCTTCTGTCCCACCGAATCCGTACGCAGTACTGAAGATTGAAAGCCTTTTGGGGTCAGGCTTTGACACGGGGAGCTCTGGCGTCTCAACAGATAACCATGTTCAGGCGGAGTGGTGAAAACAAAGCGCTCTGCTTCCAAACAGTGACTCAAACCCTCGTGGGATTTCTTTTTCTGTCAGGAAGTGAAACTTATTGTAAAGTCGGTAGCAGCCCCAAGAAGCCATGTCCAACAATGTAGTTGTCCACTAGCACAGAATGCAGTGTGGTTGTGTGTAAGGGGTCAGACAAGATGAAATGTGGGTTCAAACCCAGAGCTAGACTTGTCTTTAATATTGGAGAACTAAAGGCCTAACTATGGACAGAGGCCAGTCTCTCTTTAACCCTCGCAGACTGAAGCCCCATCTCTTGACAGAGGCCAGTCTCGCTTCAACCCCCACAGACTGAAGTCCTCTCTCTCGGCAGAGGACAGTCTCGGTTTGACCCTCACATTCTTAAGTCCTCTCTATCGGCAGAGGACAGTTTGGTTTTAATCTTAACAGACTGAATTCCTATCAGGAACTGGGTTTGCTCCGACACTTCCGCGAGCGTCGTCTCTTTTCTGTTTCTCCCTCAGCCCACAGGGAGTCAGTTGTGTCTCTCGCACACCCCGTCACTCTCAGGGTCCACCCTCCATCGGCCCTTGGCTGACTCTCTCGTTCTCCCCAGGGAGTCTCGGTCCCTCATCAACGTACAACACCACAGGGAGGGGGTTGTAGTTTTCTCTCTCTCTCGCTCTCAAGCCCTTGTAGGCCCGCTCCTGTCTCTCTCTGAGAGCTGTTTAGGTCTCTCAGTGAGTCCACGCCTGTCTCCCCGCAGGCAGGCACTAGCCTCCCGTGCAGTCTCTGCCGGTCTCCTCCCTCGGTCACGCCTGTCTCGATCGCAGTATGTGTGCGATGCGCGAGGGGAAGTGCTCTGACCGCGCTCCGCTGACAGGAACAGAGGGAGGCAGGCCAGCGCTCCCTCCGCGGCAGGCACCGGACCTCCCTGGGCTGACATGACAGAATGACCCTGTTCTCGAACCGGACCTGGGGAGCGGCTGGAGCAGACCGTGCCGAGCCATGATGAAGAAACACCTGGACTGCATGCGGCAGCTGCCCAATCACACACCGAGCAGGTAGGAGCGTCCCCCATCTCATAGCTGAGGGGGTTACTGCACCTGCTGCAAAGATGTTTATGCATGTATGTCGCTAGACCCGATTTTATCAGCAAAACTGGCTTTCTTTTAGCTCTCCCCAGCCTGAAATCGCCTTTGTTTCAACAGAAATCAATGTAGGAAAATACATGGCCGCGATTTTTTTTATTGTTGTTCATATATCCCACTTTCCTGCTGTAAAAAGTTGGCATACATGTTTACGTAACTTTCGGTTAGCCCTCCCTGTATTCGTGGCTGAGGGTGTTAAAGTGCCCGATGCAGAAATCTGTGTGAAACTTCCAAGTCACGTGGACCAACGCTAGTAAGGTATTTGAGGGCACGGGGTTAATATGCTGAAAGCAGAGCTCTGTGTATGAGGAGAGGTCACAAACTTAAATATGTTTATTCGGTATTTATTGTGCTAAGAGATGTTCCCAGCCAGTATGTTTTCATTCGACAATACCATGCACCACGTTCCACGCACTGGCCTGAATCAACATTGCAGTCATGCCGCTAGGGTGCCATATGTTGTCTCACTACAAAGCGATAGCTGTTCAATTTGTTTGTTTCAACAGAATTAGTTTGCTACCAAGAGCTAAAAAAATGCATTGGGTGTGAAACAAGCTATGTTGCTCATGACGGGACGATCCATTAGTTTGTATTCTCTATTAACAAATTATTATTGCAAGGAGGCAACTTCTCAAAACATGAGGTTTTGGTAACTGCGTCGTACTATTTTATTGGACAGAGATCCAAATGTAATTTTGACCCGCTTGAGGCGGGGGAGGGGGGGGGGTTGATAGAATAGCGAGAGTTAGAGAGATAGGAGAGAGAGAGAGACAGATAGGAGGAGAGACAGATAGGAGGAGAGACAGATAGAAGAGATAGATAGAAGAAACAGATAGATAGAAGATAGATGAAGGATAGCTACATGGAAGTATAGACAGATAGAACAGTGTCTGTTGAGATAGCGGGAGCGCTGTGGACATGATTCTTAGCCTGTATGGTAGCACACCTTCCTCTATGGAGGCAGCTCTTCTCACTTTACCCATCCCCTCCCCTCGAGTCCCTTGCACATCTCCCCCCACCCCGCTACTTCACAGATTCTCACTAGTGAGAAGGAGCTGGCACTGCACCCCCAGAGAAAATCACAAGCGCAGGCAGAGAGATGGACGACTCCAATAATTTGCTTAAATTAAAGCCATTGCTTTGCTATACCATACCAATAGCAAAGCAAATGGCTTTAACTTAATCAAAGGCGAGACCTATTGCATTTTCAATGCTTATTTACACCTGTAACAGTACTTGAGAAAAGAATTCAGCGTAATTAGTGCCAATTTAACACCCAAATACAACAATTAGCAACTGAAAGATGACCAGTCGACCTTTGCAAAAAGTCTTCTAGGGCGAGGAAACTAGAGTAGCCATATTTTTTTTCACGTTTGAACAAGAAACAGATATTTTTTTTGTAAAAGCCGTTTCTTGTTGTTCGCCTGCCTCTGCTTGTTGGTGCGCTGCTTCATCTTTCTTCATGGCCGCTGGCCTTCATGCATAACTTACACCGGTCGGTAATCAGGCAAAAACACACTTCCATTTATTTACATGCACGGTAAGAGTCTCCCCAGCGGCAGAGTGGAGAAGAGGAGTGTAGCTTTTAGAAATGCACACTTATAAAGTAGCCGTATTAGCCTTTTAATAAGTGTGAACAGGTTTTAGTGCGGGAATTAAAGTAAACCTGCCTGCTTGTTGCTCCACCCAGGATACTGTGCTGCACGGCAACACACATACGGCCCCCAATCCATTTGCGTAAAGCTCTTCACTTGTACATCCTCCGTGAATACGTCAACAAAGCGGCGTCCTCTTGATTCCTCTCTCTGCCACAAGCTTGTCCCTGCACCTGTCCACTTGAATAGTGAACGTCACTAGCTCTGGGGCCGTCTGAAATACAACTGGACATGTGTGCGCTACCTTCACCTGGGGAACTAAACTTCTTAGCTGCTGTTTGGGAATCCACTGCTCTATGTCTCTTCTGTGAGCCACAGTTTATTTAAATACATTTCCAGACAAATGAAAACTGAAGCAGGGTTCTTCGACAGCTGTGAGAAGGAATAGAAATCTGCAGTAACTCGAGTCTTACTTGTTTCTTGATTTAGGGATAAGCCAGGTTTTTAGTGCTGTTCTGAATTCTAGATTGTTGTTGTTGGGGGTCTGTATTCTCTTTGGGAACAGATTACACAGGTTGCATATCTACACTCAACTGGAGCGTCCAGCTATACTTATTTTTAAAAAGGAGGATGCTGTGGGTGCAGTTCGGGTTCACCAAGAAGCAGACACTTTTAAGGTTTTTATAAGAGACTAATTCTTGTCTTACTCAAGTTCCAACTGCAGTATTAGAAAAACAAATATTCACATTCTCAAAACTGAAGGTAATTTCTTCTGTTTTCCCTTCTCGCGGGTGGTTACCTGTTGCTCCGACCCAGTGTTGTAACGAAACCTGAAGGGGCCCCCCTGCAAAGTACATGGAGGGGGCCCCCGAACCACCACTCTGCCCTACCACCAACAAATCTGGTATATTTTGATTTGAAACCTCCAACGTTAAATGAAATGTCTCTATATTCGCGTACTCAAAGTTCGAATAAGAAAGTAAAACACTCTTAACATATAAACTACACCATTTGTAACATTATTGTCAAGAGCAGATTATTTAACAGAGACCGGAATCAGAGCAATGCCAAGGAGCGGTCCTATTGTTTGAGGAACTGCCTATCGCTACAGAACAAAGAACAACTACATAGGGTCTGAATTAGAATTGACATTGATGGAAAATAACGTGAAACTTTGAAAGACAAACCCAAATCTGAAATTTAAAAGACTTGACTGACAATATACATGAGCAGTCCACAAGATATAACCCAGTATCCTGCCAGCTCCAAGAGAAATAAACTGGTGTGAATTATCTGCATGCCACACGCTTGCATCTGTCAGGGATTTTGTATTGTATGAACCACTCTATAGTATTTAAAATGAACTGAGGATGCAATTTCAATATCTACCATCAGAGCTTTATTAGTAAGGAGGGCATAAACAGCCAGGCACACAAGTCTGAGGATGAAAACTGCTTGGATGCTTTAAACATTGATGCAGATGTGTGTCTGCATTTATCATTTCTGTATTGTAAACAGAATTTCAGGTGCACATATTATAGACAAGTGCAAACCACACCATCAATAATGCATCATGTAGGATAAAAACAAACCATATTAGCAAGTACCTAATGACAGAATCTATACTAACTGTAGCTGGTGAAGCAAAGGAAAAAGTACAAATACTTTCAAAGCGCATAATAAAAGAATCAGCAATCCAGCAACATACAAAACTCAAGCGTGTTTTGTAAAGCAATCCCCCTTTCTTCTTGCATCAAGGTGAAAACACTTTCAAAGTGCATGATAAAAACAAGCCCAGCAAAATGCAGAAATGAAGCCAGGTTGGTCAAACAATTCCCCCTTTGGTTTGTGTATGAAGGCGCAAATACTTCAAAGTGACTGGTCAAACAATAACAAGCACAGCAGCATACAAAAATCAAATCTAACCAGTTTAATCAGATTATGGCCATTTGGTTTGTGAATGAAGGCGCCCATATTTCACAATGACCTTTTAAACAATAACAAGTAAAGCAGGCAGCAGCATTAACAAATCAAACCAGTTTAGTCAACCAATGCCAAGCCGATAGCCGTGGGCTGCCCTGAAGTGTCCGCCTGTCGAGGTCAAGGAGCACAATCAAACTCCCGCCAATGGCACGGGCAGCAGCTCTTGGGGGCCCAGGTCCATTGGCAGGAAATTGAGAAAAAAAAAAACACATAATGATGCCTGCCTGACGTGGAGTCTGGACCGTGCAATATAATCGGAGTCTGTTCACGTGACGTCTCACGGAATCTCGCTGTAGTTCATTTTCGGCCGTAGAGGAAAGAATACTTCCACTGTCCTGACAGTTCAAGAGCTGCTGCATGTCGCCTCACGCTTCCATTGACCTCACTTGACCTAACAGTTCTGACCGCCATTTTGCAATACAATATCAGCCAGATTTACAGTATGCATACTCTTAGCCGCCAAGGTTTCAGATTGGTATGTGTGACATTCATAATTTCAGTGAAATTCTGAGTAACATTTCAATGACTTTGAGTGACATTTTCTTGCAAGCAAAAGTAAGTAATGAAGCTGACGAGGGAAACAAATATCACAAATTACAACCGTTTGACCAACGAGAAACTGTAAAAACTCACCAAACTAGTGTGCTAATAGTAGGCAGCTGAAAAATTAGCAGAGTACTGCAGAGTCAGACTGCGTGACCGCACAGTTGTAGTTGTTTCTGTGTTTGCTGCGGTTTTCAAGACTGTTCGCTCATGGCTTTTTTTTTGTACCACTAACCCTCCATGGTAATGAATTTATCGACCTTGGAAGGAAGAATGGTTGTGGAGGTCCTAATATGATCCAAATCTGTGTCTTGCAGGCTAGACACAGATTAGTAGTGTGTTCCTAATACACTGAAGCTTGCTAAGGAAACAGCCACTTTCTCTATAAAAATACCCATTAAGAAACTACTTATGAAAAACGTAATATTGATACAGTCTGTAAAGTACTACAAATCATCTTTATACATAGTTTTGAAATAATAAAATAATTGGGTTGTAAAAAAAAATAATGTTTTATTTCCAATTCAGGTAACATATAAAATACGTAAAATGACATACAAAACAGGTATAATTGCATTACATTACATCAAGAAACATTGATAGCAGCAAAGATGATTTTAATCACAGATGAGAAAGTGCAAAGTGCAAAATTAATAAATCTCCATCCGGTCACATACCTCCTATGAGTGTGGCCTTAAAATAAGAAATAGTTTACTTTAGTCTTTCATATAATCCATCACAATACCCCATATTTCTAAGCCCCATTTTTTCTTCTTTATACCTTTCAGAGTATACAAACTATGTTCCAGTTGAAATATATTAAAAAATCTAGCTCTCCATTGTTCAAAAGTCGGGCCTCTTTTTGCAACCACATGGAAGCAATACATAGTCTAGTAATCGCTGTTATTAAAAAGATTAGATACCGTATTTTATATCTTGCCATTACGTTTGTAACTCCAGAATCCATCCCTAATAAAATGTCACTCATTGAGAATTTAACATGAATCTTGGAAATTTCATAAAGAAACCTTTCAATATGCAGAAAGAGGTTGGTTAGTTTTTTACATGAGTAAAAAATATGGACAATATCAGGATCTTCACTATTACATCGAAAACATTTTCCATCGTTTCCAACTCCCCATTTAGCCAATTTAGCCGGTGTGTAATATAAATTAAACATTGTCTTATAATATTGCGCTTTCAGGTTAGCAGACAAAAACACTTTAGCGGCCACCTCAATACAATCTTCCAGGTTAATATCTGTAGTCCCCAACCTATTATTCCATTTCTGATTATGTTTTACTAGGTCATTTAGCTGTGGGAGTTGTAATAGACTATAAATCGTCCCGATACGTCCATTCTTCCTTATTACTTCTACCAAGGGATTGGATTCGAATTCCCCCTTCTGTTTCACAAGAAAGGCGCTTATCTGTAAATATTTAAAGAATTCCTTACTAGCCAATCCATATTTTTCTGCTAATATCGAGAATGATGACATAACACGACACACATAAAAATCCCCAATAAATACTATTCCTTTCCTGCACCAGCTATCTACCACGCTGTCCCAAAATATCACTGGGAGTAGTGTAGTTACTGCCGTTGGTGTATAATTTGTAATTCTCCCAAGCATATTAGATTTCCTTACTACTCTCCAAATTTTATAAGCAGCATTTAATACCTTGAATTTGGTTCTTTTATAGTAATTAAGATCAAATGACAAAAAAAATCGATTTTTAACCTCAAAACCAAGCAGTATTTGATAAATGGATGGAAATTCCGCTCTGTTCATAACCTCCTCTCTGGATAAAAGTATTCTCATGTTTTGCAGCATACAAGCATAATAATACAGGGTAAAATCTGGAACGGCCCAGCCACCTTTCTCTCGAGGGAGAGTCATGTATCGCATGGCTCTACGAGGTTTCCCTTGTGCCCATATAAATCGTGCGCATATTGATTGTAGCTTTTGTAGTTGCACCCGGGTTACTTCCAGTGGTACCGATCTAAAAAAATATAGCACTTTTGGCAAAATTACCATTTTTATAATATTACAGCGGCCCACCAAAGACAAATGGAGACATTCATAGCGATCTAGCTGTTCTTTAACAATGCTGGTGATGTCTGCCCAATTAGTGTCCACTAATGATTTTAAACAAGTACGAAGCTTTATCCCTAGATAATTAACCTCTGTCATAATTCTAGGATCCATGTTATCTGGTAGATTAAGAGTCAAGATCTGCGTTTTGGCTAAGTTTAATCTATACCCTGAAACTATTCCATAATTTGTTGCCAGGTGTTCTATCTCACGCACAGCTACCATTGGGTTAGATGTTACAACCGCAATGTCGTCTGTGTAGGCTAATACCTGACAGCGTTCTTGCCCACATACCATAGGATCAATCCTAGGGGTATCTTCTAACATATTTAAAAACGGATTTATATATAATGCAAACAGCAGTGGTGAACAAGGACATCCCTGCCTGGTACCTCTGGCTATTGAGATCGGCTTTGATTCAGAGCCTGCTATACATACTTTGGGTGTGGGGAGTTGATACAAAACCTGAATTGCTCTAATAAAACCCGGATTGAAACCTAGATTGATAAGAACCGCCCAAAGAAAGTCCCATCCCACCCGATCGAAAGCCTTCTCGGCATCTAACAGGATAAGGTCAAATTTAGAGTGTTTTACATTGGCCCAATCGATCATTGTAACTACCCTGTTTATATGATTAGTAGTACCACGGCCAGGTATAAACCAGTGTTGCCTGGTTGATACCAGCGTTGAAATAACTTTCGACAGCCGATTGGCCAAGATCTTTGCATATACTTTGCCATCGGCATTTAACAGTGAGATCGGCTTGTAAGATCCTGGGAGATTGGAGGGTTTATCTTTCTTTCTAAAAACTATTATGTTTGCTTCTTTCCAGGATGGGGGAGGTGTCCCCTGTTGAGCACAAAGCATTGTGTTCAGTAGATCTCTTTTTATTTCATTAAAGAAAATTTTATAAAACTCCAGAGGCAGTCTATCCGGCCCGGCAGCCTTGCCACTGGGAAGACTATTGACCGCACTTTCTAACTCTTCCATAGTTATGTGTCTATCCAAAACCGAGGCCGTTTGCATATCCAGTTTAGCGGTACAGTATTCTTGTAATAATACTTCCCCTCTGAGCCTATCTGTATTTTCAGCTGCATAAAGTTTGCTAAAAAAATTATAAAACACCATGAGTATTTCTGTGGGAGTTTCCCTAGAGATACCTTGATTATCGATCATGTGGTCTATCCGTTGTGCTCCTTCCTTGGCACGTAATCTTTGCGCCAGACGGCGCCCCACAGCCTCCCCATATTCATAGCTATTCTCGCAATTTAACCTATGTTTAACAGCAATATCCTTACTCCAGTGGAGATTCATTTTAGCTTTGCAGCGAGCAACTTCCGTTTGTAGAGCCGTTATATCGGATCCAGCCCCAATCCCATGTGCCAATCTCTCCTCTGCCAATACTAACTTGGCATATAGCTCCTGCGCTATTTGTTTAATCTGTTTTTGTTTATACAACCCTACACTCACGCCTTCCCCTCGTATACCCGCTTTCAGCGAATCCCAGACTATCCCCGAGGGAGCGGAGTTGCGATTAATGAACAAATATTGTATGATCCATTCTTTCATATGTAATACAAATGCATCGTCTAACAGGAGCTTTCTGTCAAATGCTCCTGTTCTCACTGCTGGGATATTTAACACTACCGGACCGTGGTCCGCTGAGATCCTTGGTGCTACTTTCATTGAAGCCTGATTTAACAATAAAGGGGGGAGAAAGAAATAATCCAATCTAACCAGTTTCTGATGGGGGTGTGAGAAGAACGTATAACCTGGTTCCGAATGATGTAATACAGCCCACGCGTCCACAAGGCCATGGTCTAAAGTTAGATTGGATAATGCTTTAAAAACTTTGGCTTCCTTCCCCTATAGTTATTTATCCCTGCTAGTAATCCTTGTGGCTCCAGATGGATATTGAAATCCCCACAGAGTATCAAGGGGGTCGGCCATGAGGCAAGTTCAACATTGAGGTCCTCCAGAACTCCAACCTCATCTAAATTGGACCCGTATATTGAACAAATTGTAAAAATCTTCGGTTCTATTATAACCCCGGCTATGACCCAACGCCCTTGTTTATCGGACATTACTCTACCAGTGCCTTGTATTGTGTCCTTAACCAAAATTGCCATCCCCCTGTTTGTAATAGATTGCTGTGTACAAACCGGAAGGGACAATCCTAGCTCTGATAGCACATGTTTCTTGCCCCATGTAATGTGGGTTTCCTGTATACAAAATATATCGGGGTGCAACATTCTAATCCCAGCAGCTACCCTCCGACGCTTCCCATAGTTATTAAGGTCATATACATTTAACGTGCAGAGCCGCAGTCCTGGGTTCCTAAAACTACTTGCCATAACTAGTCCTTACCTTAAGCCTATTTAGTATCATTAAGTTGTGTCCTGCTTTAAGTTTACCTTGAATTGTTTTTTTTATTTTTACCCATAAACCCCCACAACCACACGCTCCCATAAAACCAACCCAGCCCCAATGAGGCCTCAGCCGAGGCCCCATTCCCATCCCCCCACACCCAAACTCACCCAACCCCCAACCCTTAGCACCCACCCATGCCCATCCCCAAGGAGGCCTCAGCCGAGACCCCATTCCCACCCAACCCTCCTTCCCCTTCAATGAGGCTTTAGGACCAATGGTCCCAGGGATGCGTCGAGCCCCAGCTACCCCAGCTGGACCTCAGAGACAGAATAATTAAACAATATATAAGCACCATTTAGCACAATACCAGATATGTTGGGGAGATAAAAGAAAGAAAGAGAAACACTAAAACCTAACTGAAGTGCCAGAATCAGGCCAGGGAATTCCTGTCTTTATAGCCTTTATAATGAGTGCAAAAATGTCTTAGCCGCCGCTTCTGAGGTAAAGAACCGTGTTTGATTCTTACTCACAATCTTCAGTTTGTTGGGATTTAATAGATATGCTTGGCACCTTTGTTATGAAAAGGTGTAATAAGCTGTCGTAACTGCCATCTAGTTTCAACTGTGAGTGGACAGTAATCAGGACGAACGAAAAACTCAATACCTTTACCAGGTTTTTTTCGGTCAGGGCGGGCTAGATCATACAGAGCCTCTCTTGCTAGGAAATTGTTAACAGAGATTAGAATAGCTCTGGTGCGAGAGGTACCTTGACTTTGACCAGGTCTAGCTCGTTGGATAAAGCCCTTCATCCATATCGGCACCCCGCCGGTAAGTTACTGTGTATCCTGGTGCTTAGAATGAGCTAATGCAGCGCCGCCGTCATTCCGCCTCTGGGAGCCTGGGAACTGCGAGCTCACACGGCCGTTCGTACGGCCGCCATCTTGCCTCTCCACCAATAATAAAATAATTGAATGTAAAATATGTTATTTAAAGGTTTTTATTTGTGCAAATAAGGAGGCAAAAGTCACTGAATGTCAATAATCTCTTGGATCGAACGAGATGCCTGACTGAACTCAAGGCCCTCTATCACGTCGATCTGATCGCGCCGCACTAGTCATACATCAACCCAGTAGCAGAGACTAAAAAAGGCCTCTGCACACCATATAAGAGTTTCAAACTCCACTTTAACCAGTAAAAAAAATTATTATAAAACGACAGCTTTGCAACTTAACATGATGCATATAAATCACCTTAATTCCAGTGGTTCCTTGTTTCCGTGAAGTCCGAACAGGTGCTGCCAAACTGGGTGTCACCTGCTGGGTTTGGTGCTAGTGGTGTGTGTAAGTCTGCAGCAGCATACAGCACCAGCCCCTGCCCCTCAGCAACGGAACTCCCGGGCATGACTCAACTAATGATCCAGACGGCTGGTGTTTTTTGCGTCTTCAGGTGCACCGTGATATCTGCGCGTCCATGATTGCCGCCAGCAACCAACTTAATATCGGAGCTGCGCAGTGTGCGCACGCTCGTGCTGGCTGTCTCAGTAGCAGCGTTGGGGCCCACCTGTGATGTCAGCTAACACCTATGCCGTGGCGTGCAAAACCAGAGCTGCCTCAATCGGCAACCTAAATTGAAAGACAATTACGTCGCAAGCGCCCTAGAAATAGAAAATGATGCTGCAGTGGCAACTGAACAGAGCATAACAACCATATACTCGAATAAATTTATTTTTTTGGGCAGTTTTTATATCGCACGAACTCGACCCGAAGGGTAATGGCATTACGTGAGAAGAGGGAATATCAGAGACTCTTCCCAGACGAACCGTGCTGTGACACTGACTGCTGCGAGTTAATATTTACGGCATTTGGTCCCATAGTCCAGCCAGTCTGCATTGTGCTGAGGGGGCCCCCCTAGACTTCGGGGCCCCCCGCACCGCAGGGGCTGCGGGGGCCTGTGTTACACCTCTGCTCCGACCTCTCCTGGAACCCGCTGCATTGCTCTGTTTTTCCAGCATCTGTACATGACTCCTTTGACATTGGCTGACCCAGGTATACCTCGGAGGAATAGCAGGTAGGTGGTAAATGAGAACAAAAAAAAATGCATACCACAAAATATGCTCATCCCAGTCAGAGTATCTTCCAGCGGATATCCTTTCACTTAAGAGGAAAGTTAACTCCTTGAAATGCCATCTCTCTGAACTACAAAGTGGGAAAAAGAGCTCCACCATCTGTGCCCAGTATTCAGTACTTGCCCGGGTAAGTGTCATCCGGTTAAAACACACCTTTGCTTTTCCGCTCCCCCTGCTTGGCTATTCTCCTGCAGCCGCTGTGTAGCTCAAGTCTCCCTGCCCAGAGCAAGCCCTATCCAGAGTAGGGGTGGGCGGAATTTGCATAGTCTCATTACGCAAATCTCTGCGAAATGGTCACAAATCTCCGCAAGCATGCGAAATCTCCGCGAAGACGCGGAAATGCTTTTCCCACCCGTTAGCGATGTGTTTTTGCGTGCTCGCGGGAAAATATATTGCTAACTTTCCTATGCAGTCGCTAATGGATGTGGCCATCTTATTTTCCCTTGTCCCGCCCGCTCGCGATGGTTATTTCCTGTTCCGGGTCGCGTACTGCATGCTCCTGCCCGTTCGCGATAAGTATTTCCTGTTCGGGAACACATGTTTGCGACGCTTTTTGCGTGCTCGGGGGGTGGGGTGAAAGATCACGCGAACTTGCCCACGCGGTCACAATGGGCACGGCCATCTTGTTTTTCACTCTATTGCTATGGTTCTGGGCCTGCTTTTCAATCCTCCCTCTATCTTTTCAATTCTTTGTTTCTGGAAACTTTTTTTTAATCTTTTTTATTTATTATCTATCTCTCTATTTTCCTGATTCTATATTTTGAGTTATTTTCTACTTTGTGTATTTTTCACTATTTTCACTCTTTTTCTATTACCTGCTTGTTTCGTTTCTTTTACTTACTTTTTTCATTCCTACCTTTGCTTTTCCGCCCCCTGTCCTACCCAGAACCATGGCAAAGGGCCGCAGGGCTCGTAGCTGTAGCCAGAACTGCGACCGCCTTCCTTGCGGAAGGCGGCACCAACACGGGGTGCAGCCACAGGCCTTATTTCGGTGAGGTGGAGGTGGCCGCACTGTTTTCTTGTGCAGCGCCTCCTCCTCTTAACCCTGGCGGCAGGCCTGGGTCCGGGTACGGGCTCCGGGAGCGTCGGCAGCATTGGGGAAAGGTGCGCCGGGCAGTTTTTCGCTGCTCTGATATCCGGCGCACCCATAACCAGTTGAAGCACCGGTGGTCCGATATCCTGGACCGGGAGCAGGACCTGCTAGGAGTAGAGGTCCCGGGGCTTGGTGAGTAGCTATTTAATATTACTACTTTGTGTCTGTTCTTCTGCTCTGTGTTATATATTGCGAATATATTTTTTTTCCGACCAGCAAGAATGCTGCTGCTTACATTGCAGGTAAATTACGTTTAAAAATCTTCTGTGATTGTTATGACACAGGTGCTCGGCGCTACTTATCTTACTTGTTTGGAACTTTGTGATAGCTTAGCGTGATTATGTAAGAGTTTCTTTTAGAGAACTTAAGTTAGGTAATGCTAGAGAGACTCTAGTCCTTTCTTTGTCCTCCTGTCACTAAGAGATAGTGGTGGATTGATACTTGGGTTTAGTTACTTATTAGTATGAGTTTGTAATTTTTTAGTGGTCTGCGTGACGCATCCTCTGTTACGTCACGTGCTGATGAGTGCTGCTTACCCCAGTCCTTAGTAGAACCTTTTGTAGTTTGTTTAGTGAGTGGTAATAGGCTTAGCACTAGCAGAACATCAGCAGCCACCAACCAACAATGTGGTGTATGCAAAAATGTAGGCATGTGTCCTCCATTTATGAAGACTAAAATAAATGGAAATGCAGACTTAGTGAATAATTGGCCCGCCTGGAATAGGTGGGCTAGGCCAGTACTTAGGCTTAGTTAGTATTCTGGAATCAGAATGGAACACTGGATTAGTGTTGATAAATAATAACTAGTCGGTCCGCAAATCCCCCGATACTACTAGTCGACCACATTAGATAGGTCAATTTTATTGCAATTGTTGTTTCTTTAAATGTTTTTCTGACCGTTTTTAAAAATATTTTATTTGTTTCACACCAATCATCAATGTTTGTCTCTTTCTTTCTTATATCTTTAATGATCAGCATCTAGGGGCAAGAAGACGGGGTCGGAGTCTGCGGGAGCAGCTGGAGAAGAACACCAGGGACAGGAGAAACAGGACCAGGACCGCTCCTCTATCAAGGGCTCTGCTGCTGGACCCAGTATGTTTTCCTGTTAATATTAATCATTATTCCCCAACTTTTACTGCACCGTATTTTTTCCGAACTATTGTTTCCGTTTCCTAATGCTATTTTTTTACCAATTCTTCTTCGATCGATCTGTTTCTAAATTCTTGTTATCCCTGCCTCTAACTGCCTCTGCTATGACTCTCTGTACTACTACTATTAGTCTGTCTGTAGCTAAGCTTGCCCAGTTGGCCACTCTTTATTTAAAAGGTTTTAAATAAAACTCAGATTCACCAATAGCTCTAGCCATTGAGTCCAGTCCTTTGGGTTGTCCTCTTCTACCTCTAGTCTTCTTAATCTTGAGGCTTTCTTAATCTTGAGGCTTTTTGACAATGCCCAACCAGATTTTACTATTTTTGATAGGATAGGACGTACTACTACTGTTGTAGGGATTTTGCACATACAGAACTTTGCACAAGAAAATAGGACGTTGGTGATGGGAGGTTGGACCTTCCTCACACCTCAATCAGAACCCACCACAATCCCCTGACCGACTAGTTATAGTGTCTCATTACTATTAGCTCTCCGAACCCCCCCCAAGATACCCAATGAGTAGACAACCCAGATTATAACACTCCCGACCTCTCAGTCGCGGTAGCAATGCACATGCACACCCTTTCGCTCACTCACTCCTGTAAGTCCACACCAAATACCACAGAGTCTATGTAAGTTCAAAAGGTTTATTTTCAACTGACAAGCTCTGTACGTTGTTCTATAATGCAGCACCAACAGTAAAATGCATAAGATTAAAACAATAAACATTGTTACACTTACAACAACTACAAGTCCATAGAAGACAAAAGGCGAAATCATGATAACTGAACAGTGGTGGAAGCACCACCCTCCCCTTGGTAGCAATATAGTTTATATAAAATTATAAATGAAGATCTGAGCGAATTCTGGGGACCCCTCACCTTAGAAGAACGTTAGTATATTGCAAGCATTTCTCAGTCGTGCCAAAAAGTGTAGTATGTTTATGGATAAGCAATATGGACTAACACCAGAACTCCATAACAAAGTGGCTTGTTTTTCGACCTTGTACACAGCGCTCAGACAGTAGCAGTATGAGCTCATGTGGGATCAAAGGCGTCTTACACAACAAGCTACGAGGTAACGTGCGCAAAAATAAAAGACATAAAGGTAAAATGGTTGCATGGCTCGGGCTAACTAAGCAAAGACTAGAATGACCCTAGGGACCATATAACACTACTACTGTCTACTCTACTACCTGATTTGTACTAGTGATGTATGTTGTATATGTATGTATTATCAATCTTGCTAGTGAAAAATAGGGGGAGGTGTATATGGCATCTAAAAAATGTGTAATGTTTTTTCTAGGCGTACTACCGACCACCAGTGCCGGGGGCAGCGGTGAAGGCGACGCGGCTGCTGAGGGCGGAGAAGATGCGGCAGTTGCAGGAGGAGCTGCAGGGGGTGAGTCAGCAGCAGTGGCGGGCAGTGGTAAGTTATATTCCTAATCCTTACGTATTGACATTACACTCACTGCAAGGGTGTACTGTATACAGTACTGTTGAGACTTATTAAGTAAGAAGTTGTTGTGAACGGTTGAAGACACCCTTTACTTAGCATTAGCGGCGGAAGTGTTGAGTAACCAATGGCCTCTTCTATCTGACTTCAACTCAGCTGTGAAAGTTTTATGAAGAAGACTAAAAGTCAGATCAGATGACCTTGATAGATGGGTTGAACGAAAAGGGAAAGAAGGGTGGAAGGAAGGACGGGGGAGATTTAATATTTATGACTGGCAGAGAAGGATACGTGGGATGCATGCATGCATAGGTGGCTGACAGGAATCAGATGCATGGGTGGTTGAATGCCTGAAACTCCCACAAATGTTAGAGACCGAGGAAGTGGGAGGATAGATACATACCACAAATGTTATGTACTCTGCTTGCTAGTGCTACCGTGCTACTATGTGTAGAATTAATTTGGCTTACTGCTTTGCTAAGAGTATATGTTACAATAGTCTTGTTTTTTCTTCTTGATATAACTACTCCTTCCAAAGGGAAACCCGACAGGAAGGAGTTGGCAGCCAAGGCCCGGCGACGGAAGTTGGAGGCCATACAAAGGGAATACCGGCGGCTGGTGGTTTTGGCAGAGGAGGAGGCGGCAGCAGCTGCAGCCTCCTCCAATGCCCCAGGCCCCAGCCACCCCCCTCCAGCGTTACGGCACCACCGTCTGGCAACTGCCTGCCGCCCATCTTTTAATATCACTGCTGCCCCCCCCGTGGATTCAATTGCCACACATTGAAGCGCCGCGTGGCCTGGCTAGAGGAGCAAGTTTGTGTCCTCCTGGAGAGGCGAGCCCGCCAATAAGACCCTGTTAATTGCCCCTTTTTTATTTCTTCTTTTGGTGGGTGGGAATCGGGTGTCGGGGTTAACTTTCTTTGGACAATTGGACATTTCATATAGGTTGGACTTTTTTGTTCTGGACATTGGTTGGGGTTAGGGAGAGGGGTGGGTCAGGTGTTGTGGGAATTTTTACATAGTTTATTTTTGTTAGGGGATTAAATTATATATTTATACTTTACATAGGATGTTGTTAATGTTTTGTGGGTGGGGTTACTATTTTACGTCACACTGTTTCCTTGCTGGTGCACGGCCACAGGCAGTGTTTGGTTTAAATAATTGGCTGACTTTGTAAGACACAAACAGATAGATGTGGTACCCCTCACTGAGTGACTTGTCCTACTAGTACTGTCAGTCTCTTCTCCTAGTCTATGCATTCTGCAAATGGACTCAAAGGGGTGTGTGAAATTAAATTAATGAAAAAATTTCCATTATTAATTATGCCTCCCCCAAACGTATTCTCTTACCTGTGCTTGATGTTTAACTTAGGCACAGCGATGGCTGCATGGTGATGATGGTTTTCTTTCCCAACATGGCATTGTTGTGGTGGTAGTAGTAGTAGTAGACACTGGCAGTAGCAGTAGACACTGGCAGTAGCATTTGCAAAAAAAGAAAAGGAGACAGTCAGTCGCCTGAGAGAGACTGTTGGAGGAGTAGTAGAACGAAGTACAGTACAGAACTTACTGCCAAACAATAATATGCAAAAATACAATAAAACATAATGGTGGCGGGGATAGAGTTACAAACTCTAGTTGTGTCGAGTCACTCAACTAGGCCTACAGTACACTTGACAAAAGTGTAACCGTTAGTGCTGTGTAGGAGGATTACAACAAATCCAATCGATGCCGGCAATTAATGCTGATGGATTAGGTTGCTTTGGTAAAAAAATTACCTCGCAAATATACTGCTCATGGGTGGGCAAGCAGAAGAAGATCCTCGCCCTGCCTTGAAATTGAATTACTGTTGCTTTTGCCACATCTGCTCCAGAAAGCGTGTGATAAATAATTGGTGTCCATTTAATTTAGTCACACCTCAATAAGTCACACAGCCCGGGGGAAGAGGGTTAGGGTCTGATGAATGGTTGGGAAGGGGGGTTTGGGGAAAGGTTTGACAAAGAAAAACAGTACGCATGGACAACAAAAGAAAAAACAATCTTGGCAGACGACCATATCCATAAATCTGTTAAGGGAGAAAAAGGAAATGCATGCATGATGATGATAACTTGATAGTTAATGAAGTACTTACGAACGACTACTAGACAATTAGACAGTACAGGGCAGCAGTATATTATGCAATTTTCCTTGTCTGTCTGCCCTCAGAGACCCGAATTACATACAGTTTCTATTCTGTTGTACCGGCCCGGGCTTACTATTAAAGATAGCAAAGAAAATTCAAAAATAGCTGTAGGGATTAAATGAATTATAAGCAGAGAGCAAACATACTAATAACTACAACACACAGTAATAATGATTGAAGACAAAAAATGAATCAAATTATTTAAAAGATGATCAAAGTTCATACTGTTACTGTATGGTATCCTGGTCAAAATGGGGAGTTGCATCTCGGCATTCCTCTTGGTCCTCCCTTCCATGGACGCTCCGGCCATCAATCTTGGGCGACGCCACTATCTGCCTGGCAGATGTAGATTCACTGGTAAGGTACGTGTGCGTTGTTTTTCCAAGTATAGCACAGAGTAAGGGCCGGCCTGTAATTATAGATGTTAAAATAAAAGGCATATTGAAAGATCAAGTTGAAAGAAAATGCATAAATTACGGTGGAGTGCAACAAAAATACTTTCAGAGGTGGCATGGATACATCATGTCTACTCTAGTCTGTTTCCAGCATTAACCTCCAACAACAGGACAGAGCAGGCCCACGGCACCCGCCGTGACCCATCCTCCATTTAGCGTACTTAGTTTTGGGACAGAGGCAGACAAAGCACATAATATACAGCAACATAGCATTTTACAAATTAAGTGACTAAATCAATGCAACGCTCTCAGTCATATCACCACACTCGACTCCCCCACTACAGACATGTAGGTCTGCAGTGGTTGTTGTTGACTTGTTTACCTTTTATGCCACTCATGAAACACCCTGAGTTATTCCATCAATCATCTTGGATCCTACGGAGTGACTGCGAAGATATTATGTCACTGTGGTCATCATCATGGTGTTGTCCAACTCAGTGTGCATTGTACAGATTGAGTCCCCTTTCCATATTCAGAATGCAATGGATTGGCCTGCAGTAGAAGTACAAATTTGTTATTAAAAAACAAGAAGGGAAACAAACATTGCCTTGAGTGTGTGTATATAAGACAATAGTACACAATGAATTAACTTCATGCACTACAAACAACACAAATCACTCAGTCAGCGTCCAATGCATGTCATCATTCATTACCTGTTCCTTCTCATCTTCAGTTAATGGGCAGTCTCTCTCGGCTTGGAATGGAGGATAGCTATAGTAGTCATCATCATGTTCCACTTCTTTTGGAGGGACTCGAGGCAAGATTTTCTTTTTTCTTCTATTATGCTATTCATCTGGCTTGAGGGCAATAGATTTAGGGCAATTCAGGACTCGGAGGAGTGGACTGAAATGCAGAAAGCTGAAAGTCATATATGGCAATAAAAGACTAGAAGACGGTGGTGATGGATTTGTTGTGATTTGAAGTTTCCAACCAGAAAGACAGACACACAAATAAAAGTAAATAAGGGAGGAAGACAGTAAGAAGTGGAAGTCTAGTTGTCAGGGAAGTATAACCCGTCTTCAAACTCTGGGGGTTCAACCAGAAGTAGGTAATCATCATCCAACAAGCTACGTCCGTCACCTGAGCCACTGTCCTCATCTTTCTGCCTTGATTCATGTATTGTGGAATTCGGTGGTATAAAGTGCTGATTCATTTTGATCATGGTTAACCGTTCCAAGTTTTTGGTCCTTCTCACTGTTACAATGGAACCAGCAGCACTAAAAACCCGTTCAGAAGAGACACTTGCGACAGGGCAAGCCAGATAGATTATCGCCATCCTGCTGAGCAGTGGTCATCGGCTCCTTTTCCCATACCAATACCACAATGGGTTTTGATTAATGTACACCTCTGTTGGGTCATCCAGATAGGCCTAGACCATCCGCTCAATGTTCAGGGGTGCTACTCTTCGTTTGGCCTCTTTTGTCTTTGCATCAGCACTGGCCCTAGCAAGTCCTTGCTGTAAATACCAATCCTTTAACGATTTTACTGGGGCTGATGATCAGATTCTTGCTGTTGTCGATAGTGTTGGTGAGTGTTCTTCTAAGCCAAACGCACTGCCCTCAGGCTCTGAAGTTGAACTTGACGCAGGATGCCCTGCTGCAGTACTTTTTGTAGGTTTATGTAGCGGGCTTTTAATTACCAGCCGTTCATTTTCCAACTTACTGGCTGCCTCAGTGTAAGAAAGTGGCTCTGTATATACTGTTCCTAAATAGATACAGTGTGCACAGATTCCACAGTCCCCAGAGGTTTGGCAGAGGCTAAAGTTAGATATACCTTACTCTCTAAAGTGGTAGCTTGGTCGAGCAGTAAGGCAGTAGCAGAGGTCAGTGTAAAGCATTTGTTGTACACACAGTCAGCAAATGGTCTCACACACTCAAGAACTGAACTCTAGGCCAATGGTTTTGTATCAAAATATATAGTTCTTTTATTTTAGAACCAACAATAGGTATCAAAATATACTCTCTCAGAATGAGATACTTTAGTTAAATACTTTTCAATAGACAATAGACTTTTGAATGCAATAGTTACAGTTGTTGCAATGGGCAACACAATTTCAAACACAATTATACATTGAGCTCAATGGGAATTTCTAAGCAAATGCAATTAATTACTCTCAGGATTACTTTTCTAACCTCAGGACTGGATCCTAGATTAAGTCGTGGGACAGTTCCTGGAAACGGGTAAGTAAATACGTTTTGGTTACAGGAATGATTTTTGAGGAATATTATTGTATTTTAAACTTTTTCACCTAGAATCACCAATGTTATCCTATGGGATGGAATTCACAAAGCAGGTAAGTAGGGTTTTTTTAAAAAAACCTTTTTATTGGATTTCATATTTATACATGTCCTACATTAATCACACTTCATACTTGTCTGCTGCAGTATTCCAATCAACATTAACATTGTCGTGACAACGAGCAGCGAGGAAATTAGTCAAGCAACCAATTTGTCGATCAATGGAGGGTGGGGCCTCCCGAACACCCCCGCTGGAGCTGCCGGGAGGCAACGAGGAAGCGGTCGTTGGCAAGGTTACCGCGTTCTTCCGACCCGTATGACAGTCTCTAGCTCATAGTCCCCTGCAAGGGGTGTCGGCAAATGGCAATCCAGGATCTAAACTGAACGTGGGGATTTGTAACTCGGGGAGTGAGGGGTCGGGGGGAAGGGGCCCCATAAAGGCGGGGGCAAGTGTAGTGGAGCTCCGTGTTATTCCATTACCTGTATGCACTTTTCCCTATCCTGTTCAATGTTGTGTTTCCCGGAGGGTGGTCCGGTGGATGAGCCGGCGTAGCTCAGGGGGGGGGAAGAGGGAGGATCGTGCGTGGGCGGATGAGTATGTGCCTGGTTCAGGTGCCACTTGGGTGTCTAGCGGGGGGCTCTGCGCCACTAGTCATGTGGGAGCATCGCCCATTCTAATGAAATGGGACGTTGTCGTATGCCACGAGCTTCCTCCTGACGGATGAGGTCTTCTCCAGCTGTGGCCCATTTCTTCACCGCCCCCCACCACTGCTATTGGGGGACCCTCTGTTGCACGCCAGTGCATTGCCACACTACGTTTTGCTAGAAGTACGGCCAGCAGAGCGAATTTGGTCTCTACCTTCTTTTGTTTATTGCGCTTAAAGATGCCTAGAGCGCATGCCTCCCATGTGTGGAAATCTGTTAGGCCTGTGACTGTGTGTAGTGTGGTGTGTACTGTCGTCCAGAGGGTTTGGATCACGGGGCATGTCCAAAACAAGTGAATAAATGGGGCGTCCGGAGTGTGGCAGCAGGGTCATTCAAAGTGGGATGTCGGCTACAAGCGTTTAAGCCGCGCCGGCGTGAGATACGCGCGAGGTAACACGTTAAACTGGACATTTTTTACATCTTTGGTTGCAGGACACTTTTTTGTGGTGTTCAAGGGCTGTCAGCCACTATCATGGAGGTTGCGGCCGAAGTCCTCCTTCCAGCGGAGCCGTAATCGTGTCAGTGGTACGTGTGTGAGTTCCATGATGGGTTTATAGATCCATGTGATGTGGTGTCTGCCAGCCCCCATATGTAGTAGTGTGTACAACACCGGGTGAGTCGTGGGGTTCCATCCCCTAGGTCCCAGGTCCGTCTGCAGTTCGCCACCAGCTGCCGGTGTAGCAGGATTTGGCCGGCCAGAAGCCCGCTTTCTTCGGCCAAGTCTGCGGACGAGAGCAGCTGGCCATCGGAGAATAGGGCTTCATTTTCGGTGAGCTGGTGTTCGGTCCAAATCCTAAGCTCTCCCGCAGTGTAAAATTCATGTCCTTTAGGGAGTCCTGCCAGCGGCAGTAATGGGGAATATAACGGAGTCCCCCTTGGACATGCGGTGAATCCGCATGGTACAGGTTCTGGCTGCTTTGACCAATAATGGATGAGCCGGGTTGGGTTTGGTACCCGGAAGGAGCATTCGGGTCAGCTCCGGGACTGTTATCTGTCCGTCCTGTGCTACCGTTTCCCCGAGGTTGCGGTGCGCTGTCCAGCGTGATAGCCACTGTAGCTGCGCCACTAAAAAATAGGCTTCGAATGACGGAGCACCCATCCCTCCCTTGTCGCGCGGCAGCTGCAGGGCCGACAGGGCCACTCTGCAGCAGCCCCTCCCCCAGATCAGGGAGATTAGTAATGAATTGAGCTCTTGGAAGAAGGTCTGCGGCGGGATAACTGGGATGTTAGTAAAGTAGTAAAGAAGCCGGGGCACCATGATCATTTTGGATAAGGCTACCCTCCCGATGGGAGCCAAAGGTAGGGTCCACCAAAAATGATTTGACTTTTAAGTCCTCGGAGGGCCCGGTACTGGTTGCCGTCCAGGAGGTCACAGGGCTCATGGTAGAGTCTGACACCTAAATAGCACGGGGCGTCGCCCTTCCATGCCAGTGAGGCATCTCCCAGACGAATTTCCCTGTGTGGGGTATTTGGGTGCAGGGGATAGATAGAGGATTTCTCCCAATTAACCCGTAACCCTGCAGCCCTCTCGAATTCTGAGCGTGGTCCATAGGGTGGTGAGGTCTGCTGTGATGTCTCGAACATAGATAAGGAGATCATCCGCATATAGGGAGACGCAATGAGTGCGACCTCCCAATGGGATGCCCCAGTGCTCGCCCACCTCCCGCAGTCGTGCCACCAGAGGCTCCATGGCAATGGCAAATATTACGGGGGACAGGAGGCACCCCTGGCGGATGCCGCGCATGATCGGGATGGGGGGGTGGGGGGACACATAGCGGCCTATCCAAACCCTGGTGGTAAGGTCGCTGTATAATAGCCGGGCGTACGCTATAAATTGAGGCCCTATGCCCACCCTCCGGAGCACCTCAAAGAGGTATTGCCACGCCAGGGTGTCGATCGCCTTCTCAAGATCCCAGTACAAGGCCTGCCGCACGTGGGAACCTGCCCCGCACCCCATCCTGGACCTGGAACAGCCAACATATATTCTGGGAGGTGTTTCTCCCGGGGACAAATCCACTCTGGCATGTACCAGTCTGGGGAGTATCTCCGTGAGCCTATCTGCCAGGATCCTCCCCAGAATTTTGCAATCCGTAGTCAGGAGGGTGATAGGGCGATAGAAGCTCGGAGCAGAGGGTCCCGATCGGGCTTGGTGAACGTTACCAGTACAGATTCCTGCATCGATTGAGGGAGTAGTCCCACTTCGAGCGCCTCCCGAAAGACTGTGTCGAGCTGCGGGACCAGCTGCTGGGAGAATGTGGAGTACAGTTCTATCGGGACACCGTCGTGTCCCGGAGCTTTGTTTTTGGCCAAGCGGTGAATGGCGGATTTAATCTCCGATGGAGCGAGTGGGTCGTCTAATGTTGTGCCTCATCTGTGATTTGGACTATGGTGTTTGTGGTGAGTATATTCCGAATGTGTTCCTCCCTGTCTCGAGTCAGCTCCTTGTAAAGCAAGGTGTAGTACTCATGGAAGGCCGATAAAATGTCAGCCTGCACGTAGACCACCTCCCCCATGGCATTACGGATGCCAGTGATTGGTTGTGTTTGCGTGTCCTGTCAAATGAGCCAAACTAGTAGGGTACCGGCACGGTTTCCCTCATTGTGGACTCTAGTGGTGTACGTGCAAAAATTGTAGCGCTGCAGAGCGGCATCCTTGTACTTGGTTTTGGCCTCCGCTAGTTGCATGGGGGGAGCTCCCGCTGATCAGCTGTTTTAGATAACTGCGCCACTTGTTGTTCTGCGTTTTGTACCGCCCTCTCCAGTGTGTGTTCACTCCTGTGAATTGCCCGATGCATGCTCCCCGTAGGACCACTTTAAAAGCGTCCCATTCTAGGGACCTAGTCGCTGTCGTGCCGGTATTGTCAGCAAAGTAGTGTTGAATGGTTTCTGACTGCTCACGGTGGAATACAGGGTCTGTAAGGCAGTCTCTGGGGAGGCGCCAGGTAGGGATCAGTGGCAAGGATGGTCGCCATGCGAGTGACACGCTATGTGCATCATGATCTGAAATGACCCTGCCCAAATAGTCCGAGTGTCTGATGCGTGGAAGTAGAGACTGTGAGCACATGAAGCAGTCCAGGCGGACTCGTAAGTTGTGAGGTAGCGAGTGAAATGAATATATTTTGGTGGTAGGGTGGGTATGTCTCCGTCAGGAGCTGACGAGGTTGCGCCTACCCATTGCAGGACTCCGTGATGGGACCACATATCCCAGAAGGCCATCCTTCCGGGAGGGGCTTCTTTGGTATACTCGAGTACAACGCAGGGAGCGTTGCACGTGATTCAGTGTTCGTGTCCTGTTTGCGGAGCGGCTGCCCGGAGGCACGCCGCCCACGTACTGGTGCTTTATTTGCGTTCTCTGCCGAAAACGCGAGGGATTGTGTTCTGGTGTTGGCGGGGGCTCTGTCCGATCCGCCAGGCACGTTCCGCTCGGCCGAGCGAGAACGCCTCCTGTCTGCGAGACTTTCCGCCTGCGGCGTATTTGGCTGCTCACCCGTTGCCTCCTTTGAAACCCACCTTTCACCTGAACTCCTCCGGTGATCGCGACAGCGGGGAAACGGCCGGTACAGCAGAGGATCGGTAAGAGCCCAGGACTTCTGGAGTGGAAGTCCGGGTGGAGAGACTTAACTTTTTCTTTCTTTGTTTAAGCTTATGCTCCCCAGGAAAACGAGACTGTGACACTTGGCCAGCTGGCATTCGGGGAGTCCTTGGTTGGCATTTTTGTGTTCTGTAAAAATCAGGAAGAACAGTGCTTGTACACTCTCTGGTGATATAATTACGACTACTCTGGCAGTGATCCCCGGTAAGGAGAACAATTTTCAGTTGCTGGAGTAGACTTATTGTTTGGATTAAAGGGTGTGTGGCAGTGGGTATGTATGCCTCCCTAGACGACTACTATAGACTTGGTGTTGTGGTTTGTGGCTAACAACGTGGGTCTGATTTTTAGGTGTGAACACTTTCCCATGGTAAACGGAGTGTCTTGCCAGAGAGAGGGAAGAAAGGGTTCACCTTCTGGACTATCCCGATGTAGGTATAGTTTGGTCTATAGCGAGAATTATATGAGAGTAGTTGAGATATTGCACTACCCTAACTGTGTGCTTGTTTTTGTTGCAGGCATCCCTTTTCCACCGCTGTTCCTACCCTAACCCTATCCCTCACTTGATCACCCTTATACTCTGTAGTTGCTGAAGTCAGAGTGTGGGAAAGTCAGGAGGTGGACCCCTTTGAGCATCGCCCTGATCCTGAGGAATTTGGTTTTCCGTGACAGTCTCCATGCATCCACTAGGGACCAATGGGCAGCCCAGGCACGGAATGCAGCTCTGTGCCCGTGGGCTGGGGAGTGGTTGGTGGGGGGGTGGGGTAGGATCTATCCAGTGTGAGGTCCAAGAAGCAATTGTAATCCCCACCCAGTATCCATGGGGAGTGCGTGAATCCCGCCAAGGCGCTCGTCAGGGTCCCCCAAAATAGTGTCTCATCTATATTGGGGGCATAGATGCTGCCTACGAGGATGGGCTGCCCATCTAATAATCCTTCTAGTAGCGCGTAGCGGCCCTCAGGATCCAGCCTTCTGCCGGTTTCGCGAAAGGGCTTTCCGGGCGGAATCCAGATCAGCGCTCCTCTCGCGAAGGCGGAGTAGGTTGTGGCCCAGAAAGAGCTGCGCCATTTCTTTTGGAGTTTGCGCAATTCCTCCTTAGTGAGGTGGGTCTCCTGGAGAGATATGATTTGCGCCTGCTGCCGCTTAATATACGTGTATATCGCATAGCGTTTCCTGGCCGTGTGCATCCCTCGTACATTGAGGGTTAAAAACTGGAAGTCTGCGTGTGCCAAGGTAGGTATAAAGTTGTGCCTTGATAGCGCTGGCCCACTGGGGGCGTGGAGTCTCCTATCTCTAGCCGATGGATGTCGCTTGCGGAGCTGTGTGGGGTTGTAGATGTGCGCCCCTGCCCTGTATATGGGAAGTAACAAGAGATCATGGTATATGGAGTGGGTGAACTAAGAACTGGGATTGGGAAACAGTCCCAATACTGGGGACCCATCGCTGGGAGCGATGCGTCCAAACTGGCGCTCCGGAGGACGGAGAGTGTGAGCAAGAAATTAACAACTATGGGGTGGTGGTACGTGCATGCGAGGGTGATCCTTGGGCGGTTCCATGAAGGATCAGTGTGCGTCATCTGGTCCCTGGCAGTGTCAGAACAGTGTTACATGCGTAGCATGGGAGGACTGCAGTTGTGTTGGGGGCCTCCGTCTCTCTGCTAACAGGTATACCCCTCATCTACGTGCTACGAAAGACTGAGAACAATGTTCCTAGTTTCCTTTATATGACCCTGCGTGTTCTCTAACTTATGAGATCTGCTTTCTGGGGGGTGACTCGGGGTAGGGTGATAGAGTCTCCCTTAGATGATGCATCGTCGCTATCGTCTTCACCCACCGAGAACAGGCGCGGGGCTCCGTCCAAGTCTTCTGATGGCGGTGAGGCCTGCAATGTTGTTACGGCTCATAGGGCGTCTCGGCGTTCCTGCATGATTTGCTCCAGATCCGGGGAAGCTAGTGCGGGGCTCCGTGCTTTAGTGTTCTCTCCATTGCGGCCCCTGTGTGGGTTGCGCTTTCGGGGTCGCGGCGCTCTGTTTCTCTGTCCTCGCATGGTTCCTGACCCAGGTAGCTGTGGGCAGTGCAGGTCCGTCCAGTCCCTCGCCTCCTCCGCACATGTAAAGAACAAGGCAGAGTCGTTGTAGATAATTCTGAGTCTGGCGGGAAATAGCAGAGAATATTGACTGTCATTTGCCCTTAGCCGCCGCTTCACCTCCAAGAAGAGCGATCTCTGCTGCTGCACCGCCCGTGCATAATCTGGAAAGACCATCACCTGCTTGTCCTCGACCCGGAGAGGGCCTGATCGCCTGGCAGCCCTGAGCACCGCATCCCGGTCTCTAAAGTGGAGGAATTTTGCCAGCATCGGCCAGGGGGGTTCCCCAGGCTGGCGTTTTCGCGCCGGGACTCTGTGGCCGCGCTCAATGGAGAAGAAGGCCGAGCGGTCGGCAGCTGGGGTAAAGGACTTCACCCACGCCTCCATGTGCCCCACCAGGTCCTGCCCCTCAATTCCTTCCGGCAGCCCAAGCACCCATATGTTACAGCGCCTTGAGCGTCCCTCCAGGTCGACCATTCGTTCCTCCACTGTGGAAAGGTGGGTCAGGACATCGCGAATTGTCTTCTGCTGCTGGTTGCAAGTCCGCCATGATCTTTCCCCCTTCATTGACCTTGTCGGCAAGCTTGCGGTGGTCGTTCTTAATGAGGCTGATGTCAGTCGTCAGAGTGCCAAGCCTTTCTTCCACTGACACCCTGGAGAGTTCGATGGCTGCCAACACGCGGTCCAGTTTGTCCGATGTGGACAGGTCCGGTGGGGTCGCCATCAGTTTGGTCCCCGTCTTGGGATGCGGCATATTTTCCGGCGCCGTCTCTGGGACCGTGGTGGTCTGCGTGGCCCTAGGTTTCCCCAATATGCCTTCTGGGGTGTTCAGACCCTATCGGGCCCTTGTGTTGTGGTGCTGGGGCCTGGCAGACGCTGTATAAGACCTTGCCTCCTCTGATGTGGACTCTGGGTAAGCTCCGTCCCCAGTCTGCTTCCCCAGGCAAGGCGGGTGTTCCAACTGTCCAGTCTGGGGATGGTTCCCCCCGACCACGCTCTTCGGTGGGCACCGTATGGGTCACTCTGTGGAGTTCAGCCTTTACTGTTGGGTGACTTGTATAGCCGGAGGGGCCAAATATCTTGTGGGGTCAATGAGGAGCTTGTTGTGCCGCACTCTCTGTGACCGGCCGGCTGGGGAAGGTCAAAGACCGACTTGGGCGCCAAACGGCCTGTTAACCCGCCAACTTAGGGTCAGGCATTAGTCGAGTTGGGCCTCGATGGTGGGGGGGGAAACCACGCACGCACCCCGGTATCAGGTTCCCCCCACCACTCACCGTCTTCGAGGCCGTGTCGTCCACTCCCAATCAGTCGGGCTCTCTGCTCTTTCTCCCGGGTGGCTCAGCAGTCGTGCTCGCCGGGCACCATGTTGGAGTCAGGCAGCCTCGGCCCTGATGGTGCTCCGGTTTCCGACGGACCGGGATGGGGAATCTGCCCGGTGCCACCGATCTCCTGCTACTCAGCGCGTTGCCTGTCCTCTATCACGGCCGGCTGTGTGCAATCCGGTTCGCCTGTCCGTCACAGGCTGCTGCAGGTTATGCGGCGGGGTGGCTCCGGGGGCCCGTCTGATGCGTGGGGTCTGTCTGAGGCGTCCTCTCCGCTGAGTGCTGCTGCCAGGCGCCCGGGGCCTCAGTTCGTCACCGCCCGGTCTCCCCTTGCTCGCGAGGGGTGTCTCGGGTCACGATTCTCTCAGCTCACCCAGACCCTCGGATGTTGGGCGACGGCTCGGGCGGCCGCCATCTTGACTCCCACCATCGTGTCCCTTTGCTCGTGGCCCCGGACTGCTGCAGCAGGGGGTAGACGCCGCCAGATGCTCCATGGGTTCCGGTTGCTGGAAGTCTGTTTCTTTCGCCGGGATCGACGCTGGAAAACCGATGAAATGTCCACCCGCTGTGGAGCCTCAGCAAGGCATGCCACGCCCCAAGCAGGTAAGTAGGGTTATCGTTACTTTTTCTAACTCAGTGTTTTGGGTCCTGGATCCAGCACTGGTGCATCTCCTGTAAATAGTTGGAAGAAAGCGTTTTTGTTATACAGGCGATTTTTAAGGAATATTTGTAAGTTGCGAAAATCGACACTTAGAAGATATTCTGGTGAAAACCAGGCAATGTTATCCTATGGAGGAAAATCAAGTTAGCGGTAAGTATGGTTGTAATTACTTTGCAGGGTCAGTGCAGGGCACCAAGATCCAGCAACTGGGATCTCTCCTGATAGCAGGTGAGTAAATTCGTTTTCGGTATTCGGCTGATTTTAGATGAATATTTTAAAGTTTCAAAACTCAACACTTAGATGAATTTCCAAGCGAAACCAGTCAATGTTACCCTATGGAAGAAAAGTGAGTTATCGGCTTTTGGGCAAGTACTCGACTGGCAGAGTTAAGGTTCTGGGCATAGACTCCGGGGTCTTCCAGGGTCAGGTAGGTACAGTTGTTGCACCCTCAGTGGCACAGGGACAGCCAGGTGCAGAGTGAGTTAGGCCCAATGTTATCCTATGGGAGGTAGGGGGCCTTTGGTTGGTGGCTGCTGGCTAGCAGGCCATGCGGCTGTGGGAGCTGGGCTCCTGGTCACTTACTCAGGGCAAGTGGGGAAGTAGATTAGGGTAGAGGTTGAACTGTCAGGGGCACTCGGGCGGCTGGGTGCAGGGTGCTTTTGAGCCGTCGGGCGCTCAATGGATTTCAGGTGCGACCACCACTTCGAGAGGTAAGTTGGGAAGTTGCAGGATAGGTATGCACCCAGGAGCTGGGCACAGGGGGCCACAGGGCGCCGGGGTGACTTTTCGCAGTGGGAAATCTTACCCACAGCTGGTCGCGGTTGGAGGGATCCCTGGTTCTGAGACTGCAGGCGTCGTCAGGAGCGTCGAGGTGGGTCCTTGGGTGCTGGATTCAGGGTCACAGTCGCCGGGGGGACGTCCTCGTGGTCTTTGTTCACTCCAGCACAGGCCAGGCTTGGCGGGTGCAGAGTGTGCAGGAGTCGCGGTTCCTGGTTGAAGGCAGGGGCTTGTTACTTGCTTTGAACAGTACCACTGCTCGTGGGAGTCCAAGTTAGTTAGTCACAAGGCAGTCAGGTCCTCTGGGGTTTTTGAGGTTGCTGACCACTGAAGATGCCAGGGTTTAGCAGGAGTAGGTTCGAGGGTCGACAGGCCTGTAGGGCTGGGGCCAAATCAGTTGGTGTCTTCCTCTTGTTAGCAGCTGCACGGCAGGTCTTCTTGATCTTCTTGCTTGTTTCAGAATCTGGATCTGAGGAAGGAAGGTTCAGGGTGCCCCTAAACACTAAATTTAAGGGTGTTACAGGTAGGTAAAGGGCAGGGACCAATGGGTCAGTTCCCTGGGGTGGATACACCCCCTATCCTGCCACTCTCCTGTGGGAGGGGGGCAGTAGCCTAGTCCTGATTGGGCATGGCTCTCCATCTTCAAGATGGCGAGAGGCCGGAGATATGCTTTACCTCGCCTCCCCCACCTGAGGGGTGGGGTTGGCAGAGGCTGGCACACCCCCTTTCCTTCCTTTGGGATTCCCGCCAGGGTGGGGGTCAGAACCGATAGGGGCCAGTTGCGGAGTACAGCAAGTGGCCTGGAGAAGCTCACAAAGGCGGTCATGCCTTTGAAGCTTCCCCTGCCCATCCTGGGGGAGGAGACCTAGCACCTCGCCCAGGATGTGCATTGTTGCAGGCCCAAGAGAGCAGATGGCTCTCTACCCAGGGTTCCAGCAAGATGTCTGCTGTGTGGCAGCCTAGGCAGCCCCTCAGACAGGACGTGGATTGTAGGTTAGGTTCAGGGGGCAACTCTAAGTTGCCCTCTGTCCTGTATCTTACATTAAATCCCACACTGGCATCAGTGTGGGTTTAATGTGCTGAGAAGTTTGATACCAAACTTCTCAGTCTTCAGTGTAGCCATCATGGTGATGTGGAGTTCGTGTTGACGATCTCCCAGCACCATATACTCTTAAATGGCAGCACTGCACCTACAGTGCCCAGGAATGGACCTGGGAACTGTAGGGGCACAGGGCTCATGGACCTGTACCCACACCACTGGCATGGGGCACCCAGCTAGAGGGGTGACTGAGGTATGCCAGGTCAGTGTGTGTTGTGGGCATGGCACACAGGGATGTGTCCCATGTCAACTCTGTTTTGTTTCTGCACCAAGACACTCAGCCTGCAAAGGCAGTGTGTGTATCAGGGTACAGGGCCTCTACGGGTGGCACAATAAGTGCTGCAGCCCTTAGGGGCCTTCTCTGGTCACAATGCCCTGGGTACCTAGGGTACCATTTACCAGGGACTGACATGTGGCCAGAGATGCCAACTGGGTTTAGGCTTCATGCAGTTTTAGGGAAGGAACATAGGCCCTGGGTACCCGATTGGCAGGAGCCCAGGACACACTCAGTCAAAGTACATCAGCAATTCAGCAAAACGTGGGGGCATACCATGCAAAAAAGAAGACACTTTCTCACACTCAGCTATCCAAGTTTTGTACCGGGCAACATCCACTTCTGAAAAAGGAATTAAGGTCTTACTTTTCAGTCCCGATTTGGACCGTGGATCCAGAATTGTGGCACAAATGTAATGTTCTTGTGATAAAATCTTATTTTGCACCCTTGTATTGTCAGCTAAGCGACGGGATAAGCTCTCCACCAACTCATATGCTTCTTTTTTTTTCTCTACACCTTTGTACGCTTCAGACACCTCCTTCAGCTGTTGCTCTAGAATGTGCAACAATGGGATAGCTTGGCCCATAGTACAGTCCTCCTTGCTGACTTCACGTGTGAAGACCTCAAAAGGAAGAAGCATTTCAGTCAGGCATTTAACTAGGCACCATTGGTCCATCTGAAGGGTCATGCCTTTCACAGTAGAATCCCCTCTTCGCATGACATTCATTGATTGGTCTGTACTGCTCAAACAGACGGTCAAGCATGTAATAAGTTGAGTTCCAACGTGTTGCCACCTCCTGGATGAGTGCTTTGACTGGCATTCTTTAGTCATGTTGAATGATCCTCAGCTGCTTCCGAGCTTTAAAAGAATGGCTGAAATGAGTGCATATTCTTCGGCAGGTGGTCAGTAAGTTGCTATGGCTTCTTTTTTCAGAAAGTCTTTAACTAGAATGTTAATGCAGTGCGCCAAACATGGGACCCTGAAATAGGAACCAAGCGCCATGGCCTTAAGTACATTACTGCCATTATCTGTGGAAACAAAACCAATCTTAAGCCCTCTTGGGCACAGCCATTCAAAGACCTTGCTGTAAAACTCTTCCAAAATGTTTACAGCAGTATGAGATTTCTCCATGGCGAACATGGCTACAGTTGTATGTTTCAGAGTAGCATTACAAATATCAGCTGTGTCAACAGCACCTACTTCAGATAGCTTATCTCTAACCCCCACAAAAGAGACCCAGTGTGCAGTGATGCACGTGTTATCAGTGGCTTGGCAACTGGTCCACATGTCTGTTGTCAGGTGGATACTGTGAACAGCACTTTGCTGCAAAGCTTGTCCAACCAATTCCAGCACATCGAGATGTAGTGCTGGAACAGCAACTCTGGCGAAATAGGACCGGCTGGGAACCTTCCATTTAGGACAGATGGCCGATACAATTCAAGGAAACCCACCCCTCCCACAAATGGAAAAGGGAGAAGGTCCAGCGCTAACATTTTAACCAGCTTCGCATTGTACAACCGTGCCGTTGGGTGGTTGCATTGGCACTGCCCCTCCACCCTAAGCATGCTCTCAATGGTAGGCTGGATTATTTTCCTTTGTGGTGCAGCTGTTTCCTTGAACCCAGTTAGGCTCAACGACGCACTTTTTTTTCATTGCAGTACTGGGTCGCCTTGGTGTCTCAGTCTGACTCTCAGTATGGCTCTCACTGCGGTGCCACTGAGATGTTGCTGAGGATGTGGGTGGTACCACTACACTGCTGAGGACAGGGCTAGAAAGTTCTCCCTCTTGTTCACCTTCCACCGCGATCATATCTTCCCCTAATTCTTCATCCCCAACAACAGCAATGGGTTGAGTTTTACTTTTTTCTAAGCGAAGTAGGGGAGCCTCCCACTGGATATTGTGGTGTATTTTGAGATGACTTGTTTGGCCTCCGGTACCATAGTTTGTACCAAGCTTATCCCGCCTAACATCATGTCAACAAATTGAGCATATAGCAATGTTCTCCTCTTTACTGCTAACCGAAAAGTAGTCCCAAACTGGGGAGGAGAACTTTCTGGTGATGCTGGATGTGCCACTTTCAATACCAGATGAACTGGAGGGTGGGCTTGGAATGTGACTCTGCAGCTACACTACCACTACCTACTGAGGTGGTGGTTGAGCTGGATGAAGGTCCCTGCTGGGCCTTTGCAAATGCAAATATGGAATCTGGAGGTCGTGGTGGTGTTACCTGTGTTGGTGGTATCCGTGCTACATCCCTCGCAGCCATTTTGGATAGGGTAATAATGTTGGTCTCCATCTCCTTCGGGCCGGAAGTGATGTTCGTGATGACTGGCTCATCATCAGCATCCCCCTCTTGTACATCTCCCTGCATAACTCTAAGGCTTTCTGGAACCTTCCTTTTCACTAGCCTTGTCTTGTGGCATGCATCACTCTCAGACTGAGCTGGTGGGTTCCAAGTGGCATCTCGATCATCAGAAGCGGGGCATGAAGGAGAAGATGATGGACTAACCGTCCTTTTCCTTGCTGGGGGTCTGGAAGACAATGGATCTTCTGAAACAGTGGCTTGCCCCTCTTTGTCTGCAGGAAGCTCGATTTCCTGAAATGTCCCTACTTCAGGAGGAACAACTACTAATGTGGGCTGTTGTTGTGGCTGTTCTTGCGGCTGCTGCTGCCCACTTATCTGCTGAGTTTCCGCCTGCGTTGATTGTGTACTACTTTGCGATAATGACATTTCAACATCGCTGCTTGTTAGTAGACTGGCTACCTCTGCGACACTCATGGGCTTGGGCCTAGGTTGGTGGGGCTGGCCCGCTGATGCTCCTTTATGTTCCTTCTTCTCACTGACAACTTTCTTGGTACTGGAGGACCGGTTACCTTTCTTTGGGCCCATCTTGTTCAGATGTCAGTCGGATGCAGGTCCACAAGTTGCAGAGATGTCTGTGGTCACACGTGGACGTGACGTGGTGCGCAGCAGGACTTCTGTCTGGCAGTACAACGGGTGATGATGACACCTCCTCCTCTGTCTTTTTGTGCACCTAAAGCAAAGAAGCCAGGAGAAGAACATCAGTGAAATGTTGCATTTGTTGTTGTGGAATTACTACTAGTACAAACAAACAAACAAATAAAATATATAGTGTAGCCAGAAGAAACAACAACAACAACAATACAAATGTCATGGAAGTGGACCCTTTTTGGCATTAAATGATTTGCTCATTACATCATTCAGGGAGCTGCTGCTGGCAAAGGAGATGGATGGAAGCAGTAAGCCAAGAGGAAAACCATGCAGGCCTATATGGCAAAAGCAGCACACTAATAACTCTCACCAGAAATGGCCACCAGTCACATGGACACTCACAAATCACAAGCAAGAAGCAGGAGGCCTGGCAAACAATGTAATGACAAAAGGCCTATAATAGCCAGGCAAAGGATGCATGCTAAACCACACTGCTTTGCCTTTTAATGCAATAAAATGCAAAAACGAAAATCCACAGGGCTAAACAAGGTCTGCAAGGTACAAAACACACCATACACAACAAAGGTTTTTATTTAACACACACCCAAAAACAGAAATACCCCCTAAAAACACATTTTGCAATTCAATCCAATGCCATCCATGCCCTAAATGATGTTTAAATTCAACAGAACACACAGAAACAGTTGTTTCATGCACCTGTGACTACCTCTGAGCCTACTGGATGAAAGGCCTGTTGGCAGACTAGGCAACACAAGCTTGCAGACCTATGGCAAAAGCAGACTACCGGGCTTCAAAATGGCCACCAGCCACATGGCCAGGCCCACACAACTACAAGAAACTGAAGACAGACAATGCAGGCCTATTGTAAAAATCACACTGCCTGTCTTCAAAATGGCCACCAGCCTCATGGCCAGGCCCACAACAAGAATCCTAGGCCACAAAGAATACCATGCAGGCCTATATGTCAAAAGCAGCACACTAATAACCCCCACCAGAAATGGCCACCAGCCACATGGACACTCACAAATCACAAGCAAGAAGCAGGAGGCCTGGAAAACAATGTACTGACAAAAGGCCTAGAATGGCCAGGCAAAGGATGCATGCTAAGCCACACTGCTTTGCCAGTTTAATGTATTAAATTCAAAAACGAAAATCCACAGGGCTAAACAAGGTCTGCAAGGTACACAATAACACACCACACAAAAAAGGCATTTATTTAACACACACCCAAAAACAGAAATACCCCCAAAATACACATTTTGCAATTCAATCCAATGGCATCCATGCCCCAAATGATGTTTGAAATAAATGCAACACACACCCAAGGAACAGTTGTTTAATCATGCACCCACCCATGACTAGCTCTGGGCCTACTGGCTACCCACAACAATTTTTTTTTAAAATAATGATAAGTACCAAAATTGTAGTTGCAGCAACTGCAATGCCCCAATCAAACAAACAACAACACCAACTTACTTGTAAAATATCAAATTCAAAAGTCCTCAAATCCAATGATAATGATGCAGCAGACACAAAGAGTGATCCTTCCAGCTCAAAATCCAAAGGCAGAATGAACAGGAGATGGACATTGCACAAAAAAGGACAGCCAAATGTCAATCTGAGGAGTTTTTTTTTTTTATCCAAATCATCATTTACAGAAGGTGTTATGCTGCTCGAGATATTATTCTTCTCCAGATTTAAAATTTTGCGTGTTCGGGATCGCGAGCTTCACCACACTTCCGCCGGATGTCGGATGGCGCGTCCAAATGACGTGTTTGCTATCTCACGCTCTCTCACACTCTCTCGCGGTGGTGAATGACGTGTTCGCGATCTCAGACTCTCGCGGTGTCTGATGGCGTGGCGAATGACGTGATCGCAAACTCTCGTGGGATTGCGCGACGGGCTACCAACATCTCGTGGCGCACGCGAACAGAAAACTCGTCGGCGAGCGCAGGGATCCCGGTAAGTCAACCAAGCGCGAGAACACATTTTTAAAGCGCAAACTTGAAAAAATCTCCGCTGCGCCGTGGAAATTTTGACATTTCGGCGCTCTGCGCGGAACGCGAAAATGCCAAAATATCGCAAATTCCGCAAGCAGAACGGAATTTGCCACACACCCTTAATCCAGAGACCCCTCTCAATAAGCAATGATCCGTGCGCGGACCATGCCACGACCTGACACTTCACTGTGGTGATGGGGGAAGGCAGCCTCTTGCCACCACAAAGAATATATTTCTCAATTTTCCTTAAACAATGCTTCAAGTTTCAGGTAGATTAGTCACTACCCTGAATTTGGCAGGCCGGTTGCTCAAAGAACCTTTGTGTAGATGAACATTTGTCATGGGGTTTGGAGGGGGACACATTCTCGTCCTCCTAGGTACGAGATCACTACATTCTGCTAAGGGACTATTTGTCGTGGTGTAACAAATGTCCTTGGATCACCGATCAGCTACCTATATCAAGCAAAGCTGCAGTGTTCTCCTCAACCTCAACACGGCAGGAGGAGGTCTTTCTGGATATGCTTGCTGGCTCTTTTTCTTAGACCCATTTCCATAAGCTCACCCTCCTCATTTTGGATCAGAAACTTGTAATGTGGGCCCCACTCCCAGACGTCGAAGCATTGTGATCCTTAGGCACCTGGTTTAGTGACTATGCTACTGTACCAACGTACCCCCGTCTCCTATTACCTTTTTGGTTGCAGGCGTTTTTCCTCATAAGAGGCCCTTCCTCCATTTTACCTCTTGTACCCTTACATATGCACTAGCTATTTCGACTGCAGCATTTAATGTCAGGTTAGTGTTAGAGCAGTTTCCCCCGGGCATTTGGGTTCAGGGCATTCAAAAACAGTTTCATGTAGATTTGTAGCCACTCACTGCACCCGCCCGCAAGGGGATCTTTAATCCATTTTAAAGGTGCAGGCGGGAGCAGCTGCTTCAAAGCTACCCATTTTACCACCTGAATGCGCTGCCCCAGGGTAGCGCAAGTTCGTGACTGCCCTGGGGGCAGCGCGTTCTATTTAATAGGGTGCATGATACCAGTTCGCGCCCGGTGCACCTATTTTAAGGTACGCCGGGCGCAAACAGGGAAAGTGCGCCCAATGCATAATAGGGCCCGTCGTACCCATAAGTTCCCTTTCCTAGCTTTACCATCTATTGTACAAACTGCATATAGGCAAGGAACACAATATTCTAACAATGGCTAAGGAAGGGGGTTAGTCTCTGAAGGGGAAATATGATGGTGGTATTAGTGCAACTGTGCAGTTGAAATGTCATCTCGAATTGTCGTAATAGATGAAGCTTGAATCTTAAGCAGAGCTATGCAGCAAGCACATTAAATAATTTCATGTAGCATCATTACATGTTTATTGTGGCACCATTGACAATACCAGATACTCAAAAGCGCATGGACACAAACCACCAGACAGACAATCTGATGTGCACTAAATACTGTTCATTGTGAAATCTCATGCCTTAACAGATGTGAAATGCACAGGTACAGACATAGCCAACGTCACAGATATATTTCAAAAATCCAAAGAGCTCAATACTAAATGGAAATCCAGCATTAAATCTACTACATTGACATCAACTTTTGGAATCCACAGTGTATCGAAGAAAGTGCTGCCTCGCCTATCTTTTTTTATATAGGAAATACCAAGAGTTGAACTATGAATCATGCATTATCTTGTATATTTAATATAAAAAATAAATAAATACAAAACGCTTCATTTTAGGGCAAGCACATTGATCAAGTAAACACAACTCATTATACAGAATGTCATTTCTATTCAAGAGTAAATACTGGCAGTATTGATATCTGTATAAATACAGGTTGACACACACTAAGATCAAGAAAAGGACAGAAAAAAACCTCCGAACCCATACACTCCCCTCAGGTAATCAATTATTCGGTACATTTCAAGTCCAGCAAAAAAAAGTTTACAGTCCACATTGGTATACATTTTGCACTTGAACTTTTTGATTTAAAAACGGTCATTTCCTTTTAGCAGAGTGTGGTTGAACAACACGTGGACAGACTCTGAATTGTAATATCTCTTTATGCAGTAATTTTTGTTTTCTTCCAAACTTGTTCAAATCGTGTCAGCTTTGCAGAGCTTATTAGAAGATCCCAACTACTGTTAATGCAGATTCTCTGAATGCCTTAACTGTGCTGAGAACAATTTTGCTGCATGGTGATATTACTCTGTTAGATCCATTACATTAACGAGTTCCACATACTGGTTTATCAAAGTGCTTTAAATTGGTTCTAAAGCCAGGACATACCAAAAACACATTCCCTTTAAGAAAAATATTTTCATCCTCATTTATAAATACTAAAAATAAAAGGGTAACATTTAATACTCCAATAACACTTAATTTGTGTAGTGCAAAATTAACATTAGCTTATCCATTTAAAATGAATGAATATAATATTATAAACCAAAATTTACAATTAAAAAGCGCTATACTGTCAAATGAGAGGTGCTGCTTGGTAGACTAATTAGAAAGTCAACACTGAGCCAAGTCTTGGTGAGATACAACACCTGTGCATTCATGAAGATCCAACCTAAAACTCAACTTGGGAACTGAAGGCTTGTTGCCATTGCCAACATAATTGTCCCATTTTATCAATGTTTTTAGAAAAAAAGTCTGTTTGCCATCTCTAGACACTCAACAGTTAAATAAAAGTAATATCTAGAACTCCATGGGGGGCATCAGCCCAAAGCATAATTTTACTTTACTACCCAAAATTCACAATCATCATGGTAATTTGCTTGTATAGTACATGATCACATTATACTGCAGAATTTTGATTGACCCGTGTCCTTGAGTCCTTCCAGTTTTGCTTTGTCCCGCACCAATATTGCCTCATTTCCATACTGAGAATACCACATGCTCCGGCTCCTGCTCAAATAGGTGCCTGGCGTCACACTCTCCAGCTTTTGCTGTTGTTGCTGCCAGATAAGTAATGAGGTGTCCCGGTAACGCAGCCTGGCATAGCCTTCTGACATGGCTTTCTCAGCTAATGGTACCCTTCCACTCATCACTACGTTAGGTCATATGGGAATCCAGTGAGCTACCTGCAAACAAGTGAGGTTATAAAAGTTAAAATATTGAATGTCAAAATCAGAGACGAGAGAAAGCAGGTTTGTCCGTTTTCATTTAACTCTCGTGATTGTTACAGAAAACGGTTTCTACCAGGCATTGCCTGTGGCAAGTGACTTATCATCAAGCCAAAGTTGTAATTGTGACAATATAGAAAGTTAAAACTTCAGCAACATTGTTTCTTTTAGGATGGAATTAGGGGTATCTTATTTACAAATCAAAGAGAGAACATTAAAACAATAAGTTTACAGTGGTACAGTATCGTAAGTACGAATTATTCAAACTGGTGATTTTAACAGCAATAAATCAGAGGTGAGCTAGCTTCAATCTATCTTTTCAAGTTCGATTATACTACCTGTTCAAGACAGGTGCTGGTGGGCTGTCTCTTTGATCACATCATCTAAAAGTTCTTTGTGAACATTTATCAGCCACATGTTCTATCCGTAGAAAGCATGCTACTTCTGACTTTTACACCTTGATTTGGAAAAAACGCAATGTGCAATGCCAAATTCTTGAAAATGTCCCATTAGCCACATTTTGCAGAACGTTTTCAATGAGGTGTATCAGATGCTACTTTCATTGGGAAGTAGTCAGGTCACTTATAATGAATTTTCAATTTCACCAACACCTAAAATCAAGAAAAAACATCTTAATTTCATGGATTTCAAACAAAATTCAACAAGTCTTATCTTGTGTTCCATAATTGCATTGAAATTATATGAAAACGTACTCTCATCCAATCAGAAAGAAGTGAAGATTTGTTTTGCACTTTGCGTAACAGTAGCTTGCCTATAGATTGTAAACAAGCATTTTAAATGCAATAGATCCCACATTACTGTAAGCTTGAGCTATTGGCGTTGCAAATGATGTTTGTTAGGTTTTTTTGTTAAAAAAGATCCCAGCAGTAGCATAAATAATAAAATACAATCTACGAAGCAAGAAAAGGAGCAGTGCCAGAAGACTGTTACTAGGTGTCCCTGTGGAGTTGTAAAGGGACCTCTATTAGCCACATAAGGTACTTCACCCTTATGCTACTGCTGGGATATTTGTTAACAAACAAAATCTAACACACATTCTTATTTGCAACGCCAATAGCTTAAAAGTTCAGTAATGGGAGATCTTTTGCAGATGAACAGAAAAATGTTCTTGATTAAACACATTCAATAAAGGAACTCTAAAAAGTATATACAATTATATATCAATAATATTTAAATTAATTGGATTGGAGGACTGGCAAATGTATACAAAAAGGATTGGGTAAAAATTTGAACTTAAAAAATGGGCTTAGAAGTAACAAGTAATTGTGTAAAGGGAAAGTATTGTTACATTTCAAAAGATAATACTGCTGGTGCCAGGCTATGTCAGAGTAGCCACCATGGTAACAAAAGTGTTTTCTCCCCTTCTTTCTTTGCACCAATACTCTCCCTTCTGTGCAGCCAGAATGACTGTAGAATGTAGGATGATGTCACGGAATGTTGGTGTGTGGTTTGGGTTAGAGTGTCAGTTGAAGATGAGAGGCTGAGCAGCAGGGAGGCTGCTCCTGGTGGGGCTACTACTGATTACCATCTTATTTACTATCTACCTTCTCTCTACTACTTGGAACCGGATATAATAAATATCATCTTGGAACTTACAACTCTGCTTACATTTGTGTAGTGAAGACAGGGTTTTGCCTGCACACATTGCTATGTTAGCGTAAGCTTTTTAGAAGCTAACGCCATCTTGCCCCTATGCTGTTTTTTGCACACAACACTACAGGTAGCTGTTATTATAAGTAAAACTGCTTGCTTGCTTTTTCTTCACATGAGAACGGTCTGTTTTTCACATCCCTAGACTTACACTGCGACCTTAGTCTGAACACTGTGTGCAGAAACCGTCAAGGTCAAATAACAATGTATGCTGTTGAATTCAGGTTGATCAGCCCACGCTCTAGACACAACAAGCACACAGCTGCAAATATCTGAAACTCGGGTGCCTTTAATATTGCATTGCATGCATGATGCTGACACCCTTGGAGAAAACCTTTCCAGACACAGAGAGCAGTGCTGATCCTGTGATGTGATTCACCTAAGCTGATCTTGAGGTATGGGGTTCCCCATTCAAACCTAGAGACCTATTATTATAAAACTAGCTTATTAGCCAGGGGAGGGTGGTACACAAGGTATTATAGGACCTGTTACCACGATCATTGTAAGATGATTTGTCCCTTTGTTTTCTATGGAATTGTAACAATGCTGATGGATTTATTTTTGATCATTTGTTTGCTTATGTTAGCCAAAGTACTGCATCTTAGAGCACGTAGTTAAAAATAAACATTTTAAAATTTTCCATGTCTCGGATTACTCACGTTGTGGACTGATGTGAAAATAACAATGAAAATGTGTTTCTGATTCCCACCATTCCTGAGAGCATTCTAAGTCGCTTGTTCTGGGTGGTCTAATCATTGGTAGCGTCAAGATAGTACGGAGAACGAATGAGACACTGATGCTAGTCGGATAGGGGTTCTAGGTACGGAGGTGAGTTTTTTGGTACACCACAATTCACTGAGGTCCTGGTTTCCTGCGCATAGTTCTGTGCATGAGCAGAATCCCCGCAACATTTGAACTTCTTTACTTAGTACATTTTAGCGATGATTTAAAGTAAGAACCTGCGTGTGTTTGATCTACATTTGTTACAAGTTTCAGGTTTCCACAAGAATTCAAAGAGAACTTTAAAGGAACTGTTCTACTTGAAACTGTTAAAGAAGCTTGAAATTGGAGGAAAAGAACGCCCTTCCTAGCCTCACCAGTGTCTTCTACCAACTGGAGAGCCTCTTTGTGGCGTTTACCCTCCTTTACTTCAATGGATTTTATGGACATTTCTGTGCTTCTGTGAATTTAAATATGCTGTGTGGCGCAATGAATCTCTGACTTAACATCTTAGCGCTGATCTAAGCTGCCTACCATAATCCAAGTCTTTATTATCTTGACAGCTTGTCTGGAGCATTGTTTTGCTTAGCCTTGATTTTCTTTTCTCTCCACCTTGAACGTATGCCTACTGCACTTCTACACACTTCAATGTACTCCGATTGCACCCATTGGCGAGTGGTGGATTTCATCTGAGGAATCTTGTTCTGCTTTACAGAGCTGTACGAACACTGTGGATATCAAGTTCTACCTGGGGAATGTGACAATTTAAGCTGGAGAGACTTTTTTTGTGAGAGATGTGGTAAATCGGTCTCTAATTTTCTTTTGGTATTGGAAGCCGTTTAATCTAATTGGTGAGCGACTCTTATTTTGGCTGTGTGCTATTTAGCCGTTTGTTGTTACTTTGTGCGGCTTTTGAATCACGCGCAGCGCGTGAGCCTGAGCGTGCACACCTTACCTTATTATGGTGTCGCATGAAGCTTTGGTATTCCTTTTGCCTGCCACAGCTGTTGTCAAGCTTCCTTGTGACGTTATGCTGTTTCGCAGTGTGAGGAAGCACGCATCCGTCCACATGCTTTCTCCTATGACGTGTGCAGCCTCCTCGGACTCCTTGTTGTGGTAGACGTTTTGGTGCACGCTACTGCCGCCAGCCATCCGGAGCGACGTCATAGAAGCGTGCTGCCATCTTGGGTTTGGCGCTTCACTTCCATCCTGCACTCTACATTGTGTTATAACCCTTGCCAACCCCATTCCCTGCGGTAAAGGGGCTTTCTTCACATTAATCTTCATTCTGCACAACAAATTCAATAGAGAGCATTATGACCAAGGAAAGACTTTGTTTTCATTTTTGAACACCGAGCAGTCGTTCTGTTTGCCTATCCTGCGTCTTCCACGTCTTCGCATGGCTCAGAATATTGAACTCTGGACATTTCTGAAGCGCTTACTGCTAGGGATTACCGCAAAGGTACATTTACTCATTTCATGCCTGTGCATTTTATTCTACGGACATGTGTGAAGCGTATGCCCTCTGGGTTAACCATGAAGGAACATTTTCTCACCATGTGTTTTCTTCGACGAACCTGCTGTTCCTGGTGCAGCCCAAGGCTGATGTTGCTGTGACTCCTGCTTCTTTCCTGTGGCGTGTGAGACTGTACATCACTTCGGGTGATCTATCGCTCACCGGAGTATTAGTCTTCATTTTGTGATATCGTTGTTACTTGTTGGTGCAAGTACATTATTTTTGATTGATTTTGTGCACCCTTATGCTACATTTATGAATGTGTTACATTCCGTGGTTTTTGCTTGTGTAATTTAGATACACGTTACATTTCAGTTGGTGCGATTTCATTCTGTTTCGTGAGCGAGTGCATCTCAGTATAATTTTAGATGTTTTTATGGGCGAGTGTATCCCAGTACATTTTTTTTTGTTTTCATGAATGAGTGTATCCCATTACATTTTATTCTGTTTTCTTCGGTGAGTGTATCCTAGATCACTTTGTGTTTCGTGGCTGAATGCATCCCAATTCATTTTCTGCTGTTTTTGTGGGTGAGTGTATCCCAGTATTGTCCGCTCTTCTTCCACTGTTTGTTACTCTTTACAGTGTATTGTTTTTCTTGGAGTGTTTGCCTAAGACTTTTCTGTTTTTCTAGGCGTTCTACGCATTTAAGTTATAGAGTTTATTGCTTACTACAAGTATTACTTACTATGTACTTACGCTATTTTCTTCTTTCTGTGTTTTGGTCCAGTCTGGTTTACAGTGCTGGTTCGCTGTTTGCTTTGCGGCTTATCTATGTCTACAACTTATTTTGCCGGTGATTGGATCTTACACACGGATTGTAGGGGTGCCTGAGACGTCAGGTGTACAAGTGTTTGTACGTGTCCTGTGCTTTTAAGCAGAGTCTTATGTTTCTACTTGTGGTTTACTTTATGGTTTTGCCTGAGACTGTTGCTCCATTCAGGTGTGCGTATTTCATGGTATATGTTTTGTTTTCTGGGTTGTGCCTTTCCTTTGTGAGAAAAGGGGATGGTGTGCGTGCCATTGTAATATTGCAATTTATTTCTATTGTAATTTTGCATTTTTATGCCGTTTTATTATTGTATTGCATTTTCTTGCCATTGTATTATTGCAATTTCTTGCCACTGTATTATTGCTTTTAAGATAGTCCTTCTCGCTATCCTTTACCCGGTTACATTTTCTTTCAATTGTTGAATTTTCTTCTTGGACTTTTTTTTCATTCTTTGTTCCTTTCTTCAGTAGATTTCTTTTGTTGATGTAAAGAAAAAGGATATGTTGTAGAGTGATTTATCCCCTTTTTTCTTTGCACCAATACTCTCCCTTCTGTTCAGCCTGAATGTAGGTTGATGTCACGGAATGTTGGTGTGTGGTCTGGGTTAGAGTGTCAGTTGAAGATGAGGGGCTGAGCAGCAGGGAGGCTGCTCCTGGTGGGGCTACTACTGATTACCATCTTATTTACCATCTACTTTCTCTCTTCTTCTTGGAACCAGATATAATAAATATCATCTTGGAACTTACAACTCTGCTTACATTTGGACTTCTTTACTTAGTACATAAAGCATGCCTGAATTGATGTTCTTTTATGGATGGCTCCTTACTAGATGCCTTAATTTCCGCTTCACAAAAGCAAGAGGTTTTATCTGCAGTGGCCATACTGATCAGATTAACAGTCAGTTCATTTGGCGCTCTGCTGGCTCAGTCATCCTATCGAGGAGGTTCTCACTGCATGGTAATTATGCCACTTCAATTAACCTCAGAATGAAAAATGTGCATTTATCCTGAACTTTTCTTAACATGTGCAGAAATACCACCCAGCCCCTTTTTTTATTATGACTATGTGATGGGTTAAGTGTTCCTGTGTGTACAGAACGTAGAGAATAATAAAGAAATAAAACGAGGGCTGGGAAGAGGTGATCAAAGGAGTGCTGAATGAGTCGAAGCTTCAGGACTAGAGGATATGGGGTTTCGCACATCACTCTCAAGTAAACTACACTTCAAAGCCTTCAAGGAGTGTGGTGAATAATTAGGCAGGCTTTATGAGGCATGGACGGAAACTATAAGACCAAGAAGAACCAAGGAGTTAGATAGACTCAGCCAAGGAAAGACAGATTAAAGAACCTTCAACACCCAGTCAGAGGCTGCGAGTTGCTCACTTTGGTGGGGTGCTGTGTAGTAAAGAGATGAGTCCTGGTGGAAACATCAAAGGCCGGCAAGCAAGTGCAGAGAGTTGTTTATAACCGGGTGCTATCCAAAATGGAGGAGAGGCCTAGTGGCAGCAGTAAAGGGAGGTGGCAGGGGCTATAGGTTGCTCACACCACATGTTCTATTGAATATAGGAGCTTCCTAGAGGCAGTATCAAAGGGAGGCAGTAGAGGCTGTGAGTTACTCAACACTGGGAGCTGAGTCGAACAGAGAGACCTGACAGCCGCTTCAAGGGGAGGCAGCGCAAGCTGCACAGCAGAGAGGAGTGGTCCAGCATCAGCACAGAGGGGAGGCAGCCGAGGTGCCTGGCCAGTCACTTTGCAGTGTAGAGGCGCAGCCTAGCAGCAGCATCAAGGTCAGCAGAGGCTGGAACGTGCACATGCTGGGTGCTCTGCAGTATACAGCAGGGTCAGCTCCTCCGCTATGGCGGAGGAGTGTCGCCCCATTGCTTTTTCGCAGTCAGAGAAGGAGAAACTTTAAATGGTAATAACTTTTAGTTATTACCATTTTATGTTTGCGTTGTGGGGCGGGTGGGGGCTGCTCTGCTCTGCGAGTGTGCCCACTCCTGAGTGCGTAAAGACTGTTTGGTCAGCCTCTTGGGTTGCCCAAACCAACAGTTTTGCAACCTGCATTGAGAACATGCCCACCCCAAAAGCCCCTGGCTGGGCGCAGTCCCGACCAATCACAACGCTGCTTGCAGTGTTGTGATTGGCTTAGAGGAGGGAGCCTAGCTGCCTGCTTCCTGTTCCGGTCGGAGGCAGGGACGCAGGAGCAGAGTAGACACAGGACCCAGCCCCAAGGTAAATTTAAATTATTATATATTTTTTTGTAATCCCCCCCCACGACCCCTACCCTCGCTGCCCCCTCCCCCATTTGTGAGCCATGCCAGCCGTGACTGGTATACAGGAGCAGTCAGGAGACAAGGCCAATCTCTTTGAGCTGCTTCTTCCCAGGGGCTGTCTTTCAGAAGGCATCAGCTATGGTCATTACTGTTCATGCAAACATATTTCTGCCAACACCAAAAGAAATGGAACCGTCGCAGTTTAAACAATTATTTGCTCTACAAATGATAACTCATGTTGCAACAGAGTAATCAATAAGCTAGACCTAAAAGTGGGCCCTTAACTAAGTCACCAGTGGAAGAATACAACTCATCCTTTTAGAATAAGATAAGAGTGTCCCTAGGTGTCACACATAAAGGAATAGTGAAGAAAACTATCAAATCAAGAGCGGACACCTCAGATATGTCAAATACACGAAGTCATGAGCAGGAGGCTAACCCACAGCCCAATCTAAGTGCATTTATATTATAGAAGCAATAGGTGTGCCAAAAGCTAAAGCTGTAGCGGAGACCTAAAGAGGTGGCGAAGGAGGTGGGTCACCAATACACCCAAACACTCCTTACCGGAAAAAGCGTTTTAGAAAAGAATATTGTAAAGTCCATCTTTTTTTTTCTTTCAAGAAAATCAGTATGAAAGCTAAATAATGCTGCACTATTTGGGCGCAATTACAAAAAAGCAAAGCTAATAATAAGGATTAATAAATCTTGAAGAAGAACTAGAAATGTCTTGACAGGAAAACATGTACATTGGTGTAGCATCCCTTGCATGCTGGAACGGTTTTCAACATGTATCTAAACCCATGTTTGTTAAAGATAGTTGAAGGTTTGGTATTATGGTCAACGTTTTCAAGGAATCATAAATAATACTTGTCCTTGTTAAGTTAATGCTTTTCAAGGTCATCTGTTTTATTATTTAGCTATGTAAGCAAAAGTTGAATGTATTAGGGGATGTTGTGAGTGGTCAAAAACATACGCATTCTCATTTATACGTCACAGATTTTAAATATTTGGGTTTTTAGCTGCGACCTGAAAGCTTTAGTAATTCAAAAGCAAAAAAACCACAAAGGGGTATTCAGATGCAACTGTAAAGCTTCACATGAAAACATTTTTAATTTTGTAATGAGATAATGCCGTGGCTAACTGCAACTGATTATACAAATCAGTGGCGTGGAAATAGTAAGACTATTTCAATTACACTGCTCACAGCACCAAACGAGCACCAAGATTTTCCGTTGCTGCCAAGATTAAGATTACAAATCTAAATTAATGTAGATGTTCAAAGAAACAAGTTCCCCCTGTGTTCAACCATTCACAAATGCAGCTGCCCCACCTACCTCTCACACCACTCTTCACATACACCCCAATCAAGGAATGTCAATGCTGTCTTTCGAAAGACGAGCCAGCCGTGGAGCTTCCATGACAGCGGTAATGACAGAAGAAAAGCCTACACTTTTTCACCTGGTTTTTGTCTGGCAAATAGAGTTCCCAGAGAAACTTTCTAAAGGTGCATGACGTGCAGTCCTATTTTGAGAACACCCCTGCAAACTGTCTCTGAAACGGTTTCTCTACAATCAGGACCCAATATCTAAAAATCCTCCTTCCTGCTTAAGTGGAAGAAGTCTACTGCACCATTTACATTAAAGCACAAGGAACGGCAAGCAACGGCAGGGACAGAAGCAACATGAAGAAGGTTGGGAATTAGGCAAAGCAACATGGGGGACGACAAAACAACATCGGTGGGGGGAGGCAAAGCAACACCTATTTTGTATTATTGTATTATTACTATGGCGGAATGGCTTGTTATTTTCGGTAAGTTGCATTCTAGCCCATAGTGCAGATCTCCTTTGAGAGTGCTTATCTGTTGGAGGACGTGCTGTGCTTGCCACAGAGCAATGAGGTCTCCTTAAAGCGCACATTGCGTCAATGTACTAATACAAGCAGCGACAAAAGGAGGCTGCACAATGATCCAAAGGGAGCCTGCACAATGATCCAAAATAAACATTAAGTGCTTCAATACCTTTGGGGCGAGCTTGCAGTATAACAGTGTGCCTGCAAAATGAATATGTGCACCCAGGAGGAGCTTTCATTCAAACAGAATGTACAAGTTTACATGAACAAATGCAGCGATCTTGTTGGGGTGGTGGGCAAGTAGTGTTGGAGGGAAGGGAGGAGGCCACAGCCAATCAGTGAGCCATTTGTCACTGTAGCCTCCCTGCAAGCTGCTGAGTCGGGAGCTGGGGATCCGTGTTCGAGCCTCGGCTCAATATTTGGTACATTTTTGCAAATCGCTTACTGTGCCCTTTCTCCAAAATACACGAATGTAATAGGAGAAAAGCAGCGATTGCAGCTATTTAAACGTATGAATGTAATTGAGCAACAACAAAAAAAGCAGCGATCTTGTAGGGGTAATGGGGCAGCCAAGTGTGTTTTTGGGAGGGAGTGGAGAGAGAGGGCACAGGGAGAAAGTATAAGAATTAGAATTTAAATCAAACCAAAAAAAGCAACGATCTTGGAGGAATGGTGAATGCGGGCAAACAGTTTTGTGTGAGGGACGGCACAGGGATATTAGGTGAAAACAGGCCAAATAAGGCTGCTGCAGCTAAGTAAACAGAGCACTTAACAGCAGAGGCAGGACAACAAAGAAGAAGAAAAGAAAAAAACAGTGCTCTTTAAACTCTCTACCTAGCATCACGAGTTAGAACACATGTTACAGGGGCAGTCCTTCAGCAGAAGAGCAGGAGGTACTAATGAGGGACTAGTAAGCCGAGACATGAGCACAGCATCTTTGGCATAAAGCAGGGCTGGGATCGGACAATGCCAGATCTGGGAAGGTTCGCATAACACTGTCAGAACTGTGTCCAAGCTGCCATATCAACAACATGGCTAAGAGTGCCCGGTTCTGGGTAGGACTGCTTTGGGGGAAATTAGGAGTCCCAGCAGAAGACATTTAATCTGTTGCCCAGGCACTCATGATATCCAGACAGGACTATGGAGTTGCTTTCATTTCTGGCATACACAAAGTCAACCTGGATCCACTCAGAGCAGTCATACATGCGGCAGCCTGTTTCCTGAAGGACACAAGAAATTTGACCACATCTCAATCATTTTACGCTCCTTTCAATGGCTCCCCATGGAGGTGAGAGCACAATTTAAATCTGTCTGCAACAACTCATGAAGCCCTTTACTTCTGATTACCCTCATATCCAGGTGTGCAACACCCATAGGGCTAAAATGGCTTCAGCCAAACCCCCCCTCCTCCCGCCTCCCCCTCCGTCGGGTCTCTCAGCCCAGACTGCTGCAGCTTGAGCTGCTGTGGGCTCGGCAGGGCAGTGTCTGGAGTCTTATCTCCGCCACACCCAAGTTTTTCACAGATCTTTAAAAGACCATTTAATTGTCTTTGAGAACTGGTTAATGAGGCTTTGTTTTCTTTTCTTTTTTTTTTTACACTGGTTCCAGTACCCCCTGGGTACCCACTCTGACTATTCTTTGCATACGTATTTTACTTTTACTGCCACAGTGGGAGAATTAATTTAGTGAAAAGGCATATCACAAGTAGGGATGCCACCTTTCCATAAGAAAAATACTGGCCATTTGTTGTTTAAAGAGTTTGCAAAGGCCTTGCATGTTAAAATCTGGTTTGCGATGTCAACATAATCGGCGCCATCTTGTCCCCTCCCAGGCTCGCACGCTCCCTCAAGCAGTAGCCATTTTCGAAAGCGCCATGGCCCCTCTGCCCCTCCCCCGCCGACCACCAACGCGTTCCCTAGGCGCTGCAAAACATCCCCCACGCGCCGGTCGCCCCCGCTCCCTCATACATAGGCCATGAACCCTCTCCTTCTGCGCGACCCTGCCATGAAACCACATCCCGCACCTGGCCAACACCTCCTTTTATCCCTTACATGGTCATACATCCTTTCGGTAACCCCTTCCTCCACGCCTGATCGTCCGAACTGATCCCAGGCCATCACCTAGCCCTACGGACGCAGTTTTATTGCCCCTACTGTAAAGGAAACACCCCACATCAAAGGGATTACAGTAGATCAAGGCCCCCCCACCCCCTGAGACCCGACCAGTCGCACACACCCCCGGGAATTGGCGGAATGTCCAGCTGTGTGATAGCCATCTCCTACTGTGTGTGGGGTGGGGACTTCCACTGTAGATATGTGTGGGAACGAGCTTGAAGTGGGGATTCTGAGGATGTTCTTTCATGTATCAAAGCGATCTCAAGAATGTGCCATGTATGATAAACCTGCAATAAAGTCATAAACCTGTGTATAAGAGGCCAGGCCTCAGAGATGTGGTTAGAGCACCTCGTGACGATACCTTACTGTCTGATCTGATGTGTTCTCCTCCGGAGAGAATAAACCTTGGTTTCCTGCCTTCCAGTCTCCGGCGCCTGCCTCTTTGTTGGTTAATTATCGAATGGTATAAGAGGCGATTACAGCCGGGCAATACTCAAAAGGTTATCGACTGCAACTGCCGCTACCATTTAACAATTGGCGTCCCAAGCGTGGGGCCCATCAGCGACACGTGGATCCAGTGGGAGAGGTCCCGACGACAGAGTGAACGACTGCAACGATCGGAAAGAGCTCCTGCCCGATAGACCCTCGTCTGGCAGCCGATCATCCGAACTTCACTGGCTCCGAACCGACCTCTCTCGAGTGATCTACGGTCCTGACTGGGAACCATCAGGAGTGCCGCGGCAAATACGGAGAGTAGAGGACGATCGGGCGCTGGAGGCGGAAGACGAGAAACTGTCCATGCGGTCCGGGTAAGGTCGTGAAACACGACAAATTGCGAAACGATTGATTGACTGATTGAAAATACTAGTATTGCTTATTGATTGTTCTCTTTGAGATATTCGCTGTCTACAAACGGGGAGGTGTAGAAATTCTCTCTCTTCCTTTGCAGATAGTGAAGGGTAGGTAACGCAGACTTTTGTCCCCATTGTAACCCGTCGTGCCTATTTTTATCTCCCCACTGATTGATTGTCCGAATATTGATTGTTTTTAAGAATAGTGCTCTTTGAGATATTCTCTGTTTGCAAATAACGTAGAATAGAAATATTCTGTCTAGTCTTTGCAAATAGTGAAGGGTAGGTAACGCAGACTTTTGTCCCCATTGTAACCCGTCGTGCCTATCTCTTTCTCACCATTGATTGATTGATTGTCTGAACACTGGTTGTTCGATATTGGTTCTTTGGAGGTATTCTCTGCTTACAAATAACGTGGAACAGAGATATTCTGTCTAGTCTTTGCAAGCAGTGAAAAGATAGGTAGTGCAGACTTTTGTCCCCGTTGTAACCCGTCATGCCTGTCTTCTCCCCACTGATTGGTAGTTGGTTCTGCCCGGACCGCTTATTAGAGGTGAACCATCCGGCTCCACTGGAAGGCACCCCTAATAAGGACATATTTACTAAATATGGATCAGTCGCTGTAGCCTACAACAAACTAGGGCATAAAAATGGCTATAGAGAAACAAAAATAATCGAGCGAGACCAGTAGACCACTGATGGGATCCTTTTGACCCTACAAAAATAAGAAACACTAGCAAATAGCCCTTTGCGAAAAATATGAAACTAGGGGAAGGAGCCAAGCTCACGGTTGAGATGGCCACGAGGTAGCTCGGCTCCATCGCTCTCACTGCCTAAACATGTCTGCCCTACCACCCACCCCGCCCAGTAAACACGACAAAATCCTGCACAAATGGAAGTCTGCTAATACCCACCATCGACGTTACCGAACTGGGTTAGATCGCGCACACTTGGGCTAGGTCGTTTTCCGATTACGCAGTAACATCCTTGTGCTCGTTGCCAGATTGCAAATATGTACAACACTCCAACAAAGTAGTATGATTAAAACATTTTAATAACTTATAGGTATAACAACATTCCGACAGGGTGAACACGTTAAAACACGTTTTTTAACAACTATTTACATGACAGCCTGCCGCAACCTCCATCCCAAAGCATTCACGTCCGCGTGACACAGTCCTCACCCTCCTTCCTCGAAGTAGCAACATTGGCTTGTTTTGGGCGGTCCTTTTAGTCGGCGTTGGGCTATAAAAGACATGCAAAATCCATCGGCCTGTAGGGCGGCATCAGTGGCGGACGGTTGTGCGAATAGGCCGGAGGCTACACGCAGCGCTGGGACCCTGGCGGCGCCGAGGAGGAGTCTAGCGGGTTCTTGTACTGGTCTTGCCATTCTCTTCTGCTGCACAGATCGACAACGAAGGGTGCCCTGGCGGGGGGGGGAAGCGACGCGAACGGGCCTCCCCCGCCTCCCCAGGTGGAGGCTCACCAGCTGAGAAGGCACCCCTGCCGTTTCACTCGCCGTCCAGCTGAGTAGGCGCCCCTGCACTCACCGGCCAGCTGCAGCAGGGGAGCCATTTACGTCTCGCCTGCCGGACGCCCACCCAGGCGCGGGCTCCTTTCTGCACCAAGATTGCCATTAGCGTTCGACGCAAGAAGTGGGCCCCCGCAGCCAAGTGGTCGGGGGGACCCACCCCAGTGGCTGTAACGAAGAGCTGCTGCTGCCACTGGACTCTCGAAATGGCGGTCGGCTCTTCAGATTCAGGCCTGGTCCACTAAAAGATGGCTCTGGGCTACCTTGGAACTCGGAAGCTTGCCTGCTCGGGCATGGGCCACACCCTTGAAAACGCCCTCTCAGCTTTGCAGATTCTGCGGGAGTCATTGGCCTTCGACTCCCGTGGACTTCCGGTGGGGGCAACCGCCGCTATTGCTTGATCATTCCACATTAACTTGTCTTTGCCCCGGGCGGCAGCCATCTTGCCTCCTTTTGGTGCCCTGAGAGAGACTGATTCAAGGCGTCGGCAGCGAGACCCGCCTGCTGTCCCGCCCTGAGAATGGATCATGGCATTGCTGTGAGACCGTGGTGACGCCATGCTGACACAAGCTTCTGTTTGAATTATCAGGAGACACTGTAGCCTAGCCGCTCGGATCAGTTCCGGTGGAACCTCAACATGACCCGGTAGGAACAAAAACTGTGCTTCCCCACCCCCGAATCACGATTCATGCTGTCTGTTCTTTCCGTTGGCTCTAACGAAAGTTCTCGAACTGCCGAAAGGGATTCTGGTCTGGCAGCTAGTTAGTGGAAGGACTTAGACTGTACGCTGGACCCGCCCGACCTCGCCCCAAAATGGCGCCGATGTAGGAGGGGCCTACAACTCCTTATGGCGTTTCGGTTACTTGACATTTATGTTAAAAGGATATGTATGCGATGTTTTCACACATGATGGGCGGAGGGACGGGGAGGGTACTGATCGGGCATACGAACAACCTTATTGATGCTGGCCTTCCCACTTTTATTATCATTTTTATTTTTTTCGTGTTAAGGTAGTGTTGCTCATGATACTCGACGCCTCTCACACCGTGGCCGGCCTGTACGGTTGTAGGCCCGTATTTGTATACTGACATTGTTTTCAATAAAGGGTTTTTGAAGGAATTACGGAATCAGCGTCATAACAAATCATCTAGGTTGGTAAAGGTTTTGAATAATGACTGTTACTCCCAAGCAATAGAAAGCAGATAATGCAGACCCTTTTCTTTTTTTGCCTGAATTTTAGATTGATGAAATTTGTACCCATCACACCTGTCTTTTTCCAGAGTTGTTAGAGAATGGTTGACTATAGCTTAAGGTATCTGCCGAACGCAAGGTACTGTACCTTGCCCCATAATATGCCACCGATTGAGAAACAAATGCACGACGAAGGAACCCGAATTTAGGAGACGGATAAAATGGAGCATCCTTGTATAATCGAGAGGAAGGATATAGTAGGTCTGTGGTATTACCCGCTCCTCCAGCTAGCCTGGTACGTGGTAAGTAGAACTTTTTCGTGTCTACGCGCGCTAACGTACTTTGAATGCTGCACACCCCCCCCCCTTTCTTTTTTTCTCTATAGGTCACATTGGAGTTCCGACTGAAGAATGGAGTGGACATGGACAGCACCGTGCTCAATGTAGGGAAAAACATAGACAAACGTTGTGGGATGGTGCGTGAAGTGCAGACCACCACTGAGAACGTGAAAAACTGTATGGTATGACTGTGCGTATGTGCCATGATTGTACGGTATGAATGTGTATGCATTACATATGCTTGGGTCGCTGGAAGAGAACGTCATAGTATGACTGAAGTGCTTGTCTATCGATCAAAGGGAGGGGAGTAAAAAGTCCGACACCCCCCCAAAATGAATTACGGAAAATACTGAAAATACTCAGCATGCATAGGAAAGAGGACAGGAAAGGAGAGGTCCCCATACTCAACGAAGCTCTGTGTCTTCGTCTTAAGTTTCTGCGCTTGATGTATGTACTGTTACGCCCTATCCGGTATTTGTGTGTACGTGAACGCCGAATTTATGTTTCTCCCCCGCTTGTGTTTTCCTACGTAGAACTGACCCGTGCTACTCCATGTTGTGTGTACACCAAGTAACCTATTATCGTACACATGTCTCTCTCTCTCTCTCTTTTTATGTCGTACGTATACGAAATAGCCTACTTGATGCGCACGTCTCTCTCTCTATCTCTCTCTCACTCTTTCTCTCTCTCTCTCCCTCGCTGAAGGCTCTCTTGCCCTCTTTCTTTTTGAATAAATTAACAACACTATACCTCCTCAGTATGTGTATAATTGGCCTAAAACACGACAGTGTTCGAACAAATTGACAGAAGCAAAACGACCGTATTTTACCACATTACTACCTGTCCTTTCTGTAAAATGTTGAACTTAACTGGCTGAGAAAGAAAGGACAGGTAAGACGACTGATGTCTCCCAATCTGGCCCTCATCACGGGGACTATATGTCAGTGGTTTTCGTTTTAGAGCTCTAACGACACCACCTCCACCGCTCAGAATCGCCCCGCCCAATTGCTCAGAACTGGAACGTCTAAGCACCCCGTCCTCCCAGAATAGCCCCAGTTCTGTACTAGCCGTCCCAGGGTATTTTGAACAATACAGCTGATGACTTTATTTTCTGAAGATACATCGCCTAAACTGATGAGGGTTACCTATTGTCTCCAGCAAGAAAAATGTTTAGCTTGTGTCCCTCCCCGAAATAGATATTTGTGAACCCATAACAGTAGCACCTTGCACTTTTTCATAAACTTAGCAGTCCTCTGAGAAAAATATGAATTAACAGAGCTTGTGTTAGAAGAACGAGTCTCTACCGGAGAAGCCGGTTCGAATTTTGATAGACCAGAAAGTTGACAGATGTCAGGTCTCCTGCCACGATTATAAGGTACAGGAATCGACACCTAGCAGGCCAGACGATGGAAATTTGCAGGAACACCCACAAAACCTGCACCACAGCAAATGATTAATAAGTTAGTAACATACACCGACACAAGAGTTAATAGACATCCATCATAGAGCGACCGATAAAACCTTTTCCCCGACTACTCGGTGGTTGGGAGAGAGAATGAAGTGTGTAAATGTCTTCCCTGCCAGCTCTCTAAGATTTTGTTTCTTGTACTCATTCAAAGATAACATGCGGTCATCGGAAGAGAGGGGTCGGACGTGACGCACAGCCTGGCTGCGGATCATGGAACATCTATGGCATCGACCAAGGGGGAGCCACGAAGCAAAAGGATGCGGGACGAGGCACCATTCTCAGCATGGAGAGCGATAGAACGAAGGGCTATCCCGAAGCCCCCTGCTCGCTGATCAGCTCGTGCCTGAAGTCCCAACCCGTCGAGCCCGATTGATGGGCCCAGTGCTGAAAGATTCTGCTCCCCTTGGCCCACTTTTGATCCGATCCCACTCCACCCCCTCTTCCCTCGGCCTCCCAAAGCACCCCCATTTTTTAACTTGACTTGACAAAAGAAGAATGAGAAGCGGGTACTCCGTCTCAAGGTACCTATGATAAGACCAGTCAAGGGACAGGACAGAACAGGACTGTGATCCAAGAGCAAAGAATGGTCACACCCTACAACGCGAAAGCCTGGATTTGAGCTGGACCTTAGCTCCACCGCCGGTGCTCAACAGTGCCAACGAAAGAAGAAACGCCCCCCCCTCCCTGACTGTAACTCATGTTGAGTTGTATTCCTCTCCCAACCACTTTTGAATTGACTATCTTCCAATCAAGTTTCCAAGGTCCTTTATCGGTCACTTCCAACGACACACTAATATCTAAGAGACATTAGCTTGGTATAAAATGACAATTGTATAGCATCAGCCGTACACATGACTATGCTGATTAGTTTGATCCACACAAAATTCTAGACCTTGAGTAATGTGCGTAATATTCCTTGTCTTGCCGGACCACCTCTTACGGTATCGAATTTGTGTTCAAGCGAGCTTCCCTCCACCTATCTCCGGGTCTGACATATGACGCAGCTGATGTAATTTTGTATACGCTACCTCCTCGCCTGTCACATCAACCACATGCAACTATGTACAATTGTGTCAGATTGTTCCTGTCTGTCCTAAAACTCTGTACTTTTAAAACAGGAACGCATGAAAGCATTTACGATATTATGGCTAAGAGGTTAACGAAGGTGAATGTCGGCTAGACAAGCTGGCTAGATATGTTGAAAAGGGAGGACTGTTAAAATCTGGTTTGCGATGTCAACATAATCGGCGCCATCTTGTCCCCTCCCAGGCTCGCACGCTCCCTCAAGCAGTAGCCATTTTCGAAAGCGCCATGGCCCCTCTGCCCCTCCCCTCCCCCGCCGACCACCAACGCGTTCCCTAGGCGCTGCAAAACATCCCCCACGCGCCGGTCGCCCCCGCTCCCTCATACATAGGCCATGAACCCTCTCCTTCTGCGCGACCCTGCCATGAAACCACATCCCGCACCTGGCCAACACCACCTTTTATCCCTTACATGGTCATACATCCTTTCGGTAACCCCTTCCTCCACGCCTGATCGTCCGAACTGATCCCAGGCCATCACCTAGCCCTGCGGACGCAGTTTTATTGCCCCTACTGTAAAGGAAACACCCCACATCAAAGGGATTACAGTAGATCAAGGCCCCCCCACCCCCTGAGACCCGACCAGTCGCACACACCCCCGGGAATTGGCAGAATGTCCAGCTGTGGGATAGCCATCTCCTACTGTGAGTGGGGTGGGGACTTCCACTGTAGATATGTGTGGGAACGAGCTTGAAGTGGGGATTCTGAGGATGTTCTTTCATGTATCAAAGCGATCTCAAGAATGTGCCATGTATGATAAACCTGCAATAAAGTCATAAACCTGTGTATAAGAGGCCAGGCCTCAGAGATGTGGTTAGAGCACCTTGTGACGATACCTTACTGTCTGATCTGATGTGTTCTCCTCCGGAGAGAATAAACCTTGGTTTCCTGCCTTCCAGTCTCCGGCGCCTGCCTCTTTGTTGGTTAATTATCGAATGGTATAAGAGGCGATTACCGCCGGGCAATACTCAAAAGGTTATCGACTGCAACTGCCGCTACCATTTAACATTGCATTGACACTAAATAGAGTTGTAAATAAAATGGTATGTATTAATTTGTAACATGACTTTTCTATCTTTGTTTCCTTTAACTATTAGTCATGGAAAATGAATGCCGCCCTTGAACACATTTAAAAGTGCTTTCTATTTATATTTGCTGTTTGAAGTATGTACAAATAAGTGCTAAAAATACCGGCCTTAGGTGATTTTGCTTATTTTTGTATTGACTGGCACATCAAAATACCAATGGTACTGGTAGAAATGCAATCCACTGGCAACCCTAATCAGGAGACAGCGTTTGTTGCAGGTTCAGCACATCATTTATTTCCTCCACCCTCCATCCCTCTTTGATACCATGATTGCAATAGTTTCGCTTATATCTGAAACCCTACGCCAGCCGTCAATACAATGCCAAGTTACTCCAGGTGTTTGGGAATACATCCTGCATTCAGACAACTTGCTCCTCATTCTCACTGCTTACCCTTCACTTTCACACTCACCCTGCACTCACAGTGATTACATTGTACTCACAATGCTCACTATGCATTGACGCCATTTACCCTTCTCCTACCCTGCACTCACATGAGCACAACACGCAGCCTGCATGCACATGATGATCCACTCCCGTGTCACTTTCACCACTCACCCTATATTCACAGCAATCACACTGTCTTCACGCTGTTACCCTGCACTCACACCATTCATCCTCCTCTTACCCTGTGCTCACACAAGCGCACCCTGCACTCACAGCGACCACACTGCACTCAAGCCACTAGCCATGAACTTCCAGTCACTCTCACAGATTACTCTGCACCATGCACGAGCACACCACCCTGTACTCACTCCTCTCACTCTGAATGCACTGCTCTCACTCGACACTCACATGGGAGCTCCTCTCTCATTGCATTCATGCAACTCATTCGACACATCAGCACATTTTTCACCCTACACTCGCACCACTCATTCTACTCACAAGCTCACCTCTTACTCAGCACATATATAAGTGACACAACTCTCATGTATATACACATTTCTCCAAAGGCACCCATAGAATAACTGTTCTTTCAGACGTACTAGATGCCTATTTAATTCCATATGCAACAACAGGGCAGGTGCAAGAGAAGAGAGTGGACTGAAAAAGAGGGATGGCACAAGCAGGGAAACTAGGGCTAAACTCTGGGGTATGGGGATGGATTAAGAATTGTGTGACACCTTCAGCCATTCCTGGCTTTCATTCACCACAATGCTTCATTCCGAGACATGTAGTAATTTTTTTACATTGAAAATTTGGTCTCAAGAACCCAAAAATGCGCTGCATACGTCAAGCATTTCATAAGATTAGTTGGATGCTGTGATATTATATGTTAGAATATGGATTCGTTCATTTCCAATACTGTAACTGCTTGATCCACACGCGACACCAAATATAAGCCCTGCACAGCTATTTTAAGTAAGTGCACTTTTCATTCACATCATACTTGTAATAAACCATGATAAGGCAATATATTATTATTTTTCAGTAGCGCCCGTCTCCTCCTAAAGTGACAGGGCGGGCCGGAGGCAAGAAGTGGGGAAAAGGGTTGGTTTGAACAATTTTTTTTTTTTTTTTTAAACTTACCTGAACAACACCGCTGCCACCGCATTGCACTCTTCCTCTGGGCACATGCTCCTGCACTGAGGCCAATCCTGATGCTACATGAAAGCAGCATTGGGATTGGCTTGAGCGCCGACAACTTGCATTCTCAGGCAGACTATGAGCCTATGCCAGCTCTCTCCTACAATGCAGCTGGGGCTGCAGAGAGCTTTACTGCGCATGAGGGTTTGGCCGACCTGAGACAGCCGGCCAAACCCTCATGCACAGTGAACTGTGTGCACTACCACTTCCCACCCGCAGTGTCATCCCCAGGACCCGCCCCTAAGACTTGTCAGAGTCCTGGGGCGGGTCCAGGGGATTAAAATAAAGCGATAATAAAATGGGTTTAAAACCAGTTTTATTTGAGGGTTGTGGAGGTGCTCCTACGCTCTAATGGAGCAGCCGGCGCTGCTATTTTGAACAGCGTATAGAGAATGTTTTTATTGAGCCTCCTCAAAAGGCAAGGAAGGTATAGCAGCAGGGAAAGCTTTTAAATGACTGCAAGAGATATAGTGAGAATGTGTGTGTGTGTTATACGTGCAAGTGTGCTGCTGGTCTGGCATACTGGAGGTTATTCTTGCCTTATGGATAAGGGCACTAATAACATATGGATGCGGGGGGGTGCTACCTATGGCAAACTTTTTGATGTTCTCCATGAGACTTCAATAGATTGCAGCAGTTAAAACAAGCATTGGCATAGCCAATAGGTCTCGCTTTTGAAACCTTATAAGTGTTTAGTTATGCAACTGTTGCATGGCTAAACACTTAGAAGGTCCCAAAGGCGAGACCTATTTGCTATGCCAATGCTTGTTTTTTGGTAGGCACGGGGATATTAAGTGATTTGCCCAGATCACAGGATGTTGAGCCGACTCCGAGGCTTGAACCTGGTTCCCCAGCTCCGAAGTCAGCGGCTTGTAGTGTTGTAGTGGATTATAATTTGTTAGTAATGTTGCAATGTGCCTTTAAGTAACGTGTGTACATTTCAATGGTGCTTGACATCATTCGGTTCTGGAATGTTTACTGAATTGTCACACGGCTCTAGCCGTGAGACCACTTCATCCCCCCCACCCCCCTTGTCCCATATCTGGCCTAAAACGCTCCCACCTCCTCACTTCCCCTTCCAATCACATACCAACCTCAACCTGCACGATCTACTGATGCTCCACACTCACAGAATACTGTACCACCTGCTCTTCATTGCTATGAATAGGAGTGCAAACCTATACCTCCTTGGAAAAGCAAACCCAATACTTCACTTCACCTTTGATGTACACTTATCATTTTTTTTATTGATGTGTTCTAACTTTGTGAAGCGCGCTATAAAAATTATAAAAATCAATAGAACACTCACCCTCGTGGCCTCATCGTACCGATTGCCTCGAATCGACAGCCATGGCAACGGTGCGCTCCCGTGACCCACCCACGGCGCTCGGCTGCGTCACTGCTCAGCGCGCGCAGAAAAAATGGTGCTCCTTTAGAATTGCAGTCTTGGCCCCGCCTCGCAAGAGCAGGTGGGCTGAACTATGTCTGTGCGGGGGGCGCTGGGTACTAAATAACTAATATGTTCTGGGTTGTTAACTGCGGGCCCGAAATCTAGCCTGTAAGTCCGTGTGCCAGACTTCAACCCAGCAGGAAGACAACTGTGACTGGCACGGGAGGCAAACTCGGTCGGTCTTCTGTCAAACCCAGCTTCGCAGCGGCCTCCCTGTCACTTTCCCCTGATCGGAGCCACGCGGCCTCTACCGTACGTCATGGGACGTCATCTCCTGCTGCCCTCGGTCTCGTCTGCACTCGTTGCTTGTTGGGTCTCAGACATCCCCTCCTGCTTTATGGCCCGCCTCGCCGCGAGCCGCCGCCGCGAGTGTTCCCGTGCGTGCAGACCGACCACCGCCCAGCCATAGGCTCTTCACAACCCCCTGTGAGTGTTTCTCTGTGCGTTTCCCGACATGCGCCCCCTCACCTCTCCTGCGCCGCCCTGTAGCCTTCACGTCAGGCCTGCGCTAGTACACCTAATGGTGAAATTGACCGGCCGGGAAGAACTGCCTGGCAGAGATAGAATGCACCAAGTTATGGCAATGGGGTTGGGCCCACCGAATTGCTACACTGGGCTGCGTACCCTCCACGATTAGAGACTGTTTTCACAGGCGCTCCCGGTTGCTGCCTGCCAGGGTCCTGTCGTATGGTTCCTGAGATGCTTCTTAAACGAAGGGTCCTTCTGCACCTGTTATTTCAATGTTTGCCCTATTAAAAGCAATATTTAAAAAAATCCAGGGTAGTATTTAAACGTGTTTTGCTCTTACCAATGCCTTTTGTTCCAACACTAGAGTTCTCTAATGAGGCAACAATTGTATGCACAAATCGCACAATGGCACACTGTGCTGTTACGAATTGAAGGAGTGTTAAAGCTTTGATTAGCACGTGTTGCATGGCCCTCCACTGTGATTCAGGGAGTGTGAGTTGCTACCGGCGGTGTGGGCTAGATGTTCTCTTGCTAAACAAGGTGATCTCAGTGATAGTAGCAAGGTGGTCTCTGACTCGTGTCGTGCTTTCAACTTTTGTTGCTTATTGGTGTGGGTGGGGTGAGGTTTTTTAAAGTGACTGTTGATGCTTGCTTCCTTCCGAAACTCAAGGGTTCTTAACAATGGGGGGTGAACATTTCAGGCACTAGTAGTGTTGCTGAATGACCATCCTTCACCCATTCGTATAATATTTTGGTTAAGAGCAACTTTCCACAAACTAGTCCGCCCATTTGGTTCATTTACTATTCTGACTCCAGTCCTGGAATGTTTTAGGGTGAGATGAAATTACCCAAACTTTGTCAAACGGTGGTGTAACTTTGTAATATCGAACCAGTTATTGCAGTTGCCCTGAGGACAAGCTGACGGCAATATAATAACTAGAATGGAGAGCTGAAGTCAAAACATAGGCCTTTTATCTAGTCCATAGGCCACGACATAGCGTTCTGTTAATGTCTAGGACCCCCTTTATTTTGACAACATTGGAAAAATAAGTTGAATGGTATTGCTGAATATTTCATTTTGAATTCGAGTGCTGTACACGCAGGTATTGTGAATTATCCTCTCTCGGTTAGAGCTGCTAAAAAAAAAAAACCGAGAGAACACGTTGTTGTGGTGATATGTAGCGATTCATAGAATTTGCTTCAAGGACATTTAGATAACCCTAAGTGTAAACACCTTCCTGCTGAATACTGGACTGAATAACTCCTAATACTTTGTCTAGCCAAATATCACTATTGCTTTCCCACAGGTGTAGGCCGTCAAGCAAAGACAGGATAGTAATTGCACGCTGCCTCTACTTATTCTACCTACAGTACCCCCGAAATAAATCGGCTGTATTGGAGGTGTCCGACAGTGCCAGGACAACTTCACCAACAGAGTGGTACCTGCCTTTTGATACTGTTCCTGCGACACACGGGCCATTTCCGGTAAGTACAGCTCCATATATGCATGCTGAGTGGGTTAGATCTATCCAAACCCAGTAACTTGTGTGTGCTTCGGAGTCCCATGGCTATGGAAAGAGTGCACGTCTTTGCATACAGTGCAGTAGTTACAGTCAATTTGTTGATTGGATTTGGTGATTGGAGAGTTGATCTGCAATAGCCATGGTGAGTGCTAACAATGTAATTGTCAGTTGTATCCCTTGCCCACCCCTGCTTTCTCCCTGCTGCTGTCCGGGAAAATAGGTATTTATTGGGCAGCTTAAGTCTTTATTGCTGCAAAATGTTCTTAATAAGTTGAGCATGTACCGCAGAGGTTTGTATTACTTCTGCATGGTCCTCTGTCTTCCCCCTTCTGATGTCCTTTGAAGTTGGCACCTTTTTGAAGTGGGAAATGATGATGGCTGAAATTTAAACCAAGTGGATATTCCTTGCTTTATGCTCTGTAAGCGTACTTTTAGATAACAAATGTTGTGTTTTCACTTTTTCGAACTGCTACCAGCTAAATCTAGTGGCACCCATTCACCGAATTGATGAAGAATAGTGACAAAAAATGAAAATGTGGACCTACTGTGAGAAGTTGGCCTGGCATATGCTGTCTCCTAGTTATAGGGACAGCTTGCACCAGTCCAATTCGACTCTTATTGATGTTAGGTTTAAGACAACCTTTAAAGAAAGCTATCCTAGTGGTAGCTGTGGAGAGCAGCCTTCAGGCTAAGTCTTGAAGGAGTGTTAAGCTTATTGTTTTACCATAATAACCTCTTGAATAACCAAATGAAAGAGTAGCCCACACAGGTATGTATGTATATATATAAAATATATGTATTTATTCTAGACAGAATCCCACAGTCTCTTTATGAAGCTGTGGCATAGTTACAATATCAAACAAGCATTGATAGACACAATAAATAGCACTATTAACATTGGGCCCCAGGGGGGGACCAAACCATATACTAAAAAAGTGGTATAAGAACCACGACAATTCTACAGGCAATGCCTAGGGCATTCAGGATCGCTGGCCCCTTAAGAATCCACCCCAGGTTATGAGGAAGGGGAACCACGGGAGGCGCGTGCAGTGCAAGTAGCTGCTATCGGGATCTCTATTACAGCCTATGGAGAATGTCGCGGTTGGAAATAAACAGTTTAAAAATACTTCTAGCAGGAGTACAAAGTTAAAACTTCAGACTTAAGCTTTTGAAGAGCCCACTACCACGAGAGTACCGAGGTTCCACTGTTACCTGCCCCAGGGAAGCCGGGTGCATAGGTCGTTTCTGCTGTCGGGTCGCGGGCTGATTTTCAATGGGAAAATAGTCAAAAGTTCTGCTAGCCAAAAGCGTCGATGATGCAGTGAAGATCAAAGATGTGAAGATTGTAGAGAAGAACCTGAAATCAGAGGGGACAGTCTGGGTCACGGCAAAGTGACCAGGAGGCTCAAAGCAAAGAGCCCTTCGATGTCGGGTGCTTCAGGTGGAAAGTGGTGTAGCTTGGATCTGCAGCCACGGGCTCCGGGAGGCTTCAAGGAAGGCCAGCTTCAGGAGGGCGACTGTCCCACGTCGGATGAGGGTCGCTGCGGTGTTAGTGTCCGGATTGGATCCACTAAGACTTGGCAACCGCAACCCACGAAGAATGAACAAATCTGCTACAGTGCACACCAACGAGGTCTGGGAGAGGTCTCCTTCGAGGAGACTGTAGAGCAGGCCTGGAGCAACCAGGGGAACTCTTGTTTGTAAAGATAGACCTCCGCTAGGGCCCACAAGTCGAGAGACAAGGGACCGCGGGAGGCAGCAAATTGGCGTGCGTTAAAGGGCACCCACGGGCCACCGGTGGGGGCTAGGGCACTGGTCTTTGGCACAATTGCTGTAGAGTGGTTGGCTCAAACGCGCCAAAGCACAACTTCCCCACTGGTCAGGGTCGTGTGCTATACAAGAGGTGGCCGGTGTCTCGGGGTATTGGGGATCTCGGCAACCACGCGGTCCACGGTGCCCAAACTCGTTGAGCACACTGACTGGCCTCTGGGATGCGCTGGAAACCCACCTCAAGGGTTCTGGAAGTCGTCGAAGTTCGTGAGAGCAGCGAAGTTCCAACCGGGTCACTTGCAGTGTTTCAGGTGCCTGCCAAGCAGGGGGATAACTCCTTTATCCCAAGGGAGATTTCTTCCATCAGCTGGGCAGCAGCAAGTCGAAGGTCAAGACTGTAAAGTTCAAGATTAATCTGAGGCCACGTTATTCACCTTTATCCCCAAGATTAGGGGAGTGTCCAGAGTAGTGTCCACCAATGGTAGGTGAGGCGGGAAAGGGTGGCTACACCCTCTCCCCTATGTGTGTTTCCCGCCTGGGCGAGGGGCAGGATGCCCCTGAACCGGTTCCAAGTGGTGTATGCAGAATGAGGCTTCTGCAGCTGCCTACGTGCAACTCTGAAAGGACTTTTGGTGCACCCACCCTGTTCCAATCCACATTATCCTGTCTGGGGAGATGCTAGCACTCCCTGCCACAGGAGCCCTATTGTCCAGCTGGCGAGGCTGGGGTTTTCCCCAGCAACAGCCAGCCAGGGTCGTGTAGGTGGCGGGTAGTAGCCATTTTGTGAAACTTGTGCACTTTTAAATTGGAGTCTAAATTCTGCCGCTTTTCCCATATCGCCCCTCTAGCAGGGGGGAATCGTACCCTCATGCCCATGGCTGGACTGGGGGTATGATTCCTACATGTTTGACAGCAAACACGATATGGTTCTGTGTAGCCATTCTCAAGTTATCGGGATATCGCAATAGACTTATAATGCGGTTAAGAGTATATGGTATGGCTACACTACAAACAACCCAGCAATGATTTTACGAAGGTTGCAGAGAGGCCCGTCTCATGTAGGGGTCCCCCCTCACACATACCTCAGCACCCTGCCTTGTAGGATTACCAAGGCCTGCTATAGGGGTGACCTATGAGAGTATATGTGTTGTAATGTGGTGGGATATAGGATACCTATACCCCTGTAAGTGGTGCTAGCACCACCTTACCCAGACTACAGTAGTGGTGTGGTGGTGTCAGTTTGTATGGCTGTCCCAGGGTGGCACAATAAGTGCTGCGGCCCTGGTAGTCCTACTGAGGGACCCATGCCCTGGGTACCATCTACAAGGGACTGTCAGGGCAACCTCAGCATCCAATTAGTTTGTACCTAGGGTACTTCACATTAGTTTTAGGGAGAAAGCAGATAAGCTGGGGTCCTGGATAGCAGGATCCCAGCCAGACTAGTCAAAAACCACTCAAATACCAGGCAAAAAGTTGGGGGCAACCATTAGATTCCACCTTCCTACATAAACCCCCCCCCCCCCCCGCCCCCCCCCCCCAAACGAAAGGAGATAAGGCTAACCTTGTCCAGATAAGCCTTTATTTCCTGAGTGGCCATATAAGGAAGAACCTGCACTAGCATGGTTGCTCCCTGTCTCATGGTCCACTTGGGAAATCCTACCCCAAGGGGTTCTAGAGTTTCTCCAAAGTCTATGGAAATTACCTGTACTGGTTTTTGGGACAGAGGTGGGGTGTCTGAGTCTGGAAGTGAGGCACTATTTGGGTTGGTCTCAACCTCCTCAGATCACTGGCCACTATGGAAGCCTTTCTGCCCATGACTGTGTCATATCTGGCCCTAAGAGTCAACCTCTGGCAGCCTACAGCTGGGGGTTGGATCCCCTTGGTTGGAATAGTGGAGGGCACTGGAAGGTTTGGGGCAACTATGCCCCAGGTTTCCCTGTGCTCAACAACATCCATTGGAGGGGTACCTATACCTAGGGGTAAGGGGGATCCCTCAGTTTGTAGAGGAATATTCACCTGGCTGAAACTACTCTGCTGGGTGTCCCTAATCTGCTGATGAGGGGGTTCCTCTGGACAGGGGCCCCTTAAGGGTCCACTGACCTCCCCAGCCCTGGGCTGACTGAGGCAGGGTAGAGAGGGGCAGGATACCTGCTCCAGACTGGGTACCACCTTGGAAGGATTCCCTGCCATCAGAGAGGTGGGCAGGCCAGGCCTGTCCACTTCTGGGGCAGTTACTTCACAAGGAGCAGGATCAGTTCCCTGAGAAACTTGACCCTTTTTAGTCTGGTGGGGGGAGGACTGCTCCTCACCCCCTATGCTCTCTGTTTGGGTGGAGTGATCCATAGTTTCAGGCTTCACTCCCTTTTTTTTCTCCTGGGGTGGAGGTGAGGCCCTCAGGGTCTCATCCACTCTCTCAGGGATTCCTACCATTTTCAAATGGGCATTGTGGTCAACCTCAGCCCAAGCTGAGATTTCCAGATCATTCCCCAGTAGACAATCTACAGGCAAGGTGGGGGACACTGCCACTCTCTTTGGGCCAGTGACCCCTCCCCCAGCTGAGATTTACTACTGCCATGGGATGGTCTGTCCTAACTCTATCAACGTTGGTCACCTGGTAGCTAAAGCCAGGTAAAAGCTGTTATAAGGGCACTAGTCTCTTGGTCACCATGGTGACACTAGCCCCTGTGTCCTTGTAGGCCACAGCCTTCTGACCATTGATCATGGGCTCTTGTCTGTACCTGCCCAGGATACTGGGACTCATGGTAAAGTTGGCAAACCCCATGCCACCATCACAGACTAGAGTTGCTTGTGCAGGGGACCTGGTTAGGCCAGTTTACACCTGTTTTCCCCAAGAAAACCCAACTAAGTTTTTGGGTGCACTCCCACCACCTGGGGGATTACTACTAGTAGCAACAGGAGGTGTTGGAGCTGTAACTGGAGGAACATTTTCTTTATTGCCATTCTTTGGACAACTGGAGTCAGTTTTCCAGTGGCCAGGTTTCTGACACACATGGCAATATGGTTTCTTTTTAGAAGAGGAAGGATTTTGGGACCCACCCCCAGCACTGGGTTTTTGGGGCTCTTCAGGGGACTTTTCTGTTTTATTATCCCCTCCTTTCTCTTTGGGCTCGGTAGAATCTTTCTTCTGGTCACCACCTTGGTTCTTGGGCCTGATCCTGGTTCTGACCCATTTTTCTGCCTTCTTTCCCAATTCTTGGGGAGAGGTCAGATCAGAGTCCACCAGGTGCTGGTGTAAGAGTTGGTTATGACAATTATTAAGAATCTGCTCCCTCATTATGAGATTGTACAATCCTTTGTAATCATTAACTTTACTGCCATTTAACCAACCTTCCAATGCCTTGGTAGCACAATCAACAAAGTCTACCCAATCTTGATCCTGTGCTTTTTGGGTATCTCTGAACTTAAGTCTGTATTGATCATCGGTTAAGCCAAACCCATCTATTAAAGCATCTCTCAAGATATAGTAATCATCTGCATCCTCTTCTCTTACAGAGAGGAGCTTGTCTCTACCTTTGTTTGCAAAGGAGAGCCACAGGATTGCTGCCCACTGCTCTACTGGGACCCTTTGTACTTTACAGGCCCTCTCAAGAGCAGAGATCCATTTGTGGATATCATCCCCTGTCTTATAGGGGGGCACAATCTTGTGGAGGTTCCTATTGTCAGGGACTTTCTCTCTAACTCTAGGGGTTTCATTACTGCCACCAGGGATCTCTAGACCACACTTTCTTGAAGCTCTCTGAAGCTCCAGGGACTCCCTGTCTAATGCGAACTGCTCTTTCCTTATTTGTAGCTTTGCCTGCTCAAACTGGAGCAAACTGCATTTCCTCTCTTGGGAGGATTCTTTCCTCTGAGGAGAGGCAGAGGTCCTTTTGGATCTCCTAGAATGGCTGGACCCCACTGAGGGGGACCTGTTTCTTCTGGGATCCACCACTCTCCCATTAGGGATGGAGGGAGTGCCTCCTGGGCCATCACCTCCATGTTGTGAGTGGTCTGGTTCTTCCAGGTCAGGATCTTCATCCTCTTCCTGGTCCTCATCAGAGTCCTCTCTTGGAGGGTCCTCTTCTGATGGATGCCCACCCGACCTGTCTACCCCACCAGACCCTAAAGTCTGCATAAAGTCTGCTATGAGCAGGATTTCCCTGAGACGTTGGGTATTGGCACCTTTGTTTGTCTTAAGTTTCCTAAGGGTGCACATCTCCCTGAAATCAGCAAAGGAGAGATGATCATACTTGTCGACTGGGACCCTTTGGGGTCCTTCCAGAGCCTTATGGGCACCTGAACCTAAAGACATTTCTAGTGTAGTGATAGTGGTGTATCTACCTACACTAAGTGTGGCCTACTGAACCCTTTCTTGAGTTGTAGTCAAGGTGTGCTAAACCCTCTACACACAACTCCTAAGTTCAGTAGAACTTATTGTATTCTAAGCTTGAATTTATATGTACCTCTGGTACCTAGTGGCTTTCACTTTAGAAATTCAATTTATCTGGTAAAACAATGGCAAGCTTGAATCCAACCGCTGCACACCAATGTGAGAAGTTGGCCTGGCATATGCTGTTTCCTAGTTATAGGGACACCTTGCACCAGTCCAATTCGACTCTTATTGATGATGGGTTTAAGACAACCTTTAAAGAAAGCTATCCTAGTGGTAGCTGTGGAGAGCAGCCTTCAGGCTAAGTCTTGAAGGAGTTTTAAGCTTATTGTTTTACCATAATAACGTCTTGAATAACCAAATGAAAGAGTAGCCCACACAGGTATATATGTATTTATTCTAGACAGAATCCCACAGTCTCTTTATGAAGCTGTGGCAACGTTACAATATCAAACGAGCATTGGTAGACACAATAAATAGCACTATTAACATTGGGCCCCAGGGGGGACCAAACCATATACTAAAAAAGTGGTATAAGAACCACGACAATCCTACAGGCAATGCCTAGGGCATTCAGGATCGCTGGCCCCTTAAGAATCTACCCCAGGTTATGAGGAAGGGGAACCACGGGAGGGGCGTGCAGTGCAAGTAGCTGCTATTGGGATCTCTATTACAGCCTATGGAGAATGTCGCGGTTGGAAATAAACAGTTTAAAAATACTTCTAGCAGGAGTACAAAGTTAAAACTTAAGCTTTTGAAGAGCCCACTACAACGAGAGTACCGAGGTACCACTGTTACCTGCCCCAGGGAAGCCGGGTGCATAGGTCGTTTCTGCTGTCGGGTCGCGGGCTGATTTTCAATGGGAAAACAGTCAAAAGTTCTGCTAGCCAAAAGCGTCGATGCCGTGAAGATCAAAGATGTGAAGATTGTAGAGAAGAACCTTAAAGCAGAGGGGACAGAGTCTGGGTCACGGCAAAGTGACCAGGAGGCTCAAAGCAAAGAGCCCTTCGATGTCGGGTGGTTCAGGTGGAAAGTGATGTAGCTTGGATCTGCAGCCACGGGCTCCGGGAGGCTTCAAGGAAGGCTAGCTTCAGCAGGGCGACTGTCCCACGTCGGATGAGGGTCGCTGCGGTGTTAGTGTCCGGATTGGATCCACTAAGCCTTGGCAACCGCAACCCACGAAGAATGAACAAATCTGCTACAGTGCAGACCCACGAGGTCTGGGAGAGGTCTCCTTCGAGGAGACTGTAGAGCAGGCCTGGAGCAACCAGGGGAACTCTTGTTTGTAAAGATAGACCTCCGCTAGGGCCCACAAGTCGAGAGACAAGGGACCGTGGGAGGCGGCAATTTGGCGTGCGTAAAAGGGCACCCACGGGCCACCGGAGGGGGCTAGGGCGCTGGTCTTTGGCACAATTGCTGTAGAGTGGTTGGCTCAAACGGGCCAAAGCACAACTTCCCCACTGGTCAGGGTCGTGTGCTATGCAAGAGGTGGCCGGTGTCTCGGGGTATTGGGGATCTTGGCACCCACGCGGTCCACGGTGCCCAAACTCGTTGAGCACACTCACTGGCCTCTGGGATGCGCTGGAAACCCACCTCAAGGGTTCTGGAAGTCGTCTAAGTTCGTGAGAGCAGCGAAGTTCCAACCGGGTCACTCGCAGTGTTTCAGGTGCCTGCCAAGCAGGGGGATAACTCCTTTATCCCAAGGGAGATGTCAGCTGGGCAGCAGCAAGTCGAATGTCAAGACTGTAAAGTTCAAGATTAATCTGAGGCTCTGGGGCCACGTTATTCACCTTTATCCCCAAGATTAGGGGAGTGTCCAGAGTAGTGTCCACAATGGTAGGTGAGGCGGGAAAGGGTGGCTACACCCTCTCCCCTTTGTGTGTTTCCCGCCTGGGCGAGGGGCAGGATGCCCCTGAACCGGTTCCAAGCGGTGTATGCAGAAGGAGGCTTCTGCAGCTGCCTACGTGCAACTCTGAAAGGACTTTTGGTGCACCCACCCTGTTCCAATCCACATTATCCTGTCTGGGGAGATGCTAGCACCTCCCTGCCACAGGAGCCCTATTGTCCGGCTGGGGTTTTCCCCAGCAACAGCCAGCCAGGGTCGTGTAGGTGGCGGGGAGTAGCCATTTTGTGAAACTTGTGCACTTTTAAATTGGAGTCTAAATTCTGCCGCTTTTCCCATATCGCCCCTCTAGCAGGGGGGAATCGTACCCTCATGCCCATAGCTGGACTGGGGGTATGATTCCTACATGTTTGACAACAAACACGATATGGTTCTGTGTAGCCATTCTCAAGTTATTGCGATATCGCAATAGACTTATAATGCGGTTAAGAGTATATGGTATGGATACACTACAAACAACCCAGCAATGATTTTACGAAGGTTGCAGAGAGGCCCTACTCATGTAGGGGTCCCCCCTCACACATACCTCGGCACCCTGCCTTGTAGGATTACCAAGGCCTGCTATAGGGGTGACCTATGAGAGTATATGTGTTGTAATGTGGTGGGATATAGGATACCTATACCCCTGTAAGGGGTGCTAGCACCACCTTACCCAGACTACAGTAGTGGTGTGGTGGTGTCAGTTTGTATGGCTGTCCCAGGGTGGCACAATAAGTGCTGCAGCCCTGGTAGGCCTACTGAGGGACCCATGCCCTGGGTACCTAGGGTACCATCTACAAGGGACTGTCAGGGCATCCTCAGCATCCAATTCGTTAGTACCTAGGGTACTTCACATTAGGGAGAAAGCAGATAGGCTGGGGTCCTGGATAGCAGGATTCCAGCCAGACTAGTCAAAAAACACTCAAATACCAGGCAAAAAGTTGGGGGCAACCATTAGTCAGATTCCACCTTCCTACACCTACTATTTACAGAATTGAATTAAAATGCCTCAAACAAAGTCTGCCTCGTCTATGTACTTCACCAGTCATCGTTTTGAAGAATTACGAGAAAACTAAGTCACCAAGATGTCCCGCCTTAAAAGTTAATATATACTGTAAGGGTGTTGTACATGGTTCGCTTGTATTTTCAGGCCACCAGTTTGCCAGTTATAACCATCTTAAACTACAGAAGCTTTAACTGGTTATATAGGGCACAAGTTAACTTTTCTGTACTATTTAATCAGTGGAGTGCATTATTGAATATTAGAGCAAACATTGGAGTGTGAGGTCTATTGTAGCTCTGGTTAGCGTGGCATACTGCTCATAATGGACAGTCATCTACATCGTTTACCCCCAGATGTTGATTCATTTTGCCGTTGGTTTGGTAAATGGCATTTTTGGTGGTGTTTGAGCTGAGTTTCTCTCATCTGGCAGAGCCATCTACTTTGGCTTGATTGTGCAAAGTTGTTTTGGGAATTATTTAGTAGATAAGTGAATTACAGGAGTAAAATGACCCGTAAATAAGTTCAGTGGTGTCACTCCACAAGTGGAGCCTTGAGATTGCTGCGTACGGGTGGTTCAGAGCCGGGTAGGGCTCAGTCCAGGGTAAAAGTTCTCCTGGAAAAATGCTGAGGGGGCAGCGAGAACGCTGCTGTTTCTTTCAAACTATGTCGATAACCGGTCCTTTTACTCCTGTTCACGCCACTGCTTGGAAGCACCATTCCCAAGACAGGTGGGACGGAAGTACAACCGGTGAAGAGATCTACCAACTCTCACCTACTTGCCTATTAGCCCTGAAAAAGTTGTGGGTTTTCCCCCCTGACGAAACATGTGTTGGCTGGGCAATTGATCTTCAATAAACACAGAGAACACGTGATACCTACAGTGTTCCTATATATTATCTGTTCTACTATTCTTGTCATTTTTCCCATTATTGCAGAATTTCAGATTCGCTGATATTGCTCTGAACATCACTACTACGTGTGCACAGGCCACCTGTACAAAATGTGTTGACCGTGTGTCTGTTTTAGTGTTATCCCCTAGCCTGTAGCATCGTATTCCACTAAAGCACCTTTTTACATTGATGTACACACGAGCAGGCGCCATCGCATACTACATATATGATTTAAACCCCATCTCGAATTATCCTATTCACAGTGGGCTATTAAATTCCAATAACTTCTGTTGCTGCTCATATCTGAAAGTTAGTCATTGCTGCACTCCTGCAGTTTTCCCTGTAAGAATTTTCAACAGATCAAATCTACTTAATTTCCCATGGGCGGAATGCTTGGTAAATACCGATATATGCAGAATTTAGTGATTTAAGAATGTCCTTCCTTGTTTTGCCCATTCTTCAAAAATTCACCCAGTAAACAGTTCTTGTGGTATTGCGGTTTACATTGTGCATCAAGTACTAAGTCTCCCACACTGTGGGGGACTTAGACTGTCTTACCCACTCCATTCCCTACCATTATTTTTTAGTTCCCCCTTAAAGGTGGATGGAGGCCCACACTCCAGGTATAAATTGCAGATCTGAACGTGAAGCACCTACGTTAATGAGCCGAGTAAGTATTGTTAAGTATATTTGTCCTGAAGTGCTCAGTGATACGAGTAAGGTTCCTGTGAGTGAACGATAATGAGGAGAAGGAAAACTGGATGTGAGAATAATAGGGAAATCACATTAAAAGCAAAAGAAGATTAGGAAACTACTGGACCTTAAAGAAATCATCGTCCAGTGTCTCAACACCTCTAAGCCTAGAAACTTGGATGCAGAGGGAAATTCCTGAAATATGTACAATAAATGCTACCTCGGTATGAATAGTAAGAAACATTTCGACCCCAAGTTAAAGGTCCTCGCAGGATTTCTACTCTTGTTGCTAGTGTCCTGCAAACTCATGACTTAAACAAGTGTTGAATCTGGCAAAAGGTCTTTGGGACCCTTTGACTTTGAAAATGCCTTTTTGCGTTGCTTGCTGTACAGTATCGGGACACTGCAGCATTGTGAAAAAAAATGCACAGTTGTCATTCCACTGATGCTCGTGTGCGTCAGAAAACAGGCGCACTAGCGGAATGACGCTTATGTCATTTCCTATAATTTAAGAACCCAAGGAAGTGGGCGCCAGTAAGCTTGATAAAAATTTACTGAAAGCTCTAGTAAAATGACCACGCGTTTTGGGAGTGTAAGGGTTAATAGAAGAGTTGAGTGAGGGAGAGTAAGGTAAAGCAGCACAGAGGATTCGGAAGAAGCACAAGAACACCACAAAATCGTACAGGCAAGAGAGCAACAAGAAAGAAGCACAGGTAAAAGGAGGACAGAGACTGGAGAGGGAAACGTGGAGCAAGAGTGGAAGGAAAGCAAATAAGGGAGACGTGCAATTTGTGTGGAAAAAGAAATGAAGGAGCAGTGCAAGACAAAAGTTTAGAAAAGCACACACAAGCGATCACTATGGAGCAGGGATTTGGAGAAAGATTGGAAACATCCGCTCTCACAAAGTGCTTAAGCTAACAGAGAAAATGTGTTGCCTAAACGTTACCCGTGGATGAGTACAAGTAAGAAGGCTACGCTCCAGTGGAGGGACAAGTACACAATGTACTAGGCAATCCATCAAATAAGAAGCAAGCAAATGAGTGACAATAAAGCCAGCCAATTATAAGCAATGGACATCTTTAAGCCCACTGTAGGTTCTTGGCAATCTAACAAGAAGCCCTTTGTAACTAGACAGTTTGCACTGCCTGGAAGGCTGGACCTAAAAATGGTAACTGTAGAGTATACCCAGGCACTTAAACTTGGGTGGTGAAAGTTATACTTGACTGATTGGTGACTCCTATCTTTATCTGCTTTCTGACTGTTTATATACCAATGATTGAACCATTTTAGATAAGTAAATAAGAGAGTAAGTCCAGGAAACTGAAAATTGTGAGACAAAGTGTATCATATAGAGTGAACATAGAACGGCTCGTGCTGACTAGACTGACTCGTTACAACGCGAGTCATTACATCGCGTGGCATTACAACCCGGTTGTTACGACCGTGTTGTTACCACGCAATGCCAATACTACGCAAGTCATTACATCGACTTGCATTAGATGGCGCGTTGACGAGAAACAGCGTTTACAATGCTGGTAATACCACGCGGGTAGGTTACAACGCGGACGTTACATCGTCCGCGTTCTTACCACGCATGGCATTACATCGCAAGTCGTTTCAACGACTTGCGCTAGGTGGCGCGCAACACCAGGGAATGTGTTGGATTTTAAATCCAACACATTCCCTGCTGTTGCTCTAACTGGAGTAGGAATAGTAATTTATACTATTCCTAAATCCAGCGCGCCATCTAGCGCAAGTCGTAGAAACGACTTGTGATGTAAAGCCATGCGTGGTAACCACGTGGACGATGTAACGTCCGCGTTGTAACCTACTGTGGGGTAATGGATGGTGTGTAAGGTCATACATTCTGCGCTGACATTAGAAATGTATAATTTACTATTAAAACTCCAGATTACCTAATAGTAGGGAAGGTGTTGGAATAGTAAACTATACTATTCCTAATGTTAGCGCAGCATCTACTGCAAGTTGATGTAATGACTTGCGTAGTAATGGCTTTGCGTAGTAACAATGCGGTCGTTGTAATGGCATCACGGTGTAATGACCGCGATGTAACGGTCGTCTCCCGCTGATTAGATCCACGTGTTTGAGCCACCTGAAATACATGCTCTTATTTTACTGATCTTGAGAAGCCCTTTCATAGCTAAGCTGTCAAAAGGAATATTTCCTAACATCACTTAGTCTGTTTTTTTTGTGGCTAGCAAGGAAAGCAACAGAAGCTAAAACCAATATTAGGGTTCTTGTTCTGAAACTGACGGGCCTCGAGAAATCTACTTGCTTTGGTGAGTCAGGGTGAACCATTTTTAGGGACTACTAGCCCGTTCTGGCGAGCGGACACAGAATAAATAGTGTTGTGTTCATCAAAAGTGAAGGAGCAAGAAAGCAGCCTTAAATCTTGTTTTTAATTTTGTCACTTTTGCCCTGCATTCAAAGACAGAGGTCAAATGTCAACTCGGGTCTAATTACAATTTGCTGCTTTGTTATCCCGGAGGTTGGTGTTTACTTTTCTTTGCAAAGTTGGTGGATTTTGTGATTTGAACTATACAACGAGTGTGAAATGGAAGACTGCAGGATGTCCAGTTTTTATCTAAGACACAACATTTTAAATAACTTTTAAATTAACTTTACAAATATTTCACAAATATTTCCTGTAATTAGGAAAGCACATTTTTTTTTTTTTGTAAGTCTGTGTGATGGAAAGAGAGATTTTAGTAGCATGAAAACAAATCGGGACACCTTACTTGATGTGCAAACAAATATTTTTGCTGAAACCCAATTGCACAATTACTGCTTATACGCTATATAGTTTTAGCCGTAAAACTGCATGTTAGTGGAAATATTTATGGAAATTTAAATGGAAAATGTGCTGTCTGTAAATGACAGTGCGCTATAACACACTATGCATTGTAATGTATTTATTAAAAGTGAGTTTTAATGCATGAACTGAGAAACATTCCTTCCCCGGAAGACAATGCTATTGGTGGACTAAGAGGTAAATCATGTCTTTTGTACTCCTATGTGGTTTAGATTCTTATTGTTCATGGAGCAACAGTTTTGCTTTGTTAAACGAGTTTTTTTGTACAGCAGAAATGCTGAACTCACATATTTGATGGTGCTTTCGGGTGATAATGAAGAAAAAGGTGACTGTGAAATAAAATATTTGCCTAGGAGCACAGCCTTTTAGACCAGTTTACGGGTCATGTACATTAGTGTTGCATCAAGTAGATTGTTAAAGTCACTAGATCTGCAGGTCTGGTGTAATTTTTATGATTTTTCGTGGCTTGCTAAATTAATACAGCAGAATCTTTTAACAACCTTTCACAGTGAAGCTGCTGTGGAGGATTGTTGTTCTGTAATAATGCTCTCTAGGTGTACTACTCCATTAAACTTGCATCTCGTTCCTAGTAAGCTTCCCCAAAATGAAAACCATACTAATGAAGACACAACCTGTACTGTATGGACAATGATCTTGGAATTTAGTTTTTGAAGAGTTACATTTCATACTTCGTGCTTAAATTAATGGGCAAGTCCAAAATGTAGCTATACTGATTGAATTAAAATGTTTTGAAAGTGTATGCATGTGCCTAAAGAGGCTAAGCACTGTGGATGGCAGTGGATAAGACTTAAATAGTTATCAGTGGATATAGAATCCACAAGATATCTAAATTTCCCTGCCCAGGATCCATTCTAAAAATATAATAATAAGTTATACTAAACGCCAAAACGGATGAATCTGAACCTCAGAACTGGGGAGACTAAATTATTTCAAAATATGGAAACCAGTGTCAAATCTTTCAAGACTTTATGTTCTGTAGTTTCTCCACTTATGTCTTAAAAGTTAACACACTCTACCTGCAGAACTATGCTACTGGTAACAACCCGAGTATTTTATGTTTAATTCCTTCAGAAAATAATTGTAACAGCATTTACCAGCTTATTTAGTTGAGCTTTTTTCCATAAACTGCAGTCTTAGGCCGTGTCAATTCAGAATTTTATTATATTCCGCACAAACCCCTTGCAATCACACATTGGATAAACCATCTTCCCTGCAATCTTTTGCTTTCCATAAACATGGCTTAGTAATTGTGTGAGCCCAATTGGTCCCATATTGTACATCTAGTACAATATTTTGTTTTTGTTTGCCAGTGTGTAATTTTTACTTTCTCTTCTATATTGCATATACGTTTTTTTTTTTAAATTTTTTTTTTTATATATATATATATATGTTGCACCTAAAGGCAACTTGCTGAAGGATGGTACAATTGTCTTTTAAGTTAGGAGAACTATACATGATGCACTTTAAGAGAGGCATGTGGCTTCAGTACCTCTGCGTGGTATCTGCACATGATGGTATTTTTTTTCTTTTTAGAATTTCCTTGACTGCATTACGTATCCATGATCATTTCTTAAGTGACCCATAAATCGCACCTGTAGTTAACTTCGAATATATACTAATATCAAAGTCCTTCCATTGATTTCTCTTGGTCAACAGAGTTGGGTTTGAATTAAATGAGTTTGTTTAATCTGTGGCAATCCAAGTGATTTTTGATTACTGTTTTTGAGAAAGCCCATGCACTTTATCTGTGCCTGTTGAATGTTTAGAAAGAAGTTAAATTAGAATTTGTTTTGACATGTTAAGGTATGGTTCCTATAATAATTCTTAAATTGTTTTGTCTTTTAAGCCTTCAATTTCCCAAAACTCCTAATTTGATATGTGAAACCATTACTAAAAATGCTCTGGGGTGTCTAATAAGTTGGGTATAGGCAATATTGACAATGTAAGATGCTCTAATCCCTGCTCCTCCTCGCACCCCTCCCCCCCCCCCCCCCCCCCCCCCCCCCCAGTGCCTAAAAGAACTTGTTTGGGTGACCATATTTTGAGAAGAAAAAACCGGGACAGGCCAGACATAAAAGTAGGACTAATCCCTTTAGCCTTACTTATGACTGACCTGTCCCGGTTTTTGCATGGGGGTGCACGTGTGCATATATAATATAGCCACAGATTTACAAGCTATGCTTACATACCTTTATGCTATGGCATCACCTTTGCCCTGAGCCCCCTGCCCTCCTCCCCACTCTGCCTCCAGTCTGCAGTAGCATGCATTCAGCCGATAGGCTTCTCTGCTGGCTGAACCAGACAAATTACTTTGAGCGCCCACCTTTCACTTCTCCTTTACAGGTTGACTTGACCTTGTCCCAAAAAACCGGGACCTTTAAAATTAAGAAAATCTTCGGGGGACCGGGACTGTCTGGGGAAATCCGGGACGTCTGGTCACTCTACTTTATAAGAACATTAGACTGTTGAGCGCTTTATTAAAGACAATGTAGTGCTCTTGCTTCTAATGCCTGGTGGAAGCCCAGAGCTCTAACATTCCAATGTTTGTTCCACAGCTGTTTCTGTGAACAGAAGTCCTCACGGCGCCCGAGGGGACTTCAATCCCCTCGGACGCCGTGAGGTCTTTGGTTTGCATATTTGAACTTTCTGCCCTCTAGGGGCGGAATGTTCTAATATCCTTAAAGCTTTCTGCAGCGGGCTGTACCAGCCATTAAGGGCCTGCTCCTTTAACGGCCTTCAGCTCGTACCTTTAACACTCAAGAGGGCCTTTAATGTCCGATAGAGCCTGCGACAGCAGGCTATAAGGCTATATTATGACATAACTTCCTTCTATTGTATTTGGTGTTGGCAATTGTTTTGGAGTTTAATAGAGGTGAAGGTTTAATGGGGTTTGGTTTGGAGCCAGAAAGAGATTGTTCTGTTTATGCAAATACCATGTTGATTACAATATATTGTTATAACCCTAGTGGGTCTTAAACATGAGTATTAAACTGCTGCATCATTAACTGAAATAGATTACATAACTGACAATTAAGACACTGTTGTGAAGACAGCAGAAGATAATGCCTTTTGTCCGTTTGATTGCATACACATTGTTAATTTAAACTTATGCATGCTTTTTTTCTTCGAATTTTTTAAAACGTAGGCTAAATTATGTTTTAAATTAAAGCATAAGAAAATGTTAGTTTTGTGAAAAGTGTGTGCCCTCTTCTTCCCCCCCCCCCCCCCCACGTCCCCCCCCTCCTTTTCTTAGAAAGGGATGTTGTCACAAGTACACTCTATCACTTATCAGTCTCTAACCGATTCCCAAAAAGATGGCAAATTTTCATTGGTGTGCCAAACGATGACCATATGTCATGCTTGTTTTAGCAAGTATGTAGTAATGCAATGTGACTTGTGCTGTTTGTATTGCCAAAATTTTGTTCCAACACCGTGCCAGATTCTGTGTGTATCACTCAATTTCTGATACATTTGTCATAGGGTTGTCCTTTAACTTTTTAAAATTATTTCTGCGGGGTCCTGCAAACTGTTGATTCAAGTATGCACACTGTCTTATTTACAGTGGTACCTTCTGTATTATAGTGCCTGATCTTGATGATTTGATAAACGTCACCAAAATCAAATGTAGGTTCATGTACATTGATTGAGTCCACTTTGGCTACTAGTCTTTAACTTAATCGGATGAGGTAATATGTGACCTGCTGTGAGAGGCAAGGCGGGTGGTAAAGTAGGTTTTTAGGGATCGTGCCCTGCGTTGCACTGCGGGACGCCAAAGCCAGGACTTGCTCCTACTCATCGTCGGGCTGCTCGGTGACGTGCGTGCTGGAGCCAGGTAATGTTCTGTGCGGATGAGGTGCACATGGGTAAGGAGTTTATAGCGCCTAGTTGTGCCCAGGGTTGTTTCATGGCACTTAATGAGAGCACTTGGGATCCCACACTTACGAACTTGCAGTGGTGCATTCTCCGAGGTCTCAAGCTGTCTGCACCACGTGTGCGTAGTTTCTCCAGTACAGATCTTTCTTTAGTTCATGCTATTTGCATTTTTACTTTCAAAATGTCTTATTTTTGTATTTTAGTTTGTCAAACTCTCATATGTTACTTTAATTCCTCTGCTGCGTGTCCTCTGCCGGCCTCTGGGCAGAGGACTTGCTTGCCGCTGCATCCTTGCAGCTGCCTCCTGCACCGAGAAAGTATCTACCCCATTGCTTCAGTGGTACTTTACCCCTGCACTGTGAGCTCTACCACACCGATGTGGGCGAGCCCAAAAAAAACAACATTGGAGAGCCGAGCCAATGGCCTGGCTCTAAAGTCATGTGCATGAGCTGAGCCTTGAAAAATATTTGTTTCTGTAAATCATACAACACACATCCTGTAAACTATGATGGCCTCTTCATTTTTTTTTTTAAGTGTATTGCTTTGACATGTGGGTCAGTATTTAATTTGAGCCGGTGGTTGCTGATGAGGCTCCCCTCATTTTGTTGACCAGCACTTATTTTTCCTCGTCTCATATTTATGACGAGCTAAAGGGGAGGAAAACGTACAAAAGGAGAACGAAGGGGGAGATAAATGCGGAAAAATGTCAAAAGGGAGACAGTAGGAACCAGGAAGAGTGAGATGAGGAGGCAGGGAGTGCTGATAGTGGTAAAGAGGCACCGAATACGCATCCTTACTTTTCGGGGGTGGACATTTAATCAGCAGGCCGGGGCTACTAAGCGGTGTTTTGGGCTGCGCTTAATCTTTTTACAAATTAAACACTAATAGCGTTTTCGCATCAAGATGTATCCCTTGCTGCATTGGAGTTATTAATTACAAAGTAATAGTTTTAAAAGATTCATACCCGCCATCCCAGAAATGCCAATAGTGAACTGAGATGCGGCTCAGTGGACTAATGCACCCCCTGTGTTCGATCTCATGGTCAGGGATTCAAATCCTGGCTGGTCCACTTAGCCTTTAATCCGTCTGAGGTCGATAAAATGAGTACCATTGTTATTCAGTGCCAAGATGACCTTAGGTTATCCGTTGTCCTGCATCCTTTATGTGACCTAGATTCTTGTTGTACATGCTGCAGGGTCATAGTTCATCTTCAGTGCCAGCGGCTTTGGCACAGAACACATATTCTCGAACGCATGTATCTGAAGCATCTCATATATGTGTTAGTGAAGAACAAGGAAGCTCCGAGAATTACCCATCTACTAGAATCTCAGAATTTGGTTATGCGGAGAAACAAGCTTGATCGAAATGTTCTGGTTCTACTTTGTGGGATCCAGCCACTACATAGGCGTTGGTTTCTCTCTGCCTGCTTACGTGAAAGGCCTTGTCTTTAATTCTTTGCGCCTTCGATTAGAGTGTGGGTGGCAGACAGAAGGCACATGTAAGCTCGGCTCGTTTGGACTGGAGTCTCCAAGAGTACCCTGGGCAGAGCAAGGCATCTGGCTCGAGCTTTTATGGTCGCGCCCACCTCTACTCTTCTTCCCCCAATGCCCAGTTCACTGCCCCATAGCCGTCTGTGTTTCCACCCTGTGTGCTCTTAGGCACATCTTTGCTGCTGCCATATGTCCTATTCGCCACATCTTTACAATATTGTACTCTTGAATGGCCCTATCCTGTATTAGTTTAGAGAGACTTAGCAGTTTTTTTTTTTGGTTGGGTGAGCAAGCCTCGGAACCTTGCTGTTTCTGTAATTCCTTGATAGTGGCAATCGGCATGAAATCCCCCCCCCCCCCCTCTACCCAACTCCCATGATGTCAGCCTGGGCTGCTGCAGCTTCAGGACACACAGTTCTTTAGCTGATGTGTGCTGGGCTGGGCTGCCGATGGGGCTCCAATGGCAGCCTCGTACAAGGTATTTCGTAGGTCATCCAGAGGTTGAGGTGCATAGAAAAACTATGTTAACTCTGATCCTGAGAACAATGTTGGTGATGTGGATTAAAAAACGAAAACTAAAGTGTTCTGCAACTATTTTGTCCCCCTTCACATTGAGGTAACTACAGATAAGATATAGCGCCCATACCTTAAATGAAAAATAAAGTGTGTGTGTCTCTAGACAGTCACCCAACTGAATCCTGGTTGGGGCACTGGTAGAATAGTGGTGACCATTCAAAGTGCTTCAAGGTCCCATATAAATGACTGAAAGCACTGTGCATGTGACGGTTATTATTTTTTAAAATTCTGTTGCACACAGTATAAAACAAGCATTTGCAATGCAATAGGTCTCGCATTATTAAAGTTTGAGCTATTGGTGTTGCATTATTTAGCAATGCCAATAGCTCAAAGTTTAATAATGCGAGACCTATTGCATTGCAAATGCTTGTTAAAATTTACTACAGCATCTCATTACACGCTACCCACCTTTCATGCTGCTTAGAATCAGAAATGTTACTTTTACACAATGGTCTCTTGTATAATAGCTAAACGTGGTGTAAAGTAGGCATATTGGACAATGCAAACAAGCATTGGAAACATCAACATGTCTGGCTTGCCTGTAATTCTCACTGCAAGCTCATGACCACATCATAATTCAGTGTTTCCTAAATTGTGAGCAGATGTAGATGTCTTATATCAGTATAATGGGGGTCAAATAAGAGTAATATACCATGGGTCGTTATTATAGAAACGATTAGCTTGCCAAAAGACAACAAAAACTGATTGTAGCCACTTCGTCATACGACCAACTTGTGTTTTATTTTTTAAATGAATTTGCTAAATACGTTTTCTGAGCATTAGGATTGCTTATCCAATGGAACATCAAACTGTACATGGTAAATGATGTTGTTTGGTAGCAACCCCTATTTGGCAGAGGACTGCAACTGAGCTATTGTAATGATGTCACAGCATTTAACTTTTTTGTCCATGCAGTCAAATGACACACATTTGTTTTCATTATATAGTGCAAACTGGAAGCCTTTAGCTACTATATGACTCGAGTCCTAATGTGTAGGACCCTCTGCTTCCATTTCTTTGGGGTGGTTTTTCAAATGGATGGCTAGGTCTGTTATCTTGAAAATTTACTCTGCATGTGAAGTCTGTATTGGGGTAGATGAAACTGGGAAACTGCTCAATGGGTATTTTTGTAGGTTTTCAGGAATTTCAGATATTGTGCGGTGTTATAACAGGAATGTATTTTCGTAGTCTGGCGAGTTTGTTATAAACTGTATGAGTCACTTTGTGATGAAATGTTAACAGATTGTAAAAAGCACATTGAACGGTCTTTTATTGGCCTACTGTAGTTTCTATAAGTACTGTGCAGTAGACCTTGATTAATGCTTCTGTTTTTAGACCGGCCGGGGTGACAGAAGCATGAGCTTCAACATGAGCTCTAGAAAGCCAGAACATCTGCTTCCCCCCCCCCCCCCCCCACCATCTTATTGTGTATTATCTCCCACATTCAGGTTGCACAAGTTTTAATCAGAAGACATTTAGTTGAATATCGCTATAGATGTTCCTACAAAGTGCCATACACAACTCAAATAACAATGCCAGCATTTGCTCCTTTCAAAACCACAGTACTCAACAGACGGAGCATCTAGAATTCCGTGATATTTGCGGCTGTGGCATTTTCCCCTTAATTATGGATTTGTCGCTTTTGCTACATAAATCATCCTCTACTGCATAAGCTGACGATTTTTACAACAAAATGTGTTTCTAGACTCCTGGTGATCCAAAGTTACTAAAAATGTGGCTGCCGGTGTTGCAACTAAGTGAAAGACCCTCCCAAAGGTTGTTTGGTCGACTTTCTGTTGCTCACTGAAATTTATTGCAAAATTCCAAAGACACCCCCCCGTCCCTGAGTCTCAAAAATGCCTGTAAAATAATAGTAAACAGGGCCATATGTCCTGGTGAACTACCTGAAAGCCATACACCTACAGTATTCCTGAATGGGAACTGTTGTATCGACTCTTATGTAAGCCATGAACAACAGAAACAAGATCCCTAAAAAGACTGGACAAAAACAGAAACACTCAATCTAAATGTTAAAAGTGACTCCAAAGGCAATACAGTATCCATTGAACGTCCATCCAAACGGCCAGATGGTTCCTACTGCACACAACCCGTCGGAGGCTACATACTCAGCCAAAGCATTCTTCAGAATTACTTAAAAAAATCTTGAACTGAGCATTTTAACAAATGTAAATCAATCTGAGAAATTGATACCTCAGAAAACTACTTCATCATGAGTCTCTAACCGTACTTTACGTGGAACCAAAATACTCTCCCTGAGAGCCTCCCATACCAAATCAAACTGCACTGTACTCATTCAACATACTGACACAAAGAAATTACTGACCATGTTAAAGCCACCAGCATGTCTAGTTCCGCATCGGATTCTTATCATTCAGACATATTCCAGCCAATCCTAAGGTCTCTGCTGCCATACTGGAAAAAGAAATCGCTAATTCCTCTCGGTTAATTGGTTGAATCCCTAAGTGACATAAAAACAAGTTGTGTCACTCGTTTTCTAAATAAAGAGGGACTCTACCAGGCTGACCGTGCTTGACTTATATAAACTTGTTGAAAAGGTATTTTTCTCTGTTAACTTTCATCAAGCAAAACAATTTGGCATATGGAATTGATTCAGAACAAGAAGATGCACAGAATCAACTCTAATCTCTTATTTTAGTCGAACTTGAGATCTCAGTGGTTGTTGCTCTACTACTGGCTGCTACTTGCTCCAAAGTAATATCGCACTGGGCTACAGGGCATAATCCTCTACTGGATAAAATGTTTCTTGAAGGCCAGGGCCCTAAATTGTCTCCCTACCACCTTTCAGATCTTCGTTATATTCCATTTCAGAAGGTGTCTCCATGGCTTAATTGCACAATTTACTTTTCAACGATTACCTAGTCCCTGTTATTAAACTGGTGAATTCTTCCAACCTTATTTGCTCCAAAGGTGCTCTATACAATGTGGTCATCATAAAATGCGACCATATCTCACCGGTCAAAATTTCAAGACCCTGAATCTATGTTAGCTGTGGGTCAAAGTATGCTAGCAATCATCTCCAAGTCAATTCCAAAAATCGCAAGTACTTGGCTGCAGATTGTGGCAAAACTGGAACTTCATTTCCTCTTGGCTTCAGGAAAATGGAATGACCACCTACTACTTTGACTAAGGTGAAAAATCTTAAACTTGATTATGGTCTTCACACTCTCTCGTAAATTCCTAGTCACTAGTGACTCATTCTGAAGGTTAAGAATTCTAGAATAATTTCACCCCTCCCTTGCACTAAAGGATACTGGCATCTCTAGCTGTATCAAAACAGAGTTATGCAAATGGGCTCTACTCGGTATAACTAAAACTAAAAAAAATCAATTGCCAAAAACACAAAGAATATAGAACTCTGCAGTTTAGACAAGACATCAACTTAAATAGGACCATGTTATTCCTGCCCTCAATGGTCTACACTGGTTACCACTAGCTACTACATTATAAACCAGGCAATTCACACACTAGGGCCTTGCTTCTTATAATCAAAACTCAGATTTCAAAGGCGAAACATCCTATCCAGAATGGCCTGATTGTTGATAATGTCTATGTTCCATTATGCCTGCAAAGAAAGTAAATTCAGAATTGTAAATGATTATTGAGGGATCAGAAGAGTGAAAGTCCTGGTTCTTGCATAATGTGAGACTTTAGTACTTGTAAGGTTAAAGTCCTAACTGATATGTATATGCTGCTTGTGAACCTATTGTCGCATTTCTTTGTTTTCCGCCATACGTGTAAATATAACTCGTATATGCCACAGTGTCAAGTTTGGAGCCCACTGTCTGGGCATCAGGCACTACCCCAGTATTTGATACACCACACTGCAAGGTGACACCATTTCTCTTGGTTTGCCTCCCTTTTGTTACTATTACTGGTGATTCATATGCCAGAAACATAGTGCAGACACGTTTTTTGTTTTTTTTCAATCTGGGGAATGACAAGTAGCTACCACTTCCTTAGAGTGAAGTGTTTTCTATGGTTTGTGCCATACAACAGTCCAATATTGGTGACTATAATTTAACTTGCTGAACCATCTTGCTGGTGTTTCTGAAATTGCAGTTTCATTAATGAGGTAGACTACCTTTTAATTACTACAGTTAATCATCCCAGACATTTGTTATGGTGAAAAACGTGCTCCAGCACGTGTGTGGTTAATCCTAAAAATCCAACATGAATCCGACTTCTCTGGACTTAGGTTTGACATGCCTGCTGAACATATTGCACCCTCCAAAGCAGGAACCTCAATTATCTTTAGTCTTTAACTAGATTCTCTTAAAGAGTGTCATTTTTCCTGTCCTTTTGCATATTATGAAATTTCAAAACGCCTTACCATGCAGTTGATAAATATGACTGATGGGAACAGGAGGAAGAAGTCTGCCAGCAGTTAATGACAGAGCCATGTTCTTGTACGTTCAAAACACCGTTTTGAATCCCATTTGTAAATTTAGGGTTTTGAATGTTTTAATTCTTCAACTTTCCTAGAATTAATTTTCCTTTGCATGCGTTTATGAAATCTAATCGCTATAATTTATTTCATTTATAGATGACTGGATAGCATATCCGTTTCCCGTATTCGAAGGGCCTCGCTTTGAATCTTCTTTCGTACAGCATCAAATACTATTTGTTTCAACCACACAACCATGGCAACAGAAGAGAAGAAACCTGATACAGAAGCTACCAAAACACAATCGACACCTTCCTCTTCATCCAATCAAAGCAAGGTATTCCCTCTTCCTAATGGACTTATTCACTGACTCAGTACTTTTTGTTAACACGACTTGATATTCAACTTTCCGAAGTTTCGTGCAGAGCTTCTAGTCTGGGCCACTGGAATATTGGGGGCAATTGAAAATCAAATTGTGACCGGGTAGACTAAATTATGCAGGAGAACAGGCACATTATGGAGTGTAGTAAGGCATTTTCTGTGGCAAAACTATTTACTAATTTGTCATTTTAATATCTTAATACTGATTAAGAAAATATTTTACCTCACTAGTACTAGTTTAACACCTAAAAACAGCAATAGCTAACTAAAATGTTAACCTCTACAGAGTCTCTCTGATCAGCACCTCGTGGTGCTTTTAATTTGTTTGAGTTGGATACATCTTTATGTTAACATCTGCAAATTATGCAGAAATAGTCCATTATGTTGTGTTATTCCAAAATTTCCTGTGAGAACTGCAATGTTTCCTAAATCTCATACAAGCTGTGACCCTTTTTTGCAGTAACATTTTGCATTGGTGCACCATGTGTGCAGGCTGTACACTAACAATGGACATCTGACCAAAACTTTATAGTGTTAGTGTTGATTCCATATCCGATGTGTCATGAGCTAATTTACTGACCTGGATGTCACCCCCTCGGTCAGCCTTTTCTGCCATTAATATTGATGTTACCAAATAATTTTGGTTAGTGTATTTATGTTGTGGCTTCATATCATAAACTAATAAAACAAAATTGTACTGAGGGATATCCTCTAAATCTGCTTAGTCCAAGTAAATGAGTTGGATGAAATGCTGGTGTTTCCTCAGAAAGAAATCCATTGCACAGTTTGTCTCTTTAAATACACGTCCTTCAAGAGCAGTATTTGGCAGAGCTTCTAAAATGTTAAAAATCTTGTTGAGCATTTCTTTATTGTACAAATTAGGTTACAATGTGGGGGATTGTTTCACAGTCACTGAGGCTAATAAGGCAATTCATGGACGTCAGCGTAGCAGTTACATCCGAGAGCATGTCTTGGGGGCATTTATAAAGGTGTATTCAAATAGCCGCTGAAGTATTCTTTGCTTTCTGTGACAGTGTGGCAATTGGTTTGCAAGTGTTATAGGATATTATATTGGCTATAAGTATCAAATTAGAAGTTTGTGTTCCAGTTTGCCATTACCATGAAAGGAAAGGCAAGAAAAACTAATCTTGTGTATTTTCTTTTGTAGCCTGCACCTGTAAAGCCTAATTATGCTTTGAAGTTTACACTAGCAGGACACACCAAAGCAGTATCCTCTGTCAAATTCAGTCCAAACGGAGAATGGTTAGCAAGTTCATGTAAGTAGTGTATGATTGTGATCTGAAATGTACATTGACGTACAGCTGGTAAGGAAAAGCAACATGTTCATATTTACTTGTATTAATCACTTTTTGCTGTAGTCACACTTTCTAGTACTGCTGTGGCATTGTTAGCTTGTTTTGATTTAACTGGAGTTTTATTAGCATTTGCATCTTTCATCGGGTCGCAGGAGTGAACATCAGTAAAGACATGGAATGCATAGTGAACAATTAATACTATCCTATCAGTGCAAATGTTTTAAAGAACTGAAAACCACTCCAGGATGCAATAAAGGCACAGGTTGCCTCCGGGAAATGTTTGTAGTTTCATAAATTGTGTTCAGTTCTTGGAATACTTGTGTCCCCTCCCATCTTCAAGCCCCCCCCCCCCAGTGTAATACATCTGGGAACATATTGTTTATTGCGTTGTAGTTCCATTTATTTAATGCTTTTTTTTTTCTTGAAAAGACATCCGAGCATATTAGCAGACAGATTGACTGCCACACTGCAAGTTGTGCTTAATTGGCAGTGTGTGAGTTGGTAGTGTGGCCAATATCGGAGTTCTGTGGTGGCTTCTGTGGATTATCGGCAAGCTCCTCTTTGCATTTAATGTGTCACTGTGCTTGAATTAAAGCAGAACCAAGAGGAATGTTACGTTGATTGCTTGCGCTCTATTGTTGTTGCAACCATGTGGGTTATTGGGTTGGTTGTCCTACATGGGAAAAGTCTTGATTTCATGCGCACTGATTGTCATTCTGCCTTATGTTGCTTTGTTGCTTTGATCATGTGACTGTTTAGAAGAAGGGGGAAATGAGAAGAGTTAAATATTTATCATCCCTACAATTCTTGTACTGGAGATTGGTTTTAGTCTTTGAGCGGAGATCATTTATCCATGCCGTCTTACTATGGATTGGTAGTTTTGGGTCTTGTCCTGCTTCATTTGTTGGAGAGGAGCCGAGTCAGTGTTGCTTTACTGATAACAAAGTGATTGTTGTGTGTTTTTGCTGCCCGTTAATGCCATAATTTTGCTTCCAGTATGGATAAAGAAGATCCACTTATGCATGCCTTCTTTTGTGGTGGAATTATTAGTCTTGAGTGATCTTATTTTTCCATTCTCTTTGAAGTGTAAAGGTGTCTTGAAGGTGAAGCATCAAGTTATGGGAGATAGTGATGCGTCTGGAGGGCTCGTGAGCCGAGGTTCTGTAAGCAAAGCTGCAGATATTGTCTTGTACAGAGTCAGTTTGAGTAAACTTGTTGAGAAAGAACAAGAGAGAGTGTGGCTTATAGTTTCTCTGGAAAACCTACATATAGGAAGACATGTGAAAGAGTTTGCATTTTGGTTCACTTGGGTTACCATGGAAAGTCGGATGTTGATCATTCTCAGGTTGCTTACTTTAGTCTCTGTCCGGAACTGATTATTATATGTCTGCTAATATTGCTTATGTTTTTAAGTGTCTATAAAAAAAGAAGCAAATGTACATTTTGAAATTTCAAAACCTGTGAATGAATTTGAAATTTGAGGCTAAAAATTAAGTTGGTATCCTCAGATTGACTTATGGGTTCAGTGCAAGTGCATCAAATAGAGTATAATCTGGACAATGACTGGACTCGATTGAATTTAGAAAATCTCCAACTTTCCTACCAAAATGTAGATAAAAAAAAAAATGTGAATTAAATAAAATAGTTCATCATTTGTTAGATAAATACTGCAGGTTGTTTTTCTAATGGGTTGTTTGCCAGTTCAAAATATTGAAAATGCTTAGGTCCTCCGTTTCCAGTAATTACTCCGAGGGGGTCCCCGGATTCCATTAATTCAGTGGGGTTCTCTGGGATGCATTGATGATTAAGTGGTCCTCCACAAAAGTCAGAAGGTTAAGAACCTCTGAAATCGAGCTTTGAGCAACACTTAAAATAATGCTGACAGTAGCTGATTGAATTGAGACAATGCTGTGTCTGATTGCGAGTTTGCAGGAGATCCACTCTAGGATACTTCATGGATATCTATTTTTCTTTAGCCTCACAAGGTGTCTGGTAGTGTACTTTTTGAAAGTTGCAAATGGGTCCTTCACTAGTAGTCCAAACACTCAATTTCTGTTCATAGCTGTTTTAGGTCATTCCAGATAAAGATTGTGGCAGATTTGGAGCTTCTACATATGCAGAATACTGGTTGTTTGGATTTAAAGATCCAGTGCTCACATAGATGTGCAAAGGGTGTGAGAAAAGAAAAGTAAAACCATGCATCGCATTGACATAAAAGGTAAAAACTCCTTGGTCTTGCCAGTCTGTGACCACACCAGGGTTAGCAAGTTTTCAAGGGGCACCTCTGAGGTGCCCTCTGAGTACATGTTTTGAATAAATCCCACAGTGGCATCAGTGTGGGTTTGAGAAGAGGAGTTTGGTACCAAACACTCCTGTGTTCAGTGTAGCCTTCATGGTGCTGTGGAACTAGAGGTGTCTTGTTTCCAGCCCTTGCACTCTCCATGGCTTCTATGACTTAAATATTGTAGGGACACATCTGCTCATGCAGATATGCCCACGCCTGTGGTATAGTGCACCCTGCCTTAACCCTGCTAAAGGGGTGACTTACTTATACTGTAGATCGTGCTAGTATCATGGCACACAGGCATATCGACTTTGTCGTTTTGTCTGCACAAGGGCATGCATGCTGCAGCAGCGGTCTACATGGCCTAGATGAGGGGTCCCCAGGGGACCCTCTTCAGTTCCAGTGTCCTAGGTACCATTTACTAGGGGCTTACATGGGCCTGAAAGACCAATTGTCAAACAGTTTTAGGGAAGAAGCACTGACACAGGGGACCTGGTTGGCATGGACCCTGTGCATTACAATCAGAATCACATCATTTTCCAGGCAAAAAGTAGGGACTAACCATGTCAAAAGATGCACTTTCTCACTTTAAATAACACCAGCTTATTTGGTTTTGTTCCTTCCAGATCCAATCCCTTCCCTGTCTCCGGTGACATTAACTAGGGCTCCCCTTTTTTAACCCTACTCCATCTCTTATATATGGAGCATCTGCAAATTATGCTCTTTGACAGCTATACCAGATTCTACTAGTTTGAGGCCACACTCGGCTGGTTGAAAATCTGGAGAATCTCATGTTTGAAGCCTGTGTCCTAGAACTCCCACAAATTGAACCCATCTAGAAGGAATTTGTACCTCCCCAGCAATACTTTGATAGCGAGAAGTGTCTAGACTAAATTGGTGCCAATCCTTTACCTCAGAGGTCATGTCTCGCACAATTCTAAGACTACCAGTCATCAACAGACTTTACACCACATAGAGAAGCCCGTTGCACCGGAAGTAGGCTCCAGAAATGCAGTTTGGGCTGTAGGACTTTACTATCTTCGAGGAGGCGTCGCTTTGTTGACTGACTTTCATGAGCTCCATCTATCTTTGTTTATGAGCGCCCTTTCACCCACAAACCTTATCAAAGGTCTTTGGATATAATACTCTTGGCCAACTCTGTTTGCTCTCACTGCAGACCAGCATCACATTTAGAACCTATTTTACCATCTTCATGATAGTCTGCTCGGCTTCACGACTGTACTTCATTACCAAGATTACGAAGTCTAGTAGAACATCCATAACATGCAGGGCTGAGAGTAGCTTCCCTGTACAAAGAATATGCAATCTTAATGCTTTCAGCTGGATTGTTTTTAAATGTATTCTGTATAAATCATGGTGGGACCAGTGTCGTCTTCCTGGATGGGAGGATAACCGTAAATTAAGACATCACCAGATGGGAAATCAAGACATTTGGGAAGCTATGTTCTTAGTCTCTGGAATGCTCCAGTCCATATTTCATGCTCTTGTGCAGTGAGCTCAAAACCAATAACCTAAAGCAAAATTCTAGTTGCTAGATAATCACCCAAACTGTGGACCGTACCTTAATATGACTACACTTCCGGCTTCCCTGAACCTCACTGTATGCCTTTTACCAGCACCAATTCTCTCCTGTAAATAACCTGTCTCTAATGCTCTATCCTTGCTCTCTTCCACCCTCTGTCTGTCCACTTTAAAAATCATTGTGTACAGCTCTCTGATACTTTGTGATTGAGGATAGCCACCTTATCATGTCTGTTTGATGGGAGGAGGTTCACCTGAGTTGGTGCAGCCAGACGCTTTGGAAGGAATTGTGTATGCCCTTTTCACCAGGGCAAGATGATGTACCCCACTAAAGGGCCCAGAGTCAAGTTCCCACTATCCCTGATCAGAGTAAAGCCCAGGACCCTCACATTGGCCACCCTTTTTGTGTTTTCTAATGGTTAGGTTTTATCGCCCAATAACTGTGTGGCTTAAGAAGTGGCTTGATACAATGTGGAGAGGTTCTGCAACCCACTCTCCACAGCATGCTAACTCTCCCCTCACTGCCTTTTCATCTAGACTCATACCAGTGATTAGCTTCCACCTGACATCTGCTACATCTTGAGTCTATTGCAGTAGATATCCTCCTCACAATGTCTACTTTTTGTTGAGTCCCGTTCAGGGATTCCATCATGTACCTCGTGGACTTTCCCCAACCTTTCTACAGCTTTATGTCTGGTTCTTTTCTCTGATGTCCCAATTTGTGCCTGATGTAAAGCTTTGAAGCACTATAGAGCAATTCATTAGCAACTCTGGCAACTTTCCATTCGGTATAATGCCACTCCACACAATTCCCTTCCACTATAAGCATGGACTCTCTACTCAATGCCACCCCACTCCACGCGTGCCACTCCACATAATTCCATACAACTCGTTTCACCTCCACAGGTACACAGTGTGCCGCCAAGGCCCGCAGTTTGCCGCCACACCCCACAGTTTTGCTTCTGAAGCCACCACTGATGCCAGGGTCCGCTAATCTTCCATCAAATCACGTTGCAGAAGAATTAATCTGTATATGTTTGTCCAGTTATAGGTTTGAGTGTATCCTCCTCCTTTTTGTAGAACAGACATGTTCTTAAATATCAATGAGGATATTATGTTTGCGAAGAAAAACATAGTTCGACCCTTAATTCCCCGTTAAACTAGTCTATATTTCTGAAATCCGTTTTCTTTCTTAAAGCAACTGTTTCATAATGTTATTTTCCTTGTCTTTTAAGCTGCTGACAAGCTTATCAAAATTTGGGGAGCATTTGATGGAAAATTTGAGAAGACTATATCTGGTCATAAATTGGTAAGCATTTTGGAATTTGAGTTGGCAGGTACTTTGAATTCTATGGAAAAAAAATTGTGTGAGCAGTTTTTTTTTTTTTTTTTTTTTATATCCCTAATGAGTTCTAATTTTGTGACTAGACTCACACCTCTAAGTTTTTGTTCATATTGAGCTTGTTCTATGTTAGTACTTCTTTAAAAAAAAATGTATTGTGGCGGAAATCCACTACATAATGTAAAACATGTTCTTCAGTAATAAATTCAAATAAGTTAGCTGCATCAAACATAATAAAATACTAATAAATAATTCCCTTATCACTGGTTTCTGCATTTAAGACCATGTCGTCTGGGGTGGGTGTTAAGAAGACTTTAAAAACTCGATATAAAGCCAATAACCAGTCTTGTAGTACAGAACATGAATCGTTTGTTTGTGCAACGTTTCAGTAAGACGTTTTCAGTCTTGACTTCACAGAAGGAGGTATCATGAAGGTCCTTGCATAGTTAATCGAATATGTAGAGTTCTTTACACAGCAGTCTATCATTAGAGGCAGGTGGTTGAAAAGATTTGTGGAAAAGTTGAAAGCCTCGTGCCATACATGTTTTAAACAGGTCAGTGTTGGAGTGGAGTTAAGATTAAGTTTCATCTTGAGGTTTAAAGTGAACAGCTGAGTCTACTAGTGGCTGGGCCTATTTCATTTCATGTGGTACAAAAGGGGGCGGTGATGGACGGAGCCAGTCAACAGATCTGGGTTTGATCCATCACCGTTCTATAGCCCACTCTGCCACCCCAGTTCAGACATGGCCATATGCAAATCAGTCTGACCCTGTGCCTCATGGGAACAGTCCAACCCGAACTGCCAAGCCATGCCTTCCCTGGACCGGAAACAAGCTTCCTAGGACCGGTTTCTGGCATTTCGGCCGTCTTCAGCCAGGCTTGCTTGAATCCAATGGCAAAGTGAGCAAGGGACTCACGTCTGAGCATACCCTGCCAACTTATGGCGAACAAAGCATACATGTTTTAAACAGGTCAGTGTTGGAGTGGAGTTAAGATTATTATGTTTCATCTTGAGGTTTCAAGTGAACAGCTGAGTCTACTAGTGGCTGGGCCTATTTCATTTCATGAGCATGATGTTGGTGACGTAATGTAAGTAGATATTAAAGGAAAAACAATTGAAAGCCCATAACAGATTTTAAGACATGAACACTTATTTTATGTTATCATAAATACATTGCCAGTGTAGACCATAAGGAGTGGAAGTAAGGGCGAAGGAATGGAATGGACCCGGGGGCACCTCGTGAGTATTGTGACTTGGTCGCCCAGCAGGCACTTTGACAACTAGTGGCAGTCAGACGTTCTGGGGAGCTGGGCTCTCGAGGGGTGCAGGTTTCAGTAGCTCGTGATGGTCCTAAAGCATAATTGGAGGTTAGCCAACCATCCCTTGCAGACATCTCACAATGTCCTAGCACAAGTGGAGAGATATTCCACAAGTGGGTACCATACTATTTGAGGGTCCTTTGGATGCGGTCCATTCTTTGGTGCAGCCTTGCTTTGCTTGGTCCAGGGAGTAGCAGGACAGTCCATCTCTTTCCAGTCCAGTAGTGATCTGAAGACTGGGTGCCACTTTTATGCCATCTTCACGTTTGTGGGAGTTGAGGCCTTACCAGCCAATGGGCAACAGTTCCCACGGGGCAACCTTTCCCACTTGAGATCTCTTCCAGGAGGTTTGGCCCCAAAAAACATCTGAGTCCCACTTCTCCACATGAAACCAAGTTGACTCTGGCCTTCTTTCCCTGTGAGGAGCGCTGGGCACACCCCTGGGGTGTACCTAGCATAATAAGCTACTCCTCCTGGGAAACTGGTTCTACAGTGGATTTTTCCTCTCTGGAGTAGATGCTAACCTGTCTGCCTACACAAAGGAGAGGGCAGGGTAAAGCCATCCTGCTGGAGGATGTCACACCTCCTCCCACCAACAGTTTTGGGTTTCCTGTTCCTGGGTGTGCTCCACACTTAGCAGGGGAGAAGCCTGTTGTCTCAGGGGACCAACAGCTGTGGACAGTCAGGAAGGGCTACCATGGGTTTGGGCTACAAAGTAGTGACTTTCTAAAGCCACCTTTGCCTCAAAAGTTAATTTAAATTTGACTTCAGCAAGAAGTCTGGTTTAATGCTCCGATCAATCGGATACAGTGAAGTACCATATGGAAGTTAGCACTTAGCGCATGGGGTAATGAAACTATGTTGGCCAATGGGGCTACCAGCTTTACTACAGTAAAGACAAGTGTGAGTTGTTACTGTCAGAACACGTAAGATGTAAATTCAACATTTATTAAATTAACAATGGACACCCTGCCTTATGGGCTTATTAGGCCTACCTTCGGGGTGACTTACAGATATTTAAAAATGTAGGTTTGGCCTTTGCAAAATGGTCATTTTGCTACGTTGAGTAAGCAAGCTGGAAGTTGGCCGCTATGGCAGACCTAGAGCCATGTGTTTCCTCTGTCCCTACAATGGTGGCTCAACTAGTGTTGCAGACCACTGGGTACACTTGACTTACTAGCCCGGTGTAACTCATGTACCATATACTAGGAACTTATGGCCAAGCTAAGTAAGCTAGTCTGGTATTTTCGGGCTCATGGCCCCTGGCCCCTGTACTGGGCTTATACAGCAGGGCCTAGTGTTTATTAAGATTAGAAAAACCAGCAGCATCAGTCCCCCAAAAATGGAGGGGGGGGGGAGGGGTAGGCAAATAGAATAAAAAGAGGCCCTTTCCTACAACCAGAATAGAACCTGTAATCCAGATCTGCAATCAATAGCTTTCTTCATAGGAGCATGCTGTGGCAAACATACTCAAAGATCTGGTAATAGCAAAGATTGAAAATTACGAGATTAACAACAAATTGGAGAACCAGCACACTAGTTCAAAGCTGGAACCTGTTGAAGAACTACGAGACCATATATTAATTGTGTACTTTTCTGCTTCAGAATTCCCCACCTGCATGATGGTGACGTTCTTCTGCCGGTATGGTGGGGGGCACTATATAGGTAAACTGTGCAACGCAAGTCTCCCTGTGTAACCACTCTGCATCGGTCTGTGTTCATTTTATTTCCCAAAATAAATGTTTGGAAAACAAAATTAAATGTTCCTGATGCACATTTTTCATGCCTAGGGCGTTCTGCTCTGCTGTGAGTTCTGGACATGAATCAAGTTGACTGGAATGGTGTCTGTGGTATAGATCTAAATTAGTATAACCCCTAATGCCATTACGCTCAGCAGGAGGCACTGTGCTTGAGATTAAACAGAAGGTTGAGGCTCTGCTGTCAGAAACCCAATGATTGCTCCCCCCTTAAATGTTGAAGTTTTGATAGTCTAGTGGTGTTCTGCAGGGCTCTATTCTTTCTCCCACTCTTTTCAACCTCTTCATGGAACCCCTCACCCTTATTCTTAAACAAGCAAAAATCAGTTATCGCCTCTATGCCGATGACGCACAACTATACTACAAGATCAAGACATCTTGCATCTTAACAATGTCTTGACTAAGATTCAATGGTGGTCCCATCAAAACCACCTCAAATTAAACCCCCAAAAAACGGAAATCATCCTATTCTCTCCCAAGAACAATTCGCTCCCTATTCAACACTGGATCACTGGATTAAAGCTCTCAACTGCTCTCGCGCCATCTCCAACTTGGTCAAATCCCTCGGCATTAGCATCGATCAGAACCTCAATCTTACACCCCATAGAAAAAAACTCTGCAAAAGGTGCTCTCTTCACACTAGATCACCTTAAAAAATTAAACCCTTCATTCCAGCAGATGACTTTAAATCAGTTGTACAATCACTGGTTCTGTCTAGAATTGATTATGGCAACGCCACTCTTGCTAGCACCCCTAAAGTCCACCTAGCCCCTATCAAATCCATTCTTAACCTCGCTGCCAGGCTTATTTCTGACTGTAAGCTATACGATCACATCTCCCCTGTTCTCAAAAACCTCAAATGGCTTCCTATCGAAGGCAGATCCACCTACAAGATTGCATGCATCCCACACTAAGCCCTTCACCAAAATACCCCTTCTTATCTCTCTGACAAACTCCAAAAAGCTGGGTGTACTAGAACATTGAGGAGCACTAACCCTCTTGCCCTAGTCCCTCCTCTGCTAAAAAAGAAAGCAACTCAATCACGCTCATTCTCTGGTAACGCCCCCTCTATCTGGAATACTCTTCCCAGAGATCTACGTTGTAACCCATCCTACCCCTGCTTCAAAAAAAAAACTCAAGCTGCTCCTTCTCAACAAATATTGGGGTTCTTAATTATACTTAGTCTCTGGCCATGAACTCCTCCACTATTCGCAGTTTATACTGGCCCCCCTCTACCTATAATTCACCTCATCCCTCCCTTCCACTAATGTACCTCAATCTCTCGACTTTTCCATCTACTGACATACTATATAATTCTTCTCTGTCTTCCTGATCTACTATCTTATCATTCTTAAAGTTCATCTGCCTTACCTTATTATATCAATTGTACTTAGTTTGGTGGTCTGTCTTTATGTTTAACCAAATCCTGTAAAGCGCTCTGATACTCTTGGGTCCAGCTAGCGCTATATAAAACCTTTAAAATAAATAAATAGTGGTAAAAATACATGCAAGTGAGCCACTAAATGTTAAAGTACAACGGATGGGTGTGGTGATGTGATTAATGTTCAAATTAGAGCCTGGGCTCATGCATTGGAAAGGCAGATTGGATTACAGTTGATGGAAGTGACTTAATTAGTAAACTGTGGACTGATGAGGGGAAGCATGCGATTCAGAAGTGGTATCCAGAGCAAAATTGTAAATGTGAGCTTCCAGGTGATACTAGGCTTCATGGACAGATGTACTACTTGTTAGAAAAACCGGTTACAAAATTTTGCACAAACAATACAAACTAACATTAAGACATATATAGATTTAAGTGAAGAAGCTGTGGGATAGGATATTAGCTCATAGACTTCAGGATATTTTTATCATATTGTAGGAATATAAGTGTTAATAAGCGTTCGAGCTTTCAGGACATTATGGTATCTCTGTTGGGAGTCATTATGCATCATAAGAGGAATATAGTAGAACGTTGGCGGATGTTGATAATTTAACACTTGGTTACACATAAGGAGGAAAAAATATCGTTTATTTTTCAGTTTGAATCAAAATTCTGCCCCACCTGAGGACTTAACGTAATGATTTGGGAAGTATTATTTTAGCCGGTTTTGCTCATTTCTGTTTTTGTTTTAATTAGGGAATCTCTGATGTTGCTTGGTCTTCCGATTCCAACCTTCTCGTGTCTGCTTCTGATGACAAAACGCTAAAGATATGGGACGTCAGTTCGGTAAGGATTGTAGATTTTTATTGAGCGAACAAAAATTCTTATTGTCCTACACAGTGCAGTTGTTTCAACCTAGCCATTTAGTCACTTCCACAGTCTCCATTCACCACTTCCAAAAATGTTGTAGTTAATACCACATGCCGTTCTCCCTTTAGCTCTGCCATAATTACTTCATCCCAGCTTCACTCCCTATTTCGGCAGACCATAATATTTATCCCATCCACTTCCCTTTACCGTTCTGCTCAAACTCTGAAAGAATGCCTGCCCTTTGTTCTTTGCTCTGCCTGGGCCTCTGATGCCTGTCCCTACATGACTTTTTGTCCACTTATTGTATACTTTGGGTGGGAAGTATTCTGAAAATGTGACAGGTTTTTTAGATATTTATCATTACAGATTGCCAATTGTTCCTTCATATGGAATTATAACATCGAATTGAAATGTTGATTGCCTTTTTTAACACAGCTGGACCTCTGTTGGAAGCAACGTATTGGAATGTTTGTTTTTTGTCTTTTTTAGGGAAAATGCTTAAAGACCCTGAAGGGTCACAGTAACTACGTTTTCTGCTGCAACTTCAACCCACAGTCTAACCTCATTGTGTCAGGATCGGTGAGTGTTGATTGCTCTTGTTTGGCTGTTTCTCATGTTAAGAACTCATATGAAGTTGTAAGATGCAGGACACCTTGACTGGATTAAATAGGGTGCCTAAAATGCAATCCTTTTTTTCATACATGATTGCGTTCATGTTTAAAGTTTGATTTGTTAGGATCAGGATGTGGCACTCAACAGTGCTCTCATAACTTTATGTATGTTTTTGCTTACTTCATTCTACAGTTTGATGAAAGTGTTAGAATTTGGGATGTGAAGACTGGAAAGTGCCTTAAGACCCTGCCTGCACACTCCGATCCAGTGTCCGCTGTAAGTTCCTTTTTAAATAGAAATGCCCTTCCATCTAGAGAGAACTAAAACTGCTTTTCTTTGGCAAGCAGCATGTTTCTTTGTTGATGGTTAATGCAATCTAGAGTTGTAAATCCTCATGTTTATTCACTCTTTAGGTCCATTTTAATCGGGATGGCTCCTTAATAGTTTCAAGTAGCTATGATGGTCTTTGGTAAGTAAATATTTTACTGTTCTGTCAGTTTTAGTCAGTACACAGCATACACATATCCGTCTGAAAAAGCGTTGCATATTGAAATTACCTGCTTCGTTTTGTACAGATAATGTAAGACCTCTTCTACTAGGATTTTGTAAACGTTACTCTTTCACTGTTTCTGTAATTTGAAATGATTTTATTTCTTTTCCCTCCCCCTTTTTTTGACAGCCGAATTTGGGACACTGCATCGGGCCAGTGCTTAAAAACGTTGATTGGTATGTAAGCAAAGGTGTACTTTATTGTTTTATCTATTTAGATGTACAGCTGGGACACTTTAGGAGGGGAAGCTTCTGAAAATAGTCTGTGTTCAATCTGTCTCTGATCATTCTCTGAGAATTTAAATGAATACATTTTCTTGTATAATCCTCACTGTAAACTGAATTGCTGATTGACACTCCTAGTTTCTGCTAGGAAAAGCCCTCTGGCAAAACATGGTACATTTGGGAAATTGGGATAAAAATTCTGGCATCGGTTTGAATGCCTACAGGTTTGATACTAGGCATCTTCACCTGCAGAGTTGCTTTTTTATCTTCATGTTTGACAGCATTATTGGTGGTGTCCAGGGCACAAGTCCTAAAAAACGGAAGTGGGGCGACTAACCTAATTAATTAGTATGCAAGTGACATCAGATCGTAATGTAATGTAAAATCCACTTCTATAGCGCTACTATCACTCCAAGGAGTATCTTGGCGCTTAATCCCTCACATATATGCGTAGCAGGTCTATCATTAGTACATTTGAGCACATTTTGAGTATACTTGCAAACCCTCCTGATTTAGGCCGAAGATTCACACTTTTGTAAGCTTCACATACACCAATGTTGCCTTTTGTCAGCGTTAAGCTTCCTCTACCCATAGTGCTTTAAAAGAAAGACTAGTGATATTTAAATTATTACAGCGCCTCCTCAGGGGTAGTAAGCGCTTTATAAATGCTATTTGTTTTGTGCAAATACTGGGAAAGATCAACACATCTGACATTCTTACAGTGAATGCATATCTCCTAAACGGAGCCTGAACAAAGTGAAAAGCTGCCTCTCAAGTATGTGTGAAGTGCTAACAAGGTGTGAGCCTTTGTTTCCCCACTGCTGCATTTGCTTCTAGGTGTGAGGATCCTGACTGATACCAGCCAAGAGACTCGAACAAAAGCAGGCTGATGAACCCTCAGATTCAGCCTTTGTAATGAGCCCAGCAGGAGTCAGAAATAAGAGAACCCTGTGCTTTGACTGAGTGTGCCCTGGGTTCCTACCAACCAGATACCCAGGGCCTATGTTCTTTCCTTAAACTGCACTGATACAAAACCCAATTGGCACTCTTTGGCCACATGTAAATTCCTTGCAAATGGTACCACAGGTACCCAGGGCAGTGTGGCCAGGGAAGGCCTCTAAGTGCTGTAGCACTTGTGTGCCACCCTTAAAGGCCCTGTACCTTTACACACGCTGCACTTTGGTGCAGAACAAAGTGAAGAGTCGACATGGCACACATCCCTATGTGGCATGCCTACAAGCCACAACTCTGGCATAATTAGCCACCACTCTAGCTGGGTGCAATATACCAGTGGTGGGGATACAGGTCCATAACCCCTGTACCCCTACAGTGTCTAAGCCAATTCTTTGACATTGTAAGTGCAGTAATGCCATTAAGACACTATGGTGCTGGGAGTTTGCCATTACGAATTCCACAGCACCATAATGGCTTTAATGAAAACTGGGAAGCTTGGTATCAAACTTCTCAGCACATTTAACCCGCACTGATGCCAGTGTGGGATTTAATGAAAAATGTAGTCCGAGAAAACTGACCTTACTCTAGTGTCCTGGCTGAGTGGCTGCTCGCCAGCTGCCACCACCTGACATGTTTCTGGACCCCTGGGTTGAGAGCCTGCTGCTCTTGGGGGACCTGAAACAATGCACATTCTGGTATGAGGTGCCAAGCCTCCTCCCCCAGGATGGGCAGGGTCCACGAAGGGGAAGCTTCAAATGCTTGCCACCTTTGTGAGCTACTTCAGCCATTTGCTGCTTCCAGCAACTGGCCCCCATCGGTTCTGAACCCCACTTTGGGTGGGAGAATCGGCGGGAAACCAAGTAAGGAAGGGAGGTGTGCCCACCTTTCCCAACCTCACCCCTCAGGCGGGGGAGGTGAAGCACAACACTCCTTCCCCACCATCTTGTAGATGGGGGGGGGGGGACCCAGCCAACCAGAGAGAGGCGCCAATGCCCCATCCCACTGGAGTGTGGCATAATGGGGAGTGTACCCACCCCAAGGAAGGGAACCATTGGTCCCAACCTTTACCTACCTGTAACGCCCCTAAATAGAGTATTTCGGGGCAACCCCAATCCCTGCCTCCTCCGACAAGAACCGACCAGAAGGACTGAAGAAGCCATGCTGAACTAAGAGGATGAGGACCACTGACCTGGCCCCAGCCCTACCGGCCTGTCTCCACCTCAAACCTGCTCCAGCGAAATCCCGGTGTGTCCTGCAGTCAGCAGCCCCCAAGAACCCGGAGGACCTACCCTGCCTTCCCAAACCAAGACTTTGTCTCTTGTGAACACTGGATGTGCTTACCCACAGACTCTGGCCAAGTCCATACCACAGGTGAGGGATTAGCTGCTTGAGCAATATGCCTCTACAGAGTGTGTGATATTCACAGACATTGTAAGTGCAGTGGAGCAATTTTAAGAACATGGTCAGGGAGTTTATCTACACGAACTCCACAGCTCCATATTGGCTTTACTGAAGACTGAAGTTTGGTACAACATTAAACCCACACTGATGCCAGTGTTGGACTTAATGTAAAATGCACTCGGAAGACATCTTAGAGATGCCTCCTGAAAAACAGGGTTCTGGACCCCAAGGTAGAGGTGTCACGCCTCCCTCAGGATGGGCAGGCTCTGCGAAGGTGAAACTTCAAAGGCTTGCCGCCTTTGTTAGCTACTCCCAGCTTCTGCTAATATCAGCAGCTGGCTCCCACCGGTTCGGACCTCCACTTTGGGCTGGAGGGTCAGCAGGAAAACCTAGGAAGAAAGGGAGGTGTGGCCAACCCCACCCCTCAGGTGAGGGCGGTGAAGTAAAGCATGGGAGAACTCCATCAATCCGGACGAGACAAATGGCTCCACCCCTCCCACCACCACCACCCCTGGAGGGTGGCATAAGGAGGGGTGTAGACACCCCTGAGAAAAGGGATCCTTGTTCAACCTGTAACATCCCTAAATCTATTATTTAGGGGCACCCCTGAACCTTTCTCCTTAGATTTGACAAACTAAGAATGACCGAAGAGCTGTGCAGCAGTGGAAAGATGACTGACTTTTCCCCAGCCCTACCGGCCTCTCTCCTCCTGCGACCCTTCAAGAACCCCAAAGGACCTGTGCTCTCTTCGTGAAAGACTCCTGTCTCCTATGGACACTGGATTGTCCAGCAAAGAAACCAACACCAGTCTCTGGACCAGGGTGAATTTGCGAATCTGCACCCAATGCCCACAGCCCAAGATTGAGTGACTCACCTGTCCTGTAAAGTCCCCCCCGGCAAACCTGGTCTCATCTGCATCGGTGGCTGTTCTATCCAGGCCCGTACCCCCCCCCCCCCCCCAACACCTTTAGTCTCTGTTCGAAGGGTCCCCCTGACCACGACCAGCTAAGAAAACAGACACCAAAAGACACACTTGCATCCTTCACCTCCTCGACCTTTGGGAGCCCGGCTGCCAGTGCCCAGGGGTCACCCCAGCTATCCAACTTACCTTCCCCGCCGTTGGTCGCCTTTGTCCAGCCTCCTGGTCCAAGCCTGCACCCTCTTTTCCAAAATTGCCTAACTCCATTAGACAGCATTGGGCGCCAATGCTGATTTGCACCCTGTATCCGGCTGCCCTTGTACGATTAGTGGTGTTGCCTTGGTCCTGGACTAAGGTCTACCCTGGTAGTTAGTGGAAAGCTGAGTACATGTTCCACTGATGGTGGGGTGACTGCTCAGGATTTAGGTGCTCTGACTGAGCTATATTGAAGTATACTGACCGCTGAATGGAAGGATTGGACTTTTTTTTTCCAGTGGCAAAACTGCTTTTGAGGTCACAGATACTGGAATAACAGCACGTCTGAATGCAGATAATCGATTAAGATGCATGGACAAGCAAGGTCTACCCTGGTAGTGGAGTAGCAGAAGTAAAAACCATAATCTGTGGAATGAGTTATATTTGCAGAAATGCTTGTGATGACAGAGGAACTGGGATAGCAGGGTGGAGTTAAAGTCCGGTTTTGAAGGGAATCAGTAAAGCTTCTTTTGAGTTCCCTAGCTCTGTGGTAATGGAAGCAGGTTAGGCTTAATGTGCATTTCCACTTCTATACAGGTTAGGACTGGAATGCGTTGTCAGAGCTTCGTGATGGGCCCAATTCTTGAACAGCAGGGAGGAGGGTGATTTGAGGTACCGATTGAACTGTTTGGGGGAGTAGTAGATATTTGTAGTATTGTCCATCTTCACATCCCTTCTATTAAAAAAAAAAAAAGTGATGATTGTCATCAAAAGTAAGCAAATCCACATAAATTCAGTTAATTGTACTGTAATGCAACATGTTAGAAGTTTACTAACTTGTATTGCTCTGGTTATCTTGATATAAGAGCAAAGACGCTACAAAACTAAATACTATTAAATCCTCAAATTGATTTAGTCCCTCCCCCTCCTGCACAGCCCCAATTTCAAAATTTGTGGGGAAGAGACTTGACAGAAGTGTGGGGGTATTGCAGTTATAGCACATGCCTCTTGCTATTCTGTTCTCTTGATAATTTTGAGATGAGACTGGAGTCCTTCCAGTACAACTTTATTATAGGCTGTGCTCAATCTGGATGTTGTACAGACAGCCTAATATCCTGTTGCAGACCTTACGCTATTTGCAGTTGTAAAATCATCTTTAGCTTTACAGAAAGATAATCTAGTGCTCCTTCCTGGCTCTAACATTACAGACCTAGCAGTAGGAAACTTGGAACAACATAACTTTGAGCCCACACACTCTGTGGGTAACCAACATGACCAGATCTTTGCAACTCCTAACTTCCATTATTCCATCCTATTGCCTGTCTTTGGATCAGTGGTTTTGCAGTCCAATGGAGGACGCAAAATCGGAAACCTGCACCAAAATGTTTAAAACTTATCTGGAAAAATCAGAATTCTCAAACTCTGACTACTGCTGTGTCCAGCCAAATAGTAGATTTCTTGACCACTTGGGTGAAAATAAACCCAGTGACCTCCTGAAACTCCACATTTATAGCAGTATTGGACATCTTGCCTTCTTTACTGAAACCCAAATCCATACCTCTAAACCAGAGTAACAATCCCTGTTTTTTCTTCAAACTGAAAGACCTTACAATCTATGTAAAGAGAAGAGAAAGTGTGCCAAGACTACAATAGGACCTATACAATTGCTTAAGTGGCAACTACCTCCCTGCATAAAAACTAAATAAAGGATGCTAAACCAGTATTAGCCTGTTGCATCTGATCAGCCTCAAATCTATTTAAAAACTTTTTCCATATTGTTACTGGGGCACAAACCTTCTGAGCCAGCAACCTATGTCACTTCTGCAGCGACATTTCAAGTTTTTCTAGCAATGAGGAGCTCTTGATTTGGGGGGGGGGGGGCACCTTGAAAAATGCAATTTCAAATTCTAACCCCTCTCAGTTGTTCCATCCTGTATGTCAGCATTTTCTCCTATCACCAAATATGTGCTGAATGTAAGTAAAGATGGTTGTCCACCTGGTCTGTCACAGCACAAATGCCCAGCCAGCATAATGTAACTGAACTTTAAGGCTAATGTTTAAGGACAACCCATGCTTTCTTCTCAACCTTTCATTCATTTGCCCTGGGTATTTTACCCAACCTATGGAAATCCACTGTTGTCAAACCACTTTTGAAGAATCCCCCCCCCCCCCCTTTAAATCTGGACAGCAAAAGTTTTCATCCCATCTACTTGTGCAGAACTTTACCAAAAATGTTGGCAGTGCTTACTTCACTGAATGATAAGTGACTGGCAGATTTAGGTTGGGATTGGGTTGCTGATCCTAATGGGCTTCTCTGCAGTTCTTGATAACCACCCATCATGACAGCTGTACTTGCATTACCACCTTTGTGTTCAGATGCATGACCTCTACATTATGGCGTACGTCTTCCCTTTTGAGTGTTTATCACCAGCCCTTGACCGCTCTATTCCACCAGGAAGAGATTCTCTTTTTATTTATTTAATAGTCCTGGTGCAGGACTTATCTGCCCCGCTGAAGAGCCTGCCTAATGGCTCATCATGTAAAAGTACCCCATAACTAGGGTCCCTACTTTTTCTGGGTATGTAGTCTGTGTTGTCTCTGTGTATATCCGTGAACTATCTACTGTCAACCGTGTCTGGTATACTGTGAGTGAGCTGCACAGGATGGCGAATGCCTTGGTTTTGGGTTTCTAACATCTCACCACCTCCTGGGTAACACTCGACTGCCTTAGTCAAGTGCTAGAAAGGGAGTACTGGTTATTCTGAGTACAGTGGTGTTACCAGTAGTGTAGCTATGGCCCCTGTATAAGAGTGATCAATAACAGTAGCCCTAACACTTTTGATGACCTGGACCATGAAAAGTCCTTGCGGTCTCCTGTAGGGTTTACTTTTGCTCCTTCCCATATAGCACTGTTTACCCTTGAATATGTAAAAGATCCAAAGGTGGCTAAGAATAAAGTGTCCCTTTAACTAAAATGTATATGTCTTAAACTCTGCACGTCCGTGAAACTGGTGAAAATTCTGAGCTACCCTTTGGGTCCGATCATAGGGTCTCTCTCTTCATTGGCTAGGATCTGAATGAAACTGTGGTTCTGGTAAGGGGTTTTTCCTGTGTACTATTTTAATGTGCACTGCGACTATATTGTTGTACCATGGATTGATAGACTTGGTTACAGGTAAGTAATTTTTTTCTTTAAATGTGATTCATACACTGCTCATAATCCATTAAGGTCACTTGTAGAGAAGATTTTGAGATGGATTTTTTAAATTGCCTTTAAGAATTTAAGTAAAAAAGGATTAACATGCTAGTACATTGTTTTATTTTCAGATGATGACAACCCTCCAGTGTCTTTTGTGAAATTCTCTCCAAACGGCAAATATATTCTAGCAGCAACATTAGACAAGTATGAATGTTTAAATTCTAAATATATGTCCACTTGCCTTTTCGGAAAAATGTCTACAAAGGAAATTTTAAGCATACTGGTGGTTTGACTATTTTGATAAGTGAATGTATCTAGGGTCTGTTTCCTGGCATTGCTGTTACTGAAGATGTGAAAAATCGGGGCACTGGCTTGATGTTGATACATTGACCCCATTTGATCCACATTTGTACTAAATGGTTTTGAATTTAGTACCACAAACAGTGAAAAAGATGGTCAAAAATGTAAATCAAAAAAAAGAAATAAAATGAAGAAAATGGTATCTAATGTATAATTATGTATTGTATTACGAAATTGGTATACGTCAGAAAAAAGTATATTGGATAAGAAGGAAAAAAGAAAAAAGCTAGATGGGAGTATGCTTTCCATGTCTACGGTAAAATGTACTTTAAGTTTTCACTTATTGGTGGGCTTTGCACTTGGAGAAAGGTTGAAGGTCAGCTGAAATGCATCCGTGTTAGACTGCTGCTAATAAAATTAATTAATTGACCCGTTGTTTAGAATGCCCACGTTTTGTCCCGCAGGAAGGAATTGGGTATGTAGAGGCTGGAGCTGTTACAGCCGTGGAGCACCTTCACGCTGGTGCATCGGGGCATGCACAGTTGTACTTGTTAGCCAGGGGAAAGTTTTTTTCTGTTGTCATTCCAGAAGGCTCATTTTAGCAACCTCTCCAACTGCCATTTATGCCGGTCTTTATTTTCCATAGTTCTTTAAAATACAGCTAATTAGAACATTGATAATATTTGGCTGGCTTAAACTAGTCCACATAATTTTCCATCTTTAGATTCTTATGCGGACTCAACTTGAAGAATTAATCTTTTCATGGAAGCTTGCAAATGAATGATTTTTGAGCCTAATGAAAGCACCATTCTGCTACTTTTTCACATTAAATATATTTCACATATATAATCATTCATAAGTTGTATTTGATTGCAGTGACCATTTGAGTTGGATTTTTGCAATAAATTAAAAAGGCTTTTTTACCTGAGACATTCTCTGTGTTGGCAAAATCTGATTTAAGAGTGTTGCCAAAAAAAGCCTCATGCCAAATTGATAACCTTAGTGATGCTTTGTTTCTTAAGAAGTTGTAATTGCTACCCTAGTCAATGATTGAAAGCGAGAATGTGAGTGAAGCAATGTGTACTTTGTAGTGTTTATGGCTGAGTGGATTGGAGCTTCAGTTCGATTTTATGCTTCATGCTTGGACCGGCAGCCAGACCGTATAATATCTACTGGTAAATGCAAGACCACTTTTATGGCCCTTAAATATAAACTAATTTTCTCTATGTATTCTTGCAGCACTTTAAAACTTTGGGACTACAGCAAAGGAAAGGTATGCATACATGTCACATTTTATATGCTCTTTCTGCTGACGGTTTGTCTTTGAAATCTGTGTTAATTGCAAATCATGACTGGCGCATGTTACTGTCCCTGCTTAATGCAAGCTATGCCACTTACTTGCCAACTGTTAATGCTGTATTAATCCATATTGAAATTATTGAACAAAGCAACACAACTTGTTGGATGATAGCCTCGTTCAATCTGCGAGACTCCAAACTTTACCGTTCAGTAACTTTTTTTTATGATTTTGCCCATTGCAGTGTTTAAGGGTGGCAAATGTAATCCTGTAATTTAATGGTGTTTTTAGATCGTAGGATAGAAGGCATTGGGTCTAACCAGTGCTTGTCTTCATGCCTCAATGTCTGTGAATAGTCTTATTTTTGAAACAGTGTTGAAGTGATATATATATATATATATAATCTACTGGCGGTCGCCAGTAGATAGTTATAGTTAGGACCGTGTTTCCATAGGAAATCTCAAAATTCTATTTTGAATAACTTTGGCGCCGGTTGACGAATCTTCGCGAAATTTTCAAAACTAATGGGGCGCTCCGCTCAGCTCCTACCCTGAAAGTCTCGGGGGGATTCGTCAAGCGGGGGCCGAGGGGAAAAAAAGGGGGGGTCCCAAAACGCGTTTTCCCCATGCATTTTTCCATAGGACCTTTAGTCGAAGGTACAGCCCGAACGGTTGAACAGAATTACTTGAAATTTGGCAGAGAGGTAGTCCTCAGGTCAGGGATGTGCCTTTTGCATATATGGAGTCAATCTGTTCAGTAGTTCCTGAGAAAATTGCAGTTAAAAGCATATATATATCTATAGCCGAGCACCCCAACGTGCACGAGCGTAATTCTGATTGGTTGTTACATGTCAGTCAACGTTCGAATCGGTCGAAATCAGGAAGTGTCGGCTGCCATTTTGTTTGTTTTCAGTGCGAGAGTGGAAAAGGAAGGTGGCGAACGTGAAAAGGGGGCAGGGTAGAGAGTTCCTGACCCCCTAGCCTTTGTCAGGGGGTCCCTGAAGGACCCCGAAGGCAGAAAACATTTACATTTTTTTTTTATTTCTAAATCGCGGGGGTGCGCGCACCGTGCGCGCATGGTGAAAAACCATTAAAAAAAAACCCATAGGTTTCACACACGTTATAGTTAGGAATTAGCATTGAAAAAAACTTGCAAATTCACTTAAAAAAACCGTAGGTTTCACACATGTTATAGTTAGGTGGATATTTCACTCGTAAAAAACCAATGAAATTCCCCCGTTATAGTTAGTTCAGATAACTATAACTTGCGCGACCGCCACTCTATCACAAGGATGATGTCATCAGTGATGTCAAGAGTGATGCCACTGACCAGGTCATGAGTGATGTAATATGTGACGTCATGAGCAGAGGATTGTGGGCGCGCGAGGTATAGTTATCTGAACTAACTAACCGGGCAATTTCATTAGTTTTTTACGAGTGAAATACCCACCTAACTATAACATGTGTGAAACCTATGGTTTTTTTAAGTGAATATATATATATATATATATGCAAAAAAGAAGCAGAGAACTCTGGGTAGTTCTCAAGTTTAGGTGAAAAGCAGCTCCTGTATGGAGCACTCTCAACACCAGCGACACTCTAGATCAGCTCACCTCAAATGTGTATGTATGTATGTATATATATATGTATATATATATATTATATATATATATATATATATATATATATATATATATATGTATGTGAATATATATATATATATATATATATATATATATATATTCACAGAAAAAACCATAGGTTTCAGGCACGTTATAGTTAGGAATTAGCATTTAAAAAACCTCAAATTCACTGAAAAAACCATAGGACATCACTCATGACATCTCAAATGACATCTCAAATGACATCATCCAGTGAATGTGTGTTTTTCTGAAAATTAAATATGTTTTTATAGATGTATATCTCAAGGTCGATGGAAGAATAAATGGGTATATAAGTGTCTAAATGGATTTGTTTTTGTAAAATTGATTGTGTAACTGACTGATTAAGTGTATCATAGTGAATACATGGCTTAGTAAGTAATGTTTAAATATGTAAATATATGTATCAGTCTCTCACTTTGTGTATAAGTGGCTGCATGGGTTGGTGAGTAGCTACATGGGTGTCTATATAGGTTTAGTTGGTTTTTTGAGTATCAGTCTGAGTGTCTGCATGGTTCGGTGGGGGGTATTACGTAGTGCATAGGTGCATGAATGAGTGACTCACTGTATGTGTTGAAGACAGCATGTGTGCAGGACTGTATGGGTGGATGAGTGTGTGTAAGGGTGTGTTAGTGAGTGAATGACTGTCTCAATAGTGTCTTTATGAGTAACTACATATGTTTTAAACTAGTATATGTGACTATTGGTGTATATAAGTGAGTATATGTGAGAGTGAGAGATTGAAAGAGTTCCTGTATGAATAAGTATGTGTTTCTATAAGTGATTGTTTAAAAGACTAAGTATGTGTAAGTTTCCGTAGAAGTAAGTGTGGTGGTGTGTGTATAACTGTATATGCAAGTAAATGTATGTTTGATTCTTTATTAGCATGAGTGACTGTGTGTGAGTAACTCTATGGATGAGTGGCATTGTGTAACAGGATGTATAGGTGTATGAGTACATATGATGAGTGAGTACATGTATGAGTGACTGTATAGGACTGTTGGTGAATGAGTGGATGTGTATGTGGATCTTAGAATTACTGAAGAGGTTGTTGTAACTGGTATTGGTATGTCCATTGTTTTGAAAATTGTAGTCTCTATTTTTGAATGTGTGTATCAAAGGTTATATTAGGGTGAGAGGAGGTCTGCCACTCTATCACAAGGATGATGTCATCAGTGATGTCATCAGTGATGTCATTTTAGATGTCATCGGTGATGTCATGAGTGATGTCACTGACCATGTCATGAGTGATGTAATATGTGACGTCATCAGCAGTGCATTGCGGGCGCGCGAGTTATAGTTAGCTGAACTAACTATAACGGGGGAATTTCAATGGTTTTGTACAAGTGAAAAGTCCAGCTAACTATAACACCCCCTGAAACCTATGGTTTTTTCAGTAATTTTCTGAGGTTTTTTAAATGCTAATTCCTAACTATGACTACATAGATGGGACATGTGAAGAAAGAAGAAAAAAAGCACAAAAAAAAAAAGAAGTGCAGAAAGAAGCGACAGAAGTCCTCAAAGACGAAGAAAAGTGCAGGAAGAAGGATAACGTGCAGAAAGAACAAAAAGAAGAGCAGAAAGAAGCCTTGTTGCAAAATCATCCTGTACCCTCAACTTTTTCAGACGGATACTGGTGGTAACTGAGTCTGACTAACCAGTCCTAGAGCCAGTGCTATGTTAAAAGACACTTAGAATACAGTGAAAACACCTACATACACTAGGGAACATTATGCGTTGGGGTCCCCCTGGGATTAGCATGACCTCCTTTGTAAGCCTCTAGTATATAATAGGGCAGGGGGATTAAAACTACCTCTTAAAACATGCCACAGGGCGTTTTTGCACACGTTAACTCAGGCCCCGTCCCCTCCCTTCACCACTGTGTAAACGCGCCCTGTGGCTGTTCTAAGTTGAGAGATTAAGTCCCCTTGAATCCTAAGGGTCACTAGGGTCAAACTAGACCACTAGGTACCTCCAGTAAGCGCCACAGAGCTGCGTTGCAGAGAGGTGTAAAAAGGGGCTTGGCCTCAGAACACCTGTCTGCAGCGCAGCTCCCTGGCGCATACTGGAGATGCCTGTTGGGCTAGTTGGCCCTCAGGGACCCTCAGTATTGAAGAGGAATTAATTCCCCAACTTACAACTCGCCAGGGGGCGCGTTTGCAGAGTGCTGCAAGGAGGGGGCGTGGCCTCCGGCGCGATGCCAGTCTTTTATTTATTTTAATTTTTTAAGAAGGGGGGCTGTGTGGTTCCCCTTCTTCTAATTTATTGGCCCTGATGACCCCATCCCCCAGGGCCTGTCTCCTAATTATATTTTTTTGACCCCAATCCCCAGGGCCGGCCACTGTTTATTTTTAAAAAATATATATTTATAGACACACCTAGGACATGCTGGACGAACCGTACGTACCTATCACCATGACGATTTGCGTGATATTCATTAAAAGGCGACTATGCATACAATGAATCCACGTGGAATGTATTTACACCACTAGTGGTGCTCTGACATGTCTGATGCCCTACCGTGCCTAATCCCGGTAGACACCCTTGTCGTTTATTTATACAAACATGGGTAGCTATTGACGGGCACATTTAATACACATGCACACCAAGCCATTCAAAGGGGATTCGACAAAAATTCGACAAACTATGCAAGAAACCCTCCTCACGGTTAATAAAACACACACTTGTTTTCGCACGGGTTATATTGCCCCATCTAACGTGCCTTCCTCGATGCCTATGTTATAACGCACAGTGCTATGCCATACATATTACAATCTGGGATCCATATCTTTGTCACAGTGCATATGCAACGTTACACTCCCCAGCACATATTTTATATTACAACTTTAGAGACTAGTTAGGTTACGCAACACTGCCCTGTGCATATTACACTCCAAGGCGCATATCGCATAGCACGAGCCAGTGCCTGTGCTATCTCGCGCTCTCCAATGAATCTGTCATTGCGCACAATGTATTGCATATTATATTTCACACCCGGTTCATCTTACATCACACTTTTTGGTGCATAGTTTATACCATACACTATCTAGTTTTCATTTTCAATCGTGCTCTCAGGACTATGTTCTATATAACACTGTGTTCACCTACCCTTTTCACTGGCATTACGTTTTGCGATAGGGGGTGGAGGGTCAGGGGGTGTTTCTGCCAAGTGAGCCCGGAGTCAGTCACAAACGTCCTCTTCTTCCTGAATAAAAGTGAGATTATGCTGCATACTTGTTCATATCTTAAGTAGTTCACACAGACACACGTTTTAAAAACAATAAATTTCCTAATACCCGCCTTCTCTGAACAGTTAGCTTGCTGCCCCATCCCCCTCCTCCCTATCCTCTGTTGTGTGAATCCATGGACTAGCCTCCTCCCTCCTGCCATGCATGGTCTGATGTGCTGCCACTGCCCTCAATTTAGTATGATGTACCAGTCCACTCCTCCTGCCCTCCATTGCCCAATTGTATGCCCCATCATTGACCTCTTGCTTAAACTCTGTGCTTAGCTTGCTGCCCCTATTCTCCTTCCCCCTGCCCTCCGATGTCTTTGTGCATGTCCCTGCTCCATCCTTTTTGCCCAACATGTTCCATGGACCTGCCACTCCTATCTACTGTGAGTGTTCTGTTGAGCTGCCACTCCCCTCCCACCTGCCTAGCATTGTTAGATGACTGTAACCTGTCCCTGCCACCTCCACCCTGCCTGTCCACATGCCATGCCCCTATCCTCTTCCTCCTGTCCTACATGGTCCATTGTACTGCCACACCCTTCTGCCCTCCCTGGTCTGGTGTGCTGCAACTGCTCCTCCTGCCTGCCCCGTGCGGTCTGTTGTGAGGCCCCTTCCCCTGAACTTTCTTGTCTGTGCACAGGTCCTGACCCTCCCTTCTATCCTCCATCGTCCTTTGTGCATGCCCCTGCACCCTCCTTCTTGCCCATCATAGCCATTGTGCTGCCACTAACCCTCCCACTTGCCATGCATGGTCTTCTGTGCTGCCATGGCCCCTCCCACCTTCCCTCCATGGTCTGTGTATGCCATCACAGTCTCTCTGTTGCTCTTCATGGTGTGTCTTGCTTCTAGTGCCCATCCTGCCTGACCTCCATGGCTATCTTGCTGCTCCTGCCCTGCCCCCTTGCCCCCAGCCCTCTGTTTACATGTGCAGACCCCTACTCCCTCCCTCCTGGCTTGTCTGTTCCATTGTAATGCCCCTGATCCGTCCCTCCTGCCCTTTATGGTCTGTTATGCTGCAGCTTTCTCTCCTGTCTGTCCATTATGGTCAGCTAGCTACCATTGCCTCTTGCCCCTCTGTTCTCTGTTGTCCATGTGCATGGTCCTGTCCCCTCCCTCTTGCTTTCTATTGATTGTTGTGCTGCACTCCCGTCCCGCATGCCCTGTGTGGTGTATTGTGCTGCTGCAAACCCTGATGCCTGCCCTGCAGGGTCAGTTTGGTGCACCTCTCCATGTCCCTCCTGTCCTCTGTTATCCAAGTCCATGTCCCTACCCCATTTCCGTCCATGATCCAATGTACCATACTTGCGAACATTTTGAACTTGGTAAGAGGGAGATTTTGTAAAAAAACTGGGGTATTGATTTTCCCCTTTGAGTTACATTGAAAAAGAGGAGATTGTAGACAGGAGATAGATCAAATAAAGCCCATTTGAGCTTAAAAACATTGGACGTTTCCTGGCTGAATCTGGTCTGTTGGCATGTATGGTTGTACTACCATTGCCTCTTCCTTCTGCCCACAATGGTCTATTACATTGCCACAGCCTCTCTTGCGAGTCCTGTATTGTTGTTTTGTTGCCCCTGCCCCCCTTTCCACTGCCCTCCATAGTCTGTTGTGCTGCCACGGCCCTTCCTGCCTGCTCAGTGTGGTTAAATTGTTGCCTTTGCACCCTCCTACCTGCCTTCAATTTACAGAGTCCGTACTCCTGGCCTCTGCCTCTCAACAGTATCCTAATGAACAACTAGATTGCTAACATTCTATATTTATTACAAAAGTGTGGAACGCCTGACGTCATCTTGATGTAATCAAAACTGTAATACCTACAGCATTTCCTTTAGAAATTACATATATGAGAGGGTCTTACTGGCATCAAAATTATGGTTAGTGCTCTAAAAGACTAAAATAAGGACACCTTTTCTGAGTTTTCAAATAGAGACAAAGCACTTTTAAATTATTTGTAATCTTTGTTCTTTTATCCAGTTGACCACTTGATTAAATGTTGCACTTAGGGGGGTGGATGTGGTGTTACTTCCAGAACTGCAGACTTTGCAACTGGGGAACCAGGTTGGAGTTTCTGCTTCAGCTCGACATTCTGTGATTCTGGTCAAATCACTTAGTCTCCCCATGTCTACAACCAAAATGAATTTGTTCTTGTGTGATGTAACCAATGCTCATGTAAAGCACTCCAATACCTGACAAGTCTGCACTATATAACACTGCAAAAACACAAAATAATAAGTGTTTTGCACACTTCTGTCATTGGGCTATATTTGGGCTACATTGGGTGATTTTGGGCTACATTTGGGCTCTTTTGTCTCCGGTGGCCATCTTGGGAGATTTATTTGTTATGAAGTTTCCTAATTTCCTCATGTACTGCAGTCTCCTCAGTAGGAAATGCTTTCAGTTTTTTACTTTGATTCCATCATGAAGGTATTCAGATATGTCACACATTTGCCATAAATTCTGAAAGTTAGCACTCTAGTTGCTCATTAGATCACTGTAGTAAAACTACTGTTCACCATGGAAGTCTACTCCTGGTATTAAAAGTGCATGTTTCAGTCTGCATGTCAGAATTTTTTAATGAAATAGAAGAGGATTTGAGAAGTCACTCAAAATGTGCCCTCATTTTCTTTCTTCAGCATTAATCATAATTTCTATGGCAAAATGAACCCCCTCATTGTGTTCCTTTTTAAATTAAATGTTTTAAGTGTTACCAGTTTATTCCAATCAAGATGGCTTCAGGTGTGCCATACTTTTGTTATAATGAAGACAGTAAGCGCTCTAGTTGTTTTTAAGAACACTCTGGGACATTCTGTCATTGGGCTACATCTGGGTGATATTTGGGCTCTTTTGTCTCTGGTGGCCATTTTGGGAGACTTATTTGTTATGAAGTTTCCTAATTTCCTCATTTACTGCAGTCTCCTCAGTAGGAAATACTTTCAGTTTTTTACTTTGATTCCATCAAGAAGGCATTCAGATGTGTCACACATTTGCCATAAATTCAGAATGTTAGCACTCTTTTTGCTCATTAGTTCACTGTAGTAAAGCTACTGCTCACCAGGGAAAACTGCTGCTGGTATTGAAAGTGCATGTTTCAGTCTGCATGTCAGAATTTTTTAATGAAATAGAAGAGGATTTGAGAAGTCACTCAAAATGTGCCCTAATTTTTCTTTCTGCAGCACTAATCATACTTTTTATGGAAAAATGAACCCCCTCATTTTGTTCCTTTTTAAATTAAATGTTTTAAGAGTTACCACTTTAATCCAAGCAAGATGGCTTCAGGTGTGCCATACGTTTATCATAAGTAGGACTGTTAGCGCTCTAGTTGTTCTTTGGAACACTCTGGGAAGCTGCAGTAGACCACAAAGGAATCAACTGACAGTCACTGCCCTTGTTGGATGTACATGTTTTACTGAGAATGTCAGACTTCATTCTCACATGACTGAGAAAGATAATGGGAATTTACAGAAAATAAGCTCTGTTTAGCTTGTAGATCACCTTCCAAACCTCTGTGGGGAAAAGCATGAGAAAATATTTTTCTCTCAATCATGATATCCCAGCAGAAGGCTTTTTCAAATGGTGAAATCACCTTAGAACATACCACAATTCCTAAAATGAGTATGGTACCATCAACAAATGATTTATAATGTAACTAAAGTCTTAAAACCTTCTATTAACTGCAATGCTTTTTAATGAGGTGCTATCATGTATATTGGTCCCATGATGGCTGCCAACACTTCTTGGATGAAGTGCTGACAGCCAATCAGATCTCAGGATGAGATGTGTGGTTAGGCTCCGCCCACATATATATGATTTTACTTTTGATTTTCTCAGGAACTACTGAACAGATTGACTCCATATATGCAAAAGGCACATCCCTGAGCTGAGGACTACCTCTGCCAAATTTCAAGTAATTCTGTTCAGCCGTTCGGGCTGTACCTTGGACTAAAGGTCCCTATGGAAAATTGCATGTGGAAAACGTGTTTTTGGACCCCCTTTTTTCTCAGCCCCCGCTTGGCGAATCCCCCCGAGACTTTCAGGGTAGGAGCGGAGCGGAGCGCCCCACCTATTTTGAAAATTTTGCGATGATTCGTCAACCGGCGCCAAAGTTATTCCAAATAGAATGTTGCGCATTTCCTATGGAAACACTGTCCTAACTATAACTCTACTGGCGACCGCCGAGAGAGCGAGAGAGAGAGAGATTGAGAGAGAGAGAGATTGAGAGAGAGAGAGAATTGAGAGAGAGAGAGATTGAGAGAGAGAGAGAGAGAGAGATTGAGAGAGAGAGAGATTGAGAGAGAGAGAGATTGAGAGAGAGAGAGATTGAGAGAGAGAGAGATTGAGAGAGAGAGAGGATTGAGAGAGAGAGAGATTGAGAGAGAGAGAGATTGAGAGAGAGAGAGAGATTGAGAGAGAGAGATTGAGAGAGAGAGAGAGATTGAGAGAGAGAGAGATTGAGAGAGAGAGAGATTGAGAGAGAGAGAGATTGAGAGAGAGAGAGATTGAGAGAGAGAGAGAGAGATTGAGAGAGAGAGAGATTGAGAGAGAGAGATTGAGAGAGAGAGAGATTGAGAGAGATTGAGAGAGAGAGAGATTGAGAGAGAGAGAGATTGAGAGAGAGAGAGATTGAGAGAGAGAGAGATTGAGAGAGAGAGAGATTGAGAGAGAGAGAGAGATTGAGAGAGAGAGAGAGATTGAGAGAGAGAGAGAGATTGAGAGAGAGAGAGAGATTGAGAGAGAGAGAGATTGAGAGAGAGAGAGATTGAGAGAGAGAGAGATTGAGAGAGAGAGATTGAGAGAGAGAGATTGAGAGAGAGAGATTGAGAGAGAGAGATTGAGAGAGAGAGATTGAGAGAGAGAGAGATTGAGAGAGAGAGAATTGAGAGAGAGAGAGATTGAGAGAGAGAGATTGAGAGAGAGAGAGATTGAGAGAGAGA